>NC_091930.1:47785401-48118401 GCF_041260155.1 Ptychodera flava | reverse complement strand
AAACTCCAGGGGCCAGTGAAATTCTCAAAACCGGTATCGTACTTTTTATCACAGTAAAATGAAATCTAATTTATGTCAATCTTATCTCTCGACGTATCTGTCTCACATGCTTCCCGTATACTTACCTGTGGTGAAGAAGCCGAACACACCCAGTCGATAGTTGAATGACACGAAATCACATCACCCATCGACGCCAAAGCTGTGGCGTCGTACACGTCGTCTTGGGTACCGGAACCAATGACGAATCCACCGCCATGAATCCACACCATGACAGGCAATGGACCAGACTTTAAAAATTAAAATGAAACAATGCATTAATAACATTTACATTAGCAGATGCTCATCAGCCATAATAGTGTCTTCAATGCATCTCAAATCGCCTTGTTATGTTACTACTGATAAATATTAACACGGTTGGAACTAATTTGGGATAATGGGATTTTCATATTTGTCAAATTTCTCAAAAGTGTTTGGTGCCCCACAGCTGAATGTTGCAATATTAGAAATTACTCATCAAAACAAGTGTGTAACTTGAAAACAAAAGAAGATGAGCTTACATTTGCAGATTAAACCGACATTACTTCACCATCCAATTATCCTAAATTAGTTCCAATCGTATTTATTAATTCATTCAATGCTAGGGATTTAATTTTTCTCCTCGTTGATCTTCACTACAACCTGCTACTGGACTGACATAAACCAAAGAACCAGTATAAGCTAAGTCATTAATCATACAATATATACATAGGTAGGGGTGATTTTCAAATTCGTTATAAACTATATTGTGACTATAACAAGGAAAGGTGCCAATCCTATTAGAGATTGGGGTAGTGCAAGATATCGCAAAATGTTGAGAAGACCAAACAATAATTTACATTGCCTTTGGTGATTTACAATATTTTCAACATTGGTACTTGCAGTTCGGCAGTCAATTTACAACTATCCACATTATAAAACTTCGTTGAATAATCAAGGCAGTTATCACTATGGTTGAGTGTAATTATGACCTTAGTGGGTTACATTTAAACGAAACGTAAATATGTTCAATTGTAATCAATCAAAAACTATCCCCACAAGAATGGCTAGAATCACTTTCCGTTCCTATCACAGATTTGGTACAATATGACAGAGAAAGTCGTACAAGACATAATTATATGTATGCAGTGTATGTATGTATGTATGTATGTATGTATGTATGTATGTATGTATGTATGTATGTATGTATGTATGTATGTATGTATGTATGTATGTATGTATGTATGTATGTATGTATGTATGTATGTATGTATGTATGTATGTATGTATGTATGTATGTATGCATGCATGCATGCATGCATGCATGCATGCATGTATGTATGTATGTATGTTATGTATGTATGTGTCTGTCTGTGTCTGTGTGTATGTATGTATGTATGTATGTATGTATGTATGTATGTATGTATGTATGTATGTATGTATGTATGTATGTATGTATGTATGTATGGTATGTATGTATGTATGTATGTATGTATGTATGTATGTATGTATGCATGCATGCATGCATGCATGCATGCATGCATGCATGCATGCATGCATGTATGTATGTATGTAAGTATGTATGTATGTATGTATGTATGTATGTATGTATGTATGTATGTATGTATGTATGTATGTATGTATGTGTCTGTCTGTGTCTGTGTGTATGTATGTATGTATGTATGTATGTATGTATGTATGTATGTATGTATGTATGTATGTATGTATGTATGTATGTATGTATGTATGTATGTATGTATGTATGTATGTATGTATGTATGTATGTATGTATGTATGTATGTATGTATGTATGTATGTATGTATGTATGTATGTATGTATGTATGTATGTATGTATGTATGTATGTATGTATGTATGTGCGTGTGTGTGTATGTGTGTATGTATGTATGTATGTATGTATGTATGTATGTATGTATGTATGTATGTATGCATGTGTGTGTGTATGTATGTATGTATGTATGTATGTATGTATGTATGTATGTATGTATGTATGTATGTATGTATGTATGTATGTATGTATGTATGTATGTATGTATGTATGTATGTATGTATGTATGTATGTATGTATGTATGTATGTATGTATGTATGTATGTATGTATGTATGTATGTATGTATGTATGTATGTATGTATGTATGTATGTATGTATGTATGTATGTATGTATGTATGTATGTATGTATGTATGTATGTATGTGTGTGTCTGTGTGTCTGTGTGTATGTATGTATGTATGTATGTATGTATGTATGTATGTATGTATGTATGTATGTATGTATGTATGCATGCATGTATGTATGTATGTATGTATCCATGTATGTATCCATGTATGCAATCTATGTATAAACAATTCTTTTGATGTAATAATCTACTACAGACATAGACGTCCTCAAGAATTATTTTGTTGTAAAACAGTAGAGGACCCCCTCCAAACTCATACCTTAGACATCACAATAAAAACGCTTATTTGCTGTCTTGAGCAAGAACACTGGTATTGGCCAGAGCCACTATAAAATAGTTTGGCAAACTTGCATCGAGGATAAAAATTTAATTTTGTGTGATGGAGGAATCACATAAGTTCAATACGTATTGCTGTAACTTGCTCGACACAACTTCCATCCTATCCGACCTTTGTTATATTTACAATGTGTATGAACCAACTGAAAAGATCACGAGGTCATTTACAGTGTATTCATGAACGTGTTTGCACATACGTATGTCCTGCCTGTCGATTATCGTATTGTGAAGAACGCAGTTAAAACTTATACTCACATCAGTCTGCGGTGCATAGACATTCAAATACAGACAGTCTTCATTCTGCGGCTCATCAAGGGGAACAAATGGATTTTTATACTGGATACAGGCGTACCCAACCTTCGTAGCATCGTGCACTCCGTCCCAGGGACCTTTGGGTTGAGGTGCTCTAAATCTGAGCTTACCGACCGGCGCTTCGGCGTAGGGTATTCCTTTGTAGACGTGCACTGTGCGTTCTACATCGACGTCCTTGTGCGCGAATTGTACCGACTTGCCGACAACTTTTCCCGCCTTGACTTCAACCATCGGGTCGTCAGCGGCACTAAGGCCTATAACGGCAAGAAGGACAACAAATCGTACAAACATGATTGTCGTTATGGTTTTATAGCGGCCGAGATGTACCTCCTCTTCACCGGAGCAACTTGAGAAATTTGACCTGACCTTAATACCCTGGTTAAAATATTAATAGAATCCCAGTAGTCACAGATACGAAAACAGGCCGTTGAGGGCGAAAATTTATAACGTGAAAACATTTAAACATATTACTCCGCAGTGTTGAACTTTTCTTTCTCGAGATATTATTATCCCAACGATTGTACTACAGCAGTGTGATGTCCATATATTGCACCAGCGTTGGCGTATTTTGGCATCATGATATCTAATTATTGTGCCACACCGGTGTATTATTTAGATATTACTCCACATTACTGCAATATCTAGATATTGCACCACACCTGAGCAATATCTAGATATTGCACCACACCTGAGCGATAAATTGATACACAGTTTTGAATTCCGTTTCGTTCTCTTTCGTTGACTGTGTATCTTTACGATGACTTGTTTGGATACATTATGTTTTCCCTGCATTCTCAAGGCCTGCCACATCTACAACATTCATTTCTTGTCAGCTTGCAATCATGTTTATATAAAGACAGGTTTTGGGTTCTCAGATAAACAAAATTTGTCGACATCTGTCTGTTGTCGACCTTTTTGTCTGTCTGACAACATACGAAACGGAAGCAATTCTATACTCTAAAACAATATTTTGAGTCGATTCTAAACATGAAAAACTTACCTCGGGTAACTACTGTGTGTGATAACACATTAACGAAATCTACAATATTTCTGTATTTCACATTTATTTAAGGTAGAATGTGTCTTAAAACAGGCACTAGACCCTCAACTTTTTACAATACTAGGACTTTGCTGGCCTATATCTTTAAGGTAGTATGCACCTCGAAAGTGAAAGACTAACTTAAGGCCGTTGTCAGACACCCATTCAGGTTATAACCTCTTGCTGCGTCGCTAAGCAACTAGAGGGGTAAGGCCCTTGAGGATTGCATGTCCGGACAGCCATCAAGTGGCGATGCTAAATTTATGTCACGTGTGTCATAATTTTGGGAATGATAACACTCGCAATTAATCTTTGAAAGAATGGGATCCCTGTTATATATTATACCAAAGACTCACAACAACATATACGCCCATTTTCATTTTTGATTTACTTCAGTGATTGAAATTTATTACAAATTACCTGTACTGCAACAGTACAATTAACAGATCACAGCAGCGGTTGCGCACTGGTTTACAAACACATTAGCAGCCATAAGAAACTATCCAAGGAAAACTGCTGCTTATATTCCTTGGGAAAATGTTCATTTACCTGAGTGTGAAATCTCTATGTTTAGCGACGTCCGAATACTTTTCTTCAAAAATAATACTCAACATGTCGACCAGTACTGTGCGGCTTCTTGTCTCGTCAAAGTTGAAGTCAGACATCGGATCAATTTATACAAATGATAATGACAACAGAGCCATCGGTGATGACTCTTTTCAAGATTTTTTTTCACTGACACCGATGGAAAACTGAACACTTGAGACAATGCAAAAAGTGATTGGAAAGGATTTCGTGTGTCCAAAAGTATCGCCATCAAATTTAATTTGTGATAATGTTTTCCAAAGTGTGCTGTATTTCTGTTACAGAATTCTAATGTCTAGATGCAAGCATCTTAATGTTTCAGTTTCAATAATTTCTTCTGGAATAAAGAGTTCAAGGCATTTACAACAGATTGAGGCCTAAGTAGTGAAAAAAAGTAATTCTATACAGCAAAATCAAAGTGGTCGCTTTGATAAATGCAATGTTATAATCAAACTTTGATTTGGTGAAAACCTTATTCTCTTAATTAAGAAGATAATTTACAAGAGAAGGAGAAGACATGTTTCAATAGAGACACTCTTACTGGATTTTGTCCATTTATAATGAAGCATAAAACATCAATTGCAATTACGCTTTATAATTATTTTGCAGACTGTTTACGGCTTGTTGCCTTCTTCTGTATATTTCTTAGCTTCGTCGTCCGCGGATGAACACACAGTATCGACTTCTATAAAAAAAATAACGAAAAAGGTTATGAAATGGATTGCAAGTCATGTCTTCTGATTTCTAGAACAGGATGTGCAGATAATTGTGCAGAGGAGAAAATATACTCCTTATTGAATGGCAGTCATGTAATCCGCCTATTAAACAATTAAAAGACTGAAAATTGCTAAAATTTTCTTACGGAAACTTAAGACCCTTACCTTTCGAAATCAAAACAAAGGGCCAATGTCCCTGAAGCTACTGGATACAAAATTAAGTATTTCCTGACTGTATAAAATTGTCTCACTAAGGTCATACTAGGGACCTGTAAACCAAATATTAAAGCTGTCTGACCAGCGATTTTGAAAAAAACAAGCGACCCGACAGTCGACAGAGCTCTGCTGTGTTATGTAGAGAATAACTTTTTGTGACACATGTATTGATGAAGGTGGATATCTTTGATAGCTCATTTCAGGATGGCCTGACCAAAAATGGCAAAATTAGCTGCAAATATACAAAATTGAAGATTTCATCATAATTTCAATATATTACATTACGATAAATCCTAGGAACATGTATACCAAATATCAAAGCTATCAGATGAGTAACTTTTGAGAAACAAATATTTTGACCAAAAATGGCAAAAATTGACCCCAAAATACAAAAATTGAAGATTTCATCAAATTTCAATCTATCAGACTAAGACAACTCCTAGGAACCTGTATACCAAATATCAAAGACATCGGACAAGTAATTTTTGAGAAACATATTTTTTGACCAAAAATGGCAAAAATTGCACCAAAAATACAAAATTGCAGATTTTATCATATATTCAATATATCATATTTAGTTCATCTGTCGGAACCTGTATACCAAATATCAAAGCTGTCAGACGAGCGGTTTTGATGAAATAAAGTTTTGACCAAAAGTGACCAAAAAAATCCTTAAAAATACAGATTTGCATATTTCATCACAATATGAACAAATCTAAGTTGGGTTATCCCTAGGGACCTGTATACCAAACAACAAAGCTGTCTGACCTGCGGTTATGAAGAAGATATTTTCCAAAAACGGCTTTTTGTTGCTAATTTGCATATTTTCAACAATATCAACAAATTAAAAAAATTTCTCATAATCATATTTTTCATCTACACAACAAATATCAAATCAGTAAGTACTGAGGTTCTCAAGATATTTGAGTGGACGGACGCCTCACAAACGGACATACATAGTACATACATACATACAGACAGACTGATGACAGACGCCGGACGGATAGCCATCTCAATAGCTTCTATAGACTATAGTCTATAGTAGCTAAAATGATTTTAAAAAATCGGAGAAACCAAAAAAAAAGTGGAACTAGAGAAATAAATCACCGGTTTATTAAATTCTATAAATGGCTGCCATCCCTTCTTACCTTAAAAATATTCAAAAAATAAGGCGGTAAGAACGTTATTTACTGCAGGAGCTTCAAAAATATGCCGCGAGATATACTGACAAGGAAAGTGTGGTACAAAAATCAAAATACCTCAAACGAAGAGTATTCTACCTTAACCAGTAGTTACGATTGTACGTACGATGAATTTTCAATAAATCTATAGCCTTGTCCAGGCTGAATTCAAACCCATGTTGAAATGAAATTGAGACAATATTCTTGCACATTCTCGCACATCTCGAGACGTCAATCAGCGAGAAAAAGGGACAACGAGGTTTCTACGCATCATAATTGAATCAAGGCAGATAACATGGTGTGTTTTTTCACTGACCTGTCAGTTTCATTAGTTTAGGTATGAAATCATTCCAAAAAGCACACTCATCGGCTTTCAGTGCTCGTTTGTTTTCCATCTGCAGGGATAATTCTTTGTACTCTAATCCGGGCACTTTAAACAACGGCCAGGTCTTCAGCGATGAATCTTCACCGGTGCCAGACAGGTTTGGATCGCTAACAATATTGGAACAGGTGAGATGAGTAATACATATTCATGGACAGTTTGCCATATACACAAGTAACTTAAACAAAGCTGCGACTATCAATAAAATAAAGTTGCGACTATCATATAATGTAGCCTCGTGTTTTCGATTTCCATTCCATTTTCCTTAGTCTTCAAAAGTGGAAATTATTTTGAAATGCCCGGTCTTCAACTTAGTAGTGCAGCCCCTGTATGTGTACTTTTAAAATACTGTAGTTTTTGTTAATAGCAAAATTTTAATTAACTTTGCCTTCGCATCTTACCCAGTCTTAGCAAAATTGGTCCAATATTTCATCGTCTGCAGGGACATGGTCACCTCCTCCTCGGGCATCGACCAGTCTTTCGAACCGAACACCCCTCCAAATACAAACTGTAGGTCTTCGCCATGAGCCGCTTTCATCCACTTGATCCGCCATATGGACTTTGCCGGTACATGGGTCATGTGATAGACGTACACGTTGTTGCCAGCGTTTGAATACGCGCGAGCAGAGAGATCGGACGGGCAGACGAAGAGGTGGTCTCCCAGCATTTGATTTAGAGCCTCGATGTAATCGGCGTCATCTGAATCTGCGTCCTCCCAGTTGACGTACATTAATTTCACGGCATCGAGAACGGCTTGGTTTTTCTTGAGAGGTGCGAACAGAAACGCGGCGTATGTCTGCTCGTAAGTGGCCCTATCCATGGAGATTCCCGTGTCGTTGACCGAGTTTGGGAAAAGCATCGGGAGAAACATGGTGCCCTCGTCAGCGTTTGTTCCGATAATGAGATCCACATCTGTTTTAGTGATGGCTCCCCGAGTAAGCTGGTTCTTGGGCATCTCGGTCAGGAAGTGACCGTCGATGAACGGCGAGAACGGTAGCATGGACATATCACTGCCCAGTCCAGTGACATTCGCAAGAACACCCTTCGGAACAGGTAATAAAAGCAACGAAAGATCAAAATTATTAAGATAACTGAACTTGATATCCATCACTGGTTACATTTATGTTATCTTGCATATAGAGTTCTAACAAATCTTATGCAGCTAAGTTATCAAAAATTTCCATTGACTTCACACTTAGATTTTGCAGTTCTTTACTTCCATAACTCTTTCACAATATAGGGTCGGTGTGTCCCACGTAAACTAATAGAAGTCACAGCTAACATCAACACAAAAGATGTCGGTATCTGTAACGGAGCCTTCAGTAATTACAGGGGGTGGGTTTGGGGAACGGGGGTCATTTTTAGAAAACTGTCTAAGGAGGAGGGTCACTTTTTATAAACCTATCTGGGGGAGGTTCACTTTTAACAGAAGCTGATTTTACAGCCTAACATTCGATTGTCCATCTGATGTTTCCTGATATTCTCCCTGTACAAACATGATAAATCAAAAGTCTAAAAATACACAGATTTAGCTAGTTTTGTATTGAAAAAAAAACCATTTTATTCAAAGTTTCCTCGTAGACTACTATGTATAGTGTAGTAACATTTTCTGTGAAGTTCCAAAATCAAATGTCTTGCACACATATATATAAATGTACAGATATAGCTTGTTGTGTGTGGGAAATTTTCAGTAGTTTGCCTGATAGACTCCCATGCATACACACACACATACATACATACATACATACATACATACATACATACATACATACATACATACATACATACATACATACATACATACATACATACATACATACATACATACATACATACATACATACATACATACATACATACATACATACATACATACATACATACATACATACATACATACATACATACATACATACATACATACATACATACATACACACACAAACAGACAGGCACAGATAGATGGACAGACAGACAGTGAGACAGACAGAGAGACTCACTTACTAAGGGACAGGCTGGCTGCGTGGCTGCGGGTATGAGACAGGAAGACAAACATGGAAAAACAGAAATGCATAACACTTAATATGGTCTTAAAGTTTTGTCCAATCCAAAAGATTACAACACTTACTGTTGATATATCATTTGGTTCCCTGAAGTCGTCAGCTGGAACCTCACGTAAACATTGGACCAGCTCCTCGGTGGTGTCTTTCTCACAACCGAGTAGTTTGCCAAGACCTTGGGATATCTTGGTTGCCAATGGAACATCGTCACTGGTGACTGCCGGATAAGTAGCTGACCCACTCTGTTAACAACATTATGATACAGTGAAATTTCTGCACTGGATGATATTTTCAACTTCACCTTTGCGAACTGCCTGACTATGTGAGTAGATACGCTGAGTCGTTCAGTTTAACGAATTTTCCGCCCTGGGAGGATAGTTCTAAGAATTGTCCCCTAGGCAATTTGAAGCCCGTATAGTGATGTAATTCATTGCTTTCATTGAGTTTTATGTGTTGAGTGTTGATATGTATGTATGTGTTTGGTTTTTGTTGAATTCTAGCTAAGTAGAGAGGTCGCAGACAAAATTGCAAATACACTTATCCTGCATTATTGGTATGTTGGTTATTGAATATATGGTGAAACCAGACTGATTTGTATAGGAGCGACAGGAAAATTTAACCCAATATAAGAATCGAACGGACGAAGGGAATAGTGAAAGTAGTTATTTGATAAATACCTGCATAATTGCTCGATGGAACAGACCATTTGTCAACGGGGTCAACACGAGATATTCGACGCTAATAGACCCGGCACTTTCACCAAATATAGTAACTTTGCTGGCGTCTCCTCCAAAAGCTGTGAAAGAATGGTCAAAGAGCAGACTGGTTCATCATTGAAACATTGAAAAATCTAATCTCTATTCATTCGGGAGTTCTAAACTTCCATTTACTTTTATTCTGAATGGAATATTTCTCTTACCTGCTATGTTTTGTTGTACCCACTCCAGTGCAGCGACCTGATCCAGCAATCCATAGTTTCCAGGCGCATGCTCGTCACCTGCAGGAAAAGATGAAAGAACAGTGTCATGTGCTTTGTTTTCAATCGTGATTGTTATGTCAAGAGGAACTGGTGCGCTCTTCTGGCATGAATCCGAAATGACATTTATAGACGTTCTCACGTGTCGAGTTGAAAGTGCAAGATATATGTTTGTGCTTCCATATGTATATCGCAGAAACCACAAGTTCACGGTAAACATTTGTGATTAATTATTTGGGTTTTTTGATTTGCAGTTTACACATGCAGTTAAAACAGACACCACGTTAGTGCATGTTTAAAACCCAGTCTACGAATTGCAATAGAAAATAATTGATCGGTTCATTCAATTAGGACAGAGAGAAGCAAGATGAAGAAGTTAGTGCACGGACACAAACACTGTCTTAGTATCACTATACTCAGTGGACGTCTATCGGTACATCGCGACTCGAACTGGATACAACCAAGTATACATGGCAGGCAGCTTTTTATCAAATCGATTACATATCGCATGTATTCAAGACGGTTGTACATCGAATATATATTATGTGACATTATTTGCCTGTCTATTCAAAATTAGTATGGGATGATAGTCATGTCGGCTTACTTATTGAAAGATGACGCCATGTATAGTTTCTTGTATTGCCTAATCGATACTAAAAGTCCTTTGGCCAGTGACGTTTACAACATCGGTATCGTACCTTTTAATCATGGTAACACAAATCTTCATCATGTCAATCTAGTGACGGATCTGTTCCCTGTGCATCCCATATACTTACCTGTGGCAAAGAAGCCAAACACGCCCAGTCGATAGTTGAATGACACCACAATTACGTCACCCATGGACGCCAAAGCTGTGGCGTCGTACGCGTCGTCATGGGTACCAGACCCGATAGTGAATGCGCCACCATGAATCCACACCATGACGGGCAAAGGACCAGACTTTGAACATTAAATTAAGTAACATTAAATAATAAAATTTCGATTACGAGATGCTCATCAGCCATGACAGTGTCTCATGCATCTCAAACCGCCTTGCGATGTTCGACAATCTATTAGTATCACACGAGGTGTACTACTGGTAAATATTAATTTATTCAAAATTTTCGGGACGGAATGCTAGGGCTCTAGTTGGTCTCCCCTTTTGTATGTGTGTGTGTATGTATGTATGTATGTATGTATGTATGTATGTATGTATGTATGTATGTATGTATGTATGTATGTATGTATGTATGTATGTATGTATGTATGTATGTATGTATGTATGTATGTATGTATGTATGTATGTATGTGTGTGTGTGTGTGTGTGTGTGTGTGTGTGTGTGTGTGTGTGTATGTATGTATGTATGTATGTATGTATGTATGTATGTATGTATGTATGTATGTATGTATGTATGTATGTATGTATGTATGTATGTATGTATGTATGTATGTGTGTGTGTGTGTGTGTGTGTGTGTGTGTGTGTGTATGTATGTATGTATGTATGTATGTATGTATGTATGTATGTATGTATGTATGTATGTATGTATGTATGTATGTATGTATGTATGTATGTATGTGTGGTATGTGTGTGTGTGTGTGTGTATGTATGTATGTATGTATGTATGTATGTATGTATGTATGTATGTATGTATGTATGTATGTATGTATGTATGTATGTATGTATGTATGTATGTATGTATGTATGTATGTATGTATGTATGTATGTATGTATGTATGTATGTATGTATGTATGTATGTATGTATGTATGTATGTATGTATGTATGTATGTTATCTTTGATAGGTGTGCATGCATTAATGCATTGATGGGTTTATGATTTGACGGACACATAGAAAGAACTCAATTTATTTCATAAATGCTGGATTTCTTTAATTTTGGTTAGTTCTCCGAACTTTAAGATGTGAAGTGTGCCTATAATTCGGTGTACGGATGCTGCGTGAAACAATGTGGTCTGTCTTTGCTTTACTGCTTTTTACATCGGTAGCGTTAACAGACATCTCTGATATGCAGGGGAATAAAGTAAAATAAATTTTTTTTCAGATCTACTTCGGAGTCAACTATTAGGTAGTCTTGTCCTCCATGTATGTTTGGGCTTTTTGCTACAATTTTTGCAAACATCAATAATTGTTTTGGGCAATTTTAGAGACACGGTGATCAGTAGTTTTGGAAATACATAAAAATAAAAACGTTAGCAACTAAAGACACATACGTCCTCAAGAATGATAGGTGTGATACAGCATAGGACCCCTCCCCCTCAAACATCATAAATTAGACACCATGGTAAAATATACTAATTTGTTATCCTAAACAAGAAGAGGTACTGTTTCACTATAAATTGGTTTGGCAAACTTGTAGTGGGGATAATAATTTTGTGTGTTGGAAGAATCACCTTACTTTGATATATTGCTGTAGCTCGCTCGACCCAATTGCCACCAAAGCCGACCTTTGATAATGTGTGCGAACCAATTGAAAAGGTCACGAGGTCATTAACAATGAATGTAATGTACGCACATACGTATGGATGGATCACCGTCGCTTGTTTTCTCCAATTCCGCTCTGCGCCGTTGCGCACTTGCTCCCCCATGGACAGAACGGTTCGCCTCACGTGTAAATACACACGTCTATGGGGCTCGTAGGCGCAGGGCGGAATCGTAAACAACAGCGACAAGTGTGATTGATATAATTGTAAAGCAATGTTGCCTGTCGTTTAACGTAAGCTTAGGCCTATATTTGAAGACTGCAATTAATATTTGTACTCACATCAGTCTGCGGTGCATATACATTCAAATACAGACAGTCTTCATTTTGCGGTTCTTCAAGGGGAACAAGGGGATTTTGATATTGGATACAGGCGTACCCAACCTTCCGTGCATCGTGCACTCCGTCCCAGGGACCTTTGGGTTGAGGTGCTCTAAATCTCAGGTCACCGACCGGCGCTTCGGCGTAGGGTATTCCCTTGTATACGTGCACTGTGCGTTCTACACGGACGTCCTTGTGTGAGAATTGTACCGACTTGCCAACAATTTTTCCCGCCTTGACTTCAACCATCGGGTCATCAGCGGCACTGAGGCCCATTACGGCAAGAAGGACAACACATCGTACAAACATGATTGTCGTTATGGTTTTATAGCGGCCGAGACGTACCTTCTCTTCACCGGAGCAACTCGAGAAATTTGACCTGACCTAACCCCTTCCTACAGAATCCCAGTACAGTCACAGATACGAAAGCAGGCCGTTGAGGGCGAAAATTTATAACGTGAAAACATTTAAACATACTACTCCGCAGTGTTGAACTCTTTTTTTCTCGGAAAATTATTATCCCAACGATTGTACTACAGCAGTGCGATGTCCATATATTGCACTGGCGTTGGCGTATTTTGGCATCATGATATCTAATATTGTACCACCACGGTGTATTGCTTAGATATTGCTCCACATTATTGCAATATTGCACCACACCTGAGCAATATCTAGATATTGTACCACACCGAAGCGATATCACCACACCTGAGCGATATATAGATATTGCACAACACCTGAGGGATTTCTAGATATTGCAACACACTAGTGCGATAACTTGATATGCATTTTTGCATTCCGTTCCGATCTCTTTCGTTGACTGTGTATCTTTACGATGCCTTGTTTGGATACATTGTTTTCCCTGCATTCTCAAGGCCTACCACATCTACAACATTCATTTCTTCTCAGCTTGCGATCCTGTTTATATAAAGACAGGTTTTGGGGTTCTTAGAGAAACAAGATTTGTCGACATGTGTCTGTTTTTACCTATTTTTATCTGTCTGACGACAAAAGAAACGGAAGCAATTCTATACACTAAAACAATATTTTGAGTCAATTCTAAACATGAAAAAATGCCCTCGGGTAACTACTGCGTGTTATAACACGTAAACAAAATCTGCAATGTAGAATGTGTCTTAAAACAGGTACTAGACCCTCAACTTTTTACAATACTAGGACTTTGCTTGCCTAACGTTTAAGGTAGTATGCCTCTCGAAAGTGAAAGACTTTAACTTTTGCTCGAATTTTCCTAAAGAACTAATTCAACCATTCTCTTTCAACGTCAAGAATAAAATCAGGGATCACCGTGCAAACTTTGGTACTAGAGAACAAATTACTCAAGACTTACTGATATTTGAAATTCAAAATGGCTGTCATTCCTATGTTAACTCTATGGAGAAAACTACAATTTTCGATTTTCAAAAACTAAGACAGTGAAAAGTTTTCTAATTCCAAGGGCTTTAAAATGAACCCCCACAAGTGGTAGACCAGGAAAGAATTGGAAAAGTTTGAGAGTCCATATATCCATCCCCGAGACACATTCTTAAGTGGGGCAAGTGAAGCGAAGTTATCATCGTCTTACTGTTGTGACACTTCACTTTAATATTCCCGACTATCAACACAGATGATAGAAGCAGTTTTTTATTTCAAATATCGACGACTTGTAAATAAATGTGTTGTGTGATCTCCGATTTCTGTTCATCATCGTAAAAAGGTTTAAAAGGTAAGAAAGGTTTAAAATTTTTACGGTAATGTTTCAGCTAAAAATTATAACCCTTAGTTTCGAGGCGCATACTCCATCAACAGACCTATACAAAAATAAACACTTTGTATATTTCTTACTCACCATGTCAACAAATTTATCATTGACGACACAAAAACAAATTCAAAGGCACTTCATGTATTTAATTGTTTTTCCAAACATACGATTTGTACATCTAATCATAAATTGAAATCAACAGTACAGCTTTAAAAAGCACAAAGTTACATTCTAAGACAAACGCCAGGTCTACGTAAAGTTTACGATATTTGAAAAAAAGATGAGCACTGCACCCGTGTTATCTCTGTGGGTAACAAGTAGCCGATCAGAAAATGTTGACACAATTTTGGTGTCCAAAAAAACTGTCCCGTGACTGATTCTATGAGCAATGAGCTCACTCATCATGATTACGATTGATGAAAAGTCCGTAAGACGTAACCCTTTCAACAACAAAGGCTTATAGTGTATCTTGTTTTAATGACTTTGAGAAGAAAAGTTAAGCATATGTGAAATTAAAATGAAATGGTGAAATCCAAGTTATAGTCTGAGTTAACAACAGGTTTTCCTTAGAGGAACTTGAGCTATAATATTTCATCATACTTACGTTATTTTTGTTCTATGAACAGTTTCTTCTAGTCTCTCCCGAAATAGAATTAATACCCTGATGGGTCTTTGACAAATGAATTCTGCACCGGGCTATAAATCAGATGTGGACAAAACCATCGAATATTAACTTGTCGACTTATAATAAACTTCATTGTCCTAGCAGTGCACCCCCTGGTGACAGGTGTTCGGACTCTAAAAACCTTAACAATATCGAATTCAGTCTGTAACTTATGGGGGACTCATTTTGAAGCTAATGAAGAAAAAACTTTCATTGGCTTATTTTTCTGAAAATCGTCTATATATATATATATATATATATATATATATATATATATATATATATATATATATATATATATATATATATATATATATATATATATACAGATGTGCTCGAGGGAAATTACAGTGCTCGATGCTAAAGCAGAGCGTTATAAATAATAACACAAAATTACTTCAAGTACAAAGTAATGATACCTGTTACTGTTTAGTGGGTTGTTCAAAACATCACGCTAATAAGTTATCTTAGACGTATCTCAATGAATTCGTTTGATTATCAATGTTTAGATAGATATTTACTTTACTTGTACATAACAGCGTACTGTACAAACAATTATAAACAAGTCAGATCGTCGTCACCCTATATTCTATCACGAACATACCGATCTTACAGGAATGCCAAAATTGATTGGAGAGGATTTCGTTTGTCAAAAAATATCGCCATCAATTTGATTTGTGAAAACTTTTTCCAACGTAGCGTGTGCTTTATTTCTATGACAGAAACTAATGTCCAGTTGCAAGCATCTTAATATTAGTTTAAATAAGTTCTTCTGGAATGAAGAGTTCAGCGCATTTACAAAAGAACGGGGACAAAGTAGTGAAAAAAGCAACCCATAAGTACAAAAGCAAGTGGGTCGCTTTACAAATGCAATATTACAATCAGACTTTTATTTAGTGAAAAACTTATTCTCATAAGAAGTTAATTTACAAGAGCAGGAGAAGACCTGTTTCAATAAAGACACTGTTACTGGATTTTGTCAATTTATAATGAAGCATAAAACATCAATTGCAATTACGCTTTATAATTATTTTGCAGGCTGTTCACGGCTTGTTGCCTTCTTCCGTGTACTTCTTTGTTTCGTCGTCCGCGGCTGAACACACAGTATCGACTTCTGTGGAAAAAAAGGTTATGAAATGGATTGCAAGTCATGTCTTCTAATTTCTAGAAGAGCATTTGTAGATAGGTGTGAAAAGGAGAAAGTATACTCCGTATTGAATGGCTAGTCACGTGATCCGCCAATTAAACAATTAAGGCAGTGCGCCCCTCGGAATTGGAAGACTAAAAGCCTTGCTACAATTTTCTTTCGAAAACTTAAGACCCTTACCTTTCGAACTCAAACATGAAAAAAATCGGAGAAACTAAAACCCGGGAATTTAATAAATAAAAACCGGTATTTGAAATGTTATAAATGGCTGCCATCCCTTCTTACCCCAATAAGAAGACGGTAAATGTTTGAGGTTCAAAAAATTATGCGATAAGAAGTTTAATTTATTTACTCAAGGAGCTTCAAAAATAATATACTGACAAGGAAAGTATACTACAAATCAAAATACCTCAAACGAGGAATATTCTACATTAAACAGTAGTTATGATTGTACGTATGATGAATTTTCAATAAATTTTAAGCCTTGTCCTCGCATATTTCAAGACGTCAATCAGCGAGAAAAAGGGAAAACTAGGTTTCTACGCATCACAATTGGGGAATCAAGGCAGATAACATGACGTTTTTTTTCACTGACCTGTCAGTTTCATTAGTTTAGGAATGAAATCATTCCAAAAAGCACACTCATCGGCTTTCAGCGCTCGTTTATTTTCCATCTGCAGGGATAATTCTTTGTACTCTAATCCGGGTACTTTAAACAACGGCCAGGTCTTCAGCGATGAATCTTCACCGGTGCCAGACAGGTTTGGATCGCTGACATTAATAGAACAGATGAGATGAGTAACACATATTCATGGAAAGTTTGCCATATACACAAGTAAGTAACTTTAAAACAAGGTTGCAACTATCAATAAGATCTGTGATTCAAGTGCTTTTACAGTCAACTGGAGGGCATCAGTTTACGATTAGCTTTGCGTTAAGAGAGAAGAATGTTAATGTCAGTAACTTGCCTGTTACAGATACCAAGTTTTTATCGACAGGTAAACCTGATGAGGACACTTGTCATCAAGGTATAAATATACTGTACTTAGTTTACTTACTACAATACACTGATAACAAAATTTCTGAGATTTCGTATACCATTAAGACTGTACGTGGTGACGACACACATGTTAATTGAAGGTAATGAACTCTAGCCTTGTATTTTCGATGTCCATTCCATTTTTCTTTCGCAAAGTAAATTTGTTTGTCCAAAGTGGAAATTATTTTGAAATGCCCGATTTTCAGCTTAGTAGCATAACCCTATATGGCATTGTGTACTTTAAATTTTTTTTTGTTAGGCCTAATAGCGAAATTTTAATGAAATTCAACAAGATTAGAACTAATTTGGGATAATTGGATGGTGAAGTCATGTCGATTTAATCTGAAAATGTAAGCTCATCTGCTTTTCTTCGTTATGAGTAATTTATAATATTGCCACTTTTAGTTATAGGGCACTAACAATTTTGAGAAATCTGAAAAATATGAAGATCTAATTATCCCAAATTAGTTCCAATCGTGTTACTTCACTTTAATTTCGCAGTAGTTTAGAATTCCCTGTAGCTAGGTAGCCGTATCTATGCCTCCGCATCTTACCCAGTCTTTGCAAAATTGGTCCAATATTTCATCGTCTGCAGGGACATGGTCACCTCCTCCTTGGGCATCGACCAGTCTTTCGAACCGAACACCCCTCCAAATACAAACTGCAGGTCTTCGCCATGGGTCGCCTTCATCCACTTGATCGGCCATATTGACTTTGCTGGTACATGGGTCATGTGATAGACGTACACGTTGTTGCCAGCGTTTGAATAAGCACGTGCGGAGAGAACGGACGGACAGACGAAGAGGTAGTCTCCTAGCATTTGATTTAGAGCCTCGATGTAATCGGCGTCATCCGAATCAGCGTTCTCCCAGTTGACGTACATTAATTTCACGGCATCGAGAACGGCTTGGCTTTTCTTGAGAGGTGTCGACAGAAACGCGGCGTATGTCTGCTCGTAAGTGGCCCTATCCATGGAGATTTCCGTGTCGTTGACCGAGTTTGGGAAAAGCACCGGGAGAAACATGGTGCCCTCGTCAGCGTTTGTTCCGATAATGAGGTCCACATCTGTTTTAGTGATGGCTCCCCGAGTAAGCTGATCCTTGGGCATCTCGGTCAGGAAGTGACCGTCGATGAACGGCGAGAACGGTATTGTGGACATATCACTGCCAAGTCCGGTGACATTCGCGAGAACACCCTTCGGAACAGGTAACAGCAAGGAAAGATCAAAATTATTAAGATAAATGAACTTAATATCCATCACTGGTGACATTTATGTTACCTTGCATATAGAATTCTAACAAATCTTATGCAGATAAGTTATCAAAAACAAGTCATTGACAATGACACAGTCCCCACTTGTTAATGGGTACTTTAACTCTTTTCCTGCCAAGTCCATATTTCACCACCAGGTCAAGATGGTTAAAATTAATGAAACACAACATATTCCATATGGTGTATTTAAACATAATACTGTACATTTGAAGGCTGTTGAAAACATAAATACTGTTAACTTGATTTTTTTGGACTAAAGATGCCAAGCCAAGTGGGTGAAAATACGTCGTGTTTTGGCTCAAAACCGCTTTTTACTGACTTGGCTGATTGGAAATTGATACTGTCTGGCAGGAAAAGGGTTAATTACAAGTCCTCTGAGAGGACTACTGTAAGCTGCCATACTAATTACAAAAGTCATTAAAATGAATCAATTAGTAGTTAATCGACAGGATGCTGCCAAACATTTTTGCATCCTATCCTAACACTGACAGATTATCACCGATACCATATTTCATAAAGTTTGATGCAGTTCTTTGGACATTCACCCTAAAAACAAAAATCTATTATGTAAATGGAAACTAGCAATTAATCTACATATATATGATACCACTAAGTATCATTGATTTGTATTTACAACACTATGAGATCAAAATCTGTACCAAGTTTCATCAAATTTAACGCAGTATTTGTGGATATATCACTCTAATTAGGAAAGTTCATTACATATGCAATTACCAATTCATTAATTTGACACTGATAAATGTCTTTTTCACTGTTAAAGCAATTTGACCTCAACATCTGTACCAAGTTTCAGGAAATTTGTTGAACTATTTCTTGACATATCAGGCTTATTACCAAAATTCATTAAATATGCAAATAAGCAATTAGTTGATAAGAAACTGCTACATATCTTTGCACGCCATTTGACTACTGGAAGGAAAAAATCTGTATCATGTTTCATTAAATTTGATGCAGCATTATTAGACATATGACAATATTTATGAAAGTTCATTAAATATGTAAATTAGAAATTAATTGACATGATACTCCTTAATGTGTTCACATAGTATTATAATGCTGACAGATCAACATCTGCACCACGTTTCATAAAATTTAAAACAGTATTTCTGGAGATAGCCCACTAATTAGGAAAAGGAACGAAATATGCAAATTAGCAATTAATTAACATGATACTGCTAAGTGTCTTCGTACACTATTGTAGGGCTATGTGATAAAGATTTGTGCCATTTGTTTCTTTAAATCTGTTGCAGTGTATTCTAGACATCATCCTAATTGCAAAAGTTCATCAAATATGCAAATTAGCAATTAATTGATGCAATACTGACATATGTCATTGACTGATATTAGAACTCTGTGTGAAAAAAATCTGCACAAAGTTTCATCAAATTTGGCACAGAAACAGAAACAGCGCTCTAATCCCAAATTATGCAAATTAGCACTAATTATGCATGCCACACCAATATAAATAGACCTGCATATGTATGCCATAGTGTAGTATCCTTGTAACAAGTTTAAAAAGAATTGGCAACAGGCATATCTCAGATATCTGCATTTATGAGCCCCTATGCATGGACACAGCATTGATATTAATACCATCCTGGAACCCCAGTGGATCATACCTGGGGAGCCTGTGGATGGATATCAAATACAGGAAAGAAAACGGCCTTCACACAGTCATTTTTGATCGAATCATTACAAAAATCGGCATGCATATATATGTGATAGGGATTAATATATGTACCAACTTTCAATGCAATCGCGCGCCCGGCATCGCTGTGAAATTTACGTGAACGAAGGCACAGTCGTCAAATATAGGAAACAAAATGGCCGCCACGCAGCCATTTTAGACCGGATCAAAACAAATTCAATGTGTATATGTATAACATATAGAGTAATCTATGTAGCAAGTTTGAATGGAATCGCTCCTAGCATCACTGAGAAATTTGCGTGAACGGACGCACGCACGCACGCACGCACGCACGCACGGACGGACGGACACAAGGACATGACCAAATCTGTAAGTCCCCCCGGACGGTGTTCGTGGGGACTAATTACCATTGACTTCAGACTTAGATTTTGCAGTTCTTTACTTCCATAACTCTTTCACAATATAGGGTCGGTGTGTCCCACGTAAACTCATAGAAGTCACAGCTAACATCAACACAAAAGATGTCGACATCTGTCAGGGGGCCTTCAGTAATTACAGCAGGGTGGGTCCCGGGAACGGGGGGTCATGTTTTAGAAAACTGTCCAAGGAGGATGATCACTTTTATGAACCTATCTTGGGGGAGGTTCACTTTTAACAGAAGCTTATTTTACAGCCTAACCTTCGATTGTCCATGTGATATTTCCTGATATTCTCTATGCACAAACATGATTATCAAAAGTCTAAAAATACACAGATTTAGCTAGTTTTGTATTAAAAACAAAACTTTTTATTCAAAGTTTCCTCATAGACTACCATGTATAGTGTTGTAACATTTTGTGTGGAGTTCCAAAATCAAATGTCTTGCACACACATGGACTTTCAACCACCCTAGTCCAATCATGTACACTTGTATGCAGTATCAAACGTATATAAATGCACAGATATTGTTAGGTTTATTTTGGAAAAAATTGTTCATAGTTCTCTCATAGACTACCATGTATATTGAATTAACATTATTAATGAAATTGTACACACATGCACGTTTCACTTCCCTCTTCAAGCAAAGTACATTTACATACATGTATATATATGCAAATATATATAAATGTACAGGTAGCTTGTTGTGTGGAAAAATTTTCAGTAGTTTGCCTGATAAACCCTCATGTATTATGATTTGATATTTTTAGGTAAAGCGGTCAGCCACATCTTGCAGTGGTTGGGGAGGGTCAAGTTATAGAATGTCGGACAGGGGAGGGTCACATTGCAGACATGACAGTCAGGTGTGCACTGAATTCCCCCGGCCAACCCCCTGTAATTTCTGAAGGCTCCCTAACGACACTGGTCTTGCTTTCCCTCGAATATATAAACAAATATTTAAGAAGGTGAATCAATGCAGGGTAAGACAATGACTCATATTCCCACTCTAAAAAACTTTCATAAAACAAAATCACTAAAAATCAAAATGTCAAAAACAAAATAGTAAGATTACTAAAAATCAAAATGTCAAACAGGCGATGAATTATTATATTTCCTGCAATATAAACTTATCCATTAATCTACATACATACATACATACATACATACATACATACATACATACATACATACATACATACATACATACATACATACATACATACATACATACATACATACATACATACATACATACATACATACATACATACATACATACATACAGACAGACAGACAGACAGACAGACAGACAGACAGACAGACAGACAGACAGACAGACAGACTGACTGACTGACTGGCTGACTGACTGACTGACTGACTGACTGACTGACTAAGGGACAGGCTGGCTGCGTGGCTGTGGAAATGAGACAAGAAGACAAACATGGAAAAACAGAAATGCATAACATTTTAATATGGTGTTAAAGTTTTGTCCAATCCAAAAGATTACAACACTTACAGTTGATATATCGTTTGGTTCCCTGAAGTCGTCAGCTGGAACCTTACGTAAACATTGGACCAGTTCCTCGGTTGTGTCTCTCTCACACCCGAGCACTTTGCCAAGGCCTTGGGATATCTTTGTTGCCAAGGGAACATCGTCACTGGTGACTGCCGGAAAAGTAGCTGACCCACTCTGTTAACAACATTATGACACAGTGAATTTTCTGCATTGCATGATATTTTCAACTGTACCTTTGCGAACTGCCTGGCTATGTGAGTAGATACGCTGATTCGTTCAGATCAAGGAATCACAGTACTGATGTTTTCCGCCCTGGGAAGGTAGTTCTAAGAATTGTTCCGGGGGCAGTTTGAAGCCCTGTATAGTGATGTATTTCATTACTTTCATCGGGTTTTATGTTTTGAGTGTTAGTGTGTATGTGTTTGGTTTTTTGTTGAATTCTAGCTAAGTAGAGAGGTCATAGACAAAATTGCAAATACACCTGTCCTGCATTTTTGGTATGTTGGTTATTGAATATATGGTGAAAACAGACTGATTTGTATAGGAGCGACAGGAAAATTTAACCCATATAAGAATTGAACGGACGAAGGGAATAGTGAATGTAGTTATTTGATAAATACCTGCATAATTGCCCGATGGAACAGACCATTTGTCAACGGGGACAACACGAGATATTCGACACTTATAGACCCGGCACTTTCACCAAATATAGTAACTTTGCTGGCGTCTCCTCCAAAAGCTGTGAAAGAATGGTCAAAAAGTAGACTGGTTCATAATTGAAACATTGAAAAATCCAATCTCTGTTCATTCGAACACGATTGGAACTAATTTGGGATAATTGGATTTTCATATTTTTCAAATTTCTCAAAATTGTTAGGTGCCGTATAGCTGAATGTTGCAATATTGCAAATTACTCATAAAAACAAGTGTGTAACGTAAAAACCAAAGCAGGTGAGATTACATTTGTAGATGAAATCGACATTACATCACCATCCAATTATCCCAAATTAGTTCCAATCGTGTTTTCGGGAGTTCTAAACTTTCATTTACTTTTATTCTGAATAAAGTGTTTCTCTTACCTGCTATGTTTTGTTGTACCCACTCTAGGGCAGCGACCTGATCCAGCAATCCATAGTTTCCAGGCGCATGCTCGTCACCTGCGGAAAAGGTGAAACAACAGTGCCATGTGCTTTGTTTTCAATCGTGATTGTTATGTCAAGAGGAACTGGTGCACTCTTTTGGCATGAATCCGAAATGACATGAAATGACGAAAGGACGTTCTCACGTGTCGAGTTGAAAGTGCAAGATATATGTTTGTGCTTCCATAAGTATATGGCAGAAACCACAAGTTCACGGTAAACATTTGTGATTAATTTGGGTGTTTTGATTTGAAGTTTACACATGCAGTTAAAACAGACACCACCTTAATACTTTCCTTTAAAGATCATCGTGGGTGCATGTTTAAAACCCAGTCTACGAATTGCTATAGAAAATAATTGATCGGTTTATTCAATTAGGACAGAGAGAAGCAAGATGAAGAAGTTAGTGCACGGACACAAACACTGTCTTAGTATCACATTACTCAGTGGACGTCTATCGGTACATCGCGACTCGAACTGGATACAACTGGGTATACAGTTTTTTGGCAAATCGATTACATATCGCATGTATTCAAGACGGTTGTACATCGAATATTTTATGTGACATTATTTGCCTGTCTATTCAAAATTAGTATGGGATGATAGTCATGTCTGCTTACTTATTGAATGATGACGCCATGTATAGTTTCTTGTATTGCCTAATCGATACTAAAAGTCCTTTGGCCAGTGACGTTTACAACATCGGTATCGTACCTTTTAATCATGGTAACACAAATCTTCATTATGTCAATCTTATCTAATGATGGATCTATCCCTATGCATCCTATATACTTACCTGTGGCAAAGAAGCCAAACACGCCCAGTCGATAGTTGAATGACACCACAATTACGTCACCCATCGACGCCAAAGCTGTGGCGTCGTACGCGTCGCCATGGGTACCAGACCCGATAGTGAATGCGCCACCATGAATCCACACCATGACGGGCAAAGGACCAGACTTTGAATATTAAATATTAAGTAACATTAAATAATAAAAATTCGATTACGAGATGCTCATCAACCATGACAGTGTCTCATGCATCTCAAACCACTTGCGTTGTTCGACAGTCTATTAGTATCACACGAGAGGTGTACTACCGGTAAATATTAATTTATTCAAAATTTTCGGGACGGAATGCTAGGGCTCTAGTTGGTCTCCCCTTTTGTATGTATGTATGTATGTATGTATGTATGTATGTATGTATGTATGTATGTATGTATGTATGTATGTATGTATGTATGTATGTATGTATGTATGTATGTATGTATGTATGTATGTATGTATGTATGTATGTATGTATGTATGTATGTATGTATGTATGTATGTATGTCTGTCTGTCTGTCTGTCTGTCTGTCTGTCTGTCTGTCTGTCTGTCTGTATGTATGTATGTATGTATGTATGTATGTATGTATGTATGTATGTTATCTTTGATAGGTGTGCATGCATGCATGCATTGATGGGTTTATGATTTGACGGACACATAGAAAGAACTCAATTTATTTCATAAATGCTGGATTTCTTTAATTTTGGTTAGTTCTCCGAACTTTAAGATGTGAAGTGTGCATAATTCGGTGTATGGATGCTGCGTGAAACAATGTGGTCTGTCTTTGCCTTACTGCTTTTTACATCGGTGGCGTTAACAGACATCTCTGATATGCAGGGGAATAAAGTAAAATAACTTTTTTTCAGATCTACTTCGGAGTCAACTATTAGGTAGTCTTATCCTCCATATATGTTTGGGCTGTTTGCTACAATTGCAAACATCAACAATATATTGTTTTTTGGCAATTTTAGAGACACGGTGATCAGTAGTTTTGGAAATATAAAAATAAAAACGTTAGGAACTAAAGACACATACGTCCTCAAGAATGATAGGTGTGATATAGCATAGGACCCCCCTTAAACATCATCACTTAGACACCCTGGTAAAATATACTAATTTGTTATCCGAAACTGTTTCACTATAATAGTCCAGTCAAAATAGGGTTAGACCCACCACAAATTGCAACAGAATTTTTTTCTTCAGAATGCATTTCAGAGAGGTACCCAGAACAACATATTAAAAGTTTACTCGAATCCACCTTGGGGAAATATGTCTAATTTGCATAAATCAAATATGGCGGCCAACCATCCAACAAAATAACATAATTTGCTATATATCACATGTTAAACAAGCTATTTCAGTGATTTCAAAGTCTGACACTAGTAATTTGGCCCAGGGAATCATTTTGGAGGTATAATGTTCCTTATAGGTACTTATTAATTTGCATAATTCCAATATGGCGGCCAACATTCCTACAAAAGACATTTTCGGTCGATACCAAGTATTAAACAAACTATTTCAGTGATTTTAAAGTTAAAAGTACATTTCTTTTGCATGGAAAAACGATTTTTAAAATGCTATGATTTGCATAGGTAATTTGTTAATTTGCATAAATTCAATATGGTGGCCAACATTCCTAAAAAGGACATTGTCGGTCATATACCACGCATTAAACAAGCTATTTCTTTGATTTTAAAGTTTTAATATTTTTCTTGGGTATGAAGAAACACTTTTAGTGGCTCAATTTTTACAAAGGCCCTTTGATAATTTGCATAAATTAAATATGGCTGCCATATTACTGCGTCATGGCTTAATAGCTTCTAATATGTATAACGTTTTGGTATAGTTTTTTAGCACTAGGAAACTATCAAGAAGAAACTGTTAAGTCCTTGGACATTCACTTTTTAATTTTTATTATTTTTCTGTATATGACGACTGTTAATGAATGTTAGTCTTCTGAATGATATATTCTCTTTCTAAATTTAACATTGAATTCATCTGTGTGCGGCATTTTCGTAATTTGTAAGGGTGTTTAACATTCTACAGTGACAAAGCATGTAATCTGTAATGTTTACTGTTAAAAAAGACGTGTTCAAAATCTTTAGTTTTTAATTTAGACTGAACCCCCTTCTTATGGATGGGTGCATCTTTATAAGATCCCTTAAATGATAGGCAAGAAGTCATCATACATAACAGCAAAATACAATAAACACAACAAAGCTAAAAAAACAGAAAAAATGATATGACCGAAATAAAAAATGTCGTAATACACACAAATTGAAACTTAGCACTATTGCAAACAATGTCAGATTCATAACAACTTTTGGACACACAAACTCAAAAAAACTGAAAACTGCATGCTTTAGCAAAGACTTACAATTAATCCAAACACAGAATCCAACTATTACACAATGCAAAGAAGTACATCTTGAGTCATTTTTCCAAGTGTCATTTTTCCAATGTACATGTTTGTATCGTGTAACAGTTGGATTCTGTTGGGCTAATGAGTTGTTTGAATTAATTTTAAGTCTTTGCTAAGCATGCAATTTTCAATTTTTGTGAGTTTGTGTGTTGATCAAGTTTTTAAGAGTCTGACATTGTGTGCATCAGCGCTAAGTTTTAATTTGTCTGTATTGTGGCATGTGTTTTTTTTTTTTGGTCACATTATTTTATTTTTTGCATTTTTGTTATCTTTATTGTGTTTATTGTATTTTTGCTGTTATATGTGATGACTTCTTGCCTATCGTCTAGGGGGGTGTACCAAAGATGCACTCGTCCATAAGGAAGGGGTTCAGTCTAAATTAGAAACTAAAGATTTTGTCCACGACTTTTTAAAACAGTAAACATTAAAGATGATATGTTTTAACACTGTAGAGTATAAAGCACCTATAAAATCACAAATAATGCCGTACACAGATGAATCCAATGTTATATTCAGAAAGAGATTATTATTAGATGACTGACAATCATTAACGGTTGTCATATTTAGAAAAATCACAATAATTAAAATTGCATGACTTTCTTACATCTCATTAGTAACGCACATCAACATATACGTATTTTAATCCGTTCGGAAGTCATATATGTAAGTCTACCAAATTTGCTTTAACATTCTTTTCAAAATACAATATATTTATGGAGTATTTTAACGAATTCAGGTATCACAGACACCTATTGAAATAAACTTTTATTCGTCAATGGATCGTTATTGTAAGTAAATTTATTGTACAGTCTCCACATTTTTGAAAAATAAATGTTCAAGGACTTAATGTGGAGCTGCATGTTGCCAACACAGTTTTTTTTCGAAGGAATATTTCTCATCTAAGATAACAAGGAAACCCGTACAAACTATTTTGTGAATGTAATATTTCATTTGAAACAAGAGTATATCCTCATTCTAAAATGGCATGGGCTGAACGACTGACACTCAAAAAAGTGCTTAAAATCATGGTTAGCAAAATAAAAATGCCTCTAATTCAAAATGTAAGAATTTTATTGCAAAACAAAATAGTTGTTTTGTTATATAGCATTGAAAAACATAATACGAAAATTTCAGAAAATATGACCCCGCCAGAACTGAGTTATATTCTTTGGAAATCTTGAAATTTGGATAAAAGGGAAGCAGGAATTCGGGTGATTTGCATACATTTGCATACATTGACCCTTCTATATCATGCAACTTACGACCTGCTTGCCAAGCTAAAAGGTGAACCTAACCAATTTTTAATCTTGGGTTAACAAATTAATAAAAATTGGAAGAATATTTGCAAAAATATATTTTGAGCAAAATACAGTGCGTTGGGTGCAGTGCCCTCTTGACAGTTTTTTCTTGATATTCCTATTCCTAAAAACTCTACCATAACCTTATTTATATTAGAAGCTATTTGGGCATTAATTTGGCAGCCATATTTAATTTCTGAAAATCATCAAAGTGTCTTTTAAAAACATTGAACCACAAAAGGTGTTTCTTCATGCTCAAGAAATATAATTAAATTTCAACATGGCTGAAATAGATTGTTCAATACATTTTATGACAGAAAATTTCTTTTGTATTGGATTTATGCAAATTAACGAAGTGCCAACGCAAATCATTGCACCTAAAAATCATTTGTCCATGCCAAAGAAATATACTTTTAACTTTGAAATCACAGAAATAGCTTGTTCAACCCTTTGACTGCTGTAATTTTTTACACCAAAATTTTAATGCAATATTTTACCAATTTCTGTGAACATTTCTGTATGTTTTTTCATAATTTTGGACCAAATGGATATCATATTTCAGCAGTTTAATCAAAATGTCGGCAAAAAGCAGAAAAATTGACTGTGATACATTTTATAAAGTTGACAAAATAGACTTTGGCGCCCAAAGGGTTATACATGGTATATGACAGAAAATGTCTTTTGTAGGTATGTTGGCTGCTCTATTGGATTTATGCAAATTAACGAAGTACCTATGCAAATCATTGCATCTCGAAAATTGTTTGTCCATGCCAAAGATATACACTTTTAACTTTGAAATCACAGAAATGGATTGTTTACCCTTTGACTGCTGTAATTTTTTACACAAAAATTTTAATGCAATATTTTACCAATTTCTGTGAACTTTTCTGTACGGTTTTTTCATAATTTTGGACCAAATGGATATCATTTTTCAGCAGCTACATATTTTTATCAAAATTTTGGCAAAAAGCAGAAAAATTGACTGTGGTACATATTATAAAGTTGACAAAAATAGACTTTGGCGCCCAAAGGGTTAATACGTGGTATATAACAGAAAATGTCTTTTGTAGGTATGTTGGCCACCATATTGGAATTATGCAAATTAACAAATTACCTATGCAAATCATAGCATCTCGAAAATCGTTTGTCCATGCCTAAAATATACTTTTAACTTTAAAATCACTGAAATAGCGTGTTTAATACGTGGTATATGACCGAAAATGTCTTTTGTAGGAATGTTGGCCGCCATATTGGAATTATGCAAATTAATGGAGTACCTATATGAAACATTATACCTACAAAATGATTCCCTGAGCCAAATAACTAGTGTCAGACTTTGAAATCACTGAAATAGCTTGTTTAACATGTGATATATAGCCAATTATGTTATTTTGTTGGATGGTTGGCCGCCATATTTGATTTATGCAAATTAGACATATTTCCCCAAGGCGGATTCGAGTAAACTTTTAATATGTTGTTCTTGGGTAGCTCATTAAAATGCATTCTGAAGAAAAAAATTCTGTTGCAATTTGTGGTGGGTTAGGTGCCAAACTCTCGTAGATTGACGGACTAATAAATTGGTTTGGCAAACTTGCAGTGGGGATAATAATTGTGTGTGGTGGAAGAATAACCTTAATTTGATATTTATTGCTTTAGCTCGCTCGACCCAATTTCCACCAAAGCCGACCTTTAATAATGTGTGTGAACCAATTGGAAAGGTCACGAGGTCATTAACAATGAATGCATGTACGTAAGTGCACGTACATACGTATGCATGGATCACCGTCGTTTGTTTTCTCCAATTCCGCTCTGCGCCTTTGACGAACGGTTCGTCTCACGTGTACACACACGTCTATGGGGCTCGTACGTACACGCAGAGCGGAATCGGAAAAAAACAAGCGACAAGTGTGATTGACATAATTGTAAAGCAATGTTGCCTGTCCTTTAAAATATATTTGAAGCTAGCTGTGATATCGCAGCGGTAGTTGTGGCGTATATCGAACGCGCTCGGGTCATTGGGGTCATCGCAAAAGTTCCGGACTGTGACGATCACCATGACCCGAGCGCGTTCGATATAGCCTACGCCACAAGTAATGAAGTATACCACTGCAATCTCACAGCTAATTTGAAGACAGCAATTAATACTTGTACTCACATCAGTCTGCGGTACGTATACATTCAAATACAGACAATCTTCACTTTGCGGTTCTTCAAGGTGAAAAAGGGGATTTTGATACTGGATACAGGCGTACCCAACCTTCGTTGCATCTTGCACTCCGTCCCAGGGACCTTTGGGCTGAGGTGCTCTAAATCTAAGGTCACCGACCGGCGCTTCAGCGTATGGTATTCCTTTGTAGACGTGCACTGTGCGTTCTACATCGACGTCCTTGTGTGCGAATTGTACCGACTTGCCAACAATTTTTCCCGCCTTTACTTCAACCATCGGGTCGTCAGCGGCACTGAGGCCCATTACGGCAAGAAGGACAACAAATCGTACAAACATGATTGTCGTTATGGTTTTATATCGGCCGAGATGTACCTTCTCTTCACCGGAGCAACTTGAGAAATTTGACCTGACCTTACCGCCGTTAAAATATCAATAAAATCCCAGTATAGTCACAGATACGAAAACAGGCCGTTGAGGGCGCAAAGTTATAAAGTGAAAACATTTCTATTGCACTGGCGTTGGCGTATTGTGGCATCGTGATATCTAATTATTGTACCACTACGGTGTATTGCTTAGATATTGCTCCACATTATTGCAATATCTAGATATTGCACCATACCAGAGCGATAACTTGAAACGCATTTTTGAATTCCGTTTCGTTCTCTTTCGTTGACTGTGTATCTTTACGATGCCTTGTTTGGATACATTATGTTTTCCCTGCATTCTCAAGGCCTGCCACATCTGCAACATTCATTTCTTCTCAGCTTGCGATCCTGTTTATATAAAGACAGATTTTGGGGTTCTTAGATGAACAAGATTTGTCGACATCTGTCTGTTGTCGACCTATTTTTATCTGTCTGACGACAAAAGAAACTTAAGCAATTCTATACACTAAAACAATATTTTGAGTCAATTCTAAACATGATAAAATTCTCTCGGGTAACTACTGCGTGTTATAGCACGTAAACGAAATCTGCAATATTTCTATATATAACATTGATTTCAGGTAGAATGTACTAGACTCTCAACATTTTTACAATACTAGGAAATTTCAATTTCTCAGTGGAACATTAACGGTTGGACTGTAAAGAATCATGATAAAGAACTACTGGAAAACATTATTTTATGTCAGAAATCGGATATCTTTTGTCTGAACGAGACTCACTTGAGAAGAGCACACCTGGTCTGGTTTCATTCGCGCATCTGGTGGTGTCGGTATCCTTGTAAAGAAGTCGTCGTTCAATTTGTTTTCTGTGTCCATCATTGACAAAAGTCGTGATGGTGTTGTCGGTCTCACATTTGTCAACAAGTTTACAGATTATAGCTTTTTGGTGTTTACATGTTATTTGTTACCCTAGAATTCTACTTGGAGTAGTGAATCAACTTCTTTCATTAGTCATTTGTCAGCTCTATATAAATTCCGATGTTGATAATATGACTTTTTGTGGTGATCTAAATGGCAGAGTTGGTTCATTGCTAGATTATGTACCAGATATTGATAATATAGGTGAAAGATGTTGTATAGACCATACTGTCAACAAACATGGAGAAAGCCTTATTGAGTTTTTGAAAGACATCAAAATGTGTATTGTGAATGGTAGGATTACTCCTGCCAATGATAATTTTACTTCAATTTCTCATAGAGGTAAAGCGGTAGTTGACTATTTTATTCTACCGCACAACAATATTGAGTATTGTAGGAATTCAAAGTGATACCAGTATCTCAGTTAATGATTGTTTTAATTTGCATGGACTTTTAAGTGATCGTGCTGTCCCAGATCATTCTATTCTTTCTATTGTGTTTTCAACGTGCGAGGCTTGCATGCGTCTTCAAATATGTCCACTAGTGAAGCAACACAAAGAAAGTACAATACTTCAAGTATCCCACCTAATTTCCTTGATTCTGATATGTGTAGGCATGCCATAATTCAAATCGTGGACACTATACAAGCTAGCCAACAAAATCAATATGTCATTGATAATTTGTATGATTCTCTCTGTCAGTGTATTTTTCATGAAATGGACTCGAAACTTGATTCTCGAGATTTCCTCCTACTTGTTCTAGAAAACGTAAAACGTCTAAACCATTCTGGTCGAGTGAACTTTCCAGTCTTTGGAAAGATTTAAGGGAAAAAGAACGTAAATTTCTGAATAGTCATTGTTCTAAAAGAGTTGGTCTAGTTTTGAAACACGAGTTTTTGACAGCACGAAGAAAGTTTGATAAAACTTTTCGAACTGCCAAGAGAGAATATCATCGTTGATGTCTAATATAGAATGTTTAAATGCGTCAAATCCAACAGAATTTTGGAACCAAATTAATAAGTTAGGACCTAGGTGTAAGAAGGACATTCCTTCTGAAGTTTATGGTGACGATGGTATGATAATTAATGATATTAATTTTGTTTTACATAAATGGAAAAGTGATTTTGAGGGATTGTATAATTTATCTGATATCGAGAATGAATCGACTTTCGATGATTCTTTTTATACAAAAATCATCGGTGCTAAAGCTCAGTGTGAACAAATGTATCTAGCAAATAATGCAAGTCTTAATGTGTATCTGAATAGTGATATTTCTCTACAAGAAGTTGTCTATGTTGTTAATCGCTCTAAATGCAACAAGGCAGTTGGTTCAGATAAAATCCCATACGAGATCTTAAAGAATGATCATGCGATTAACATTCTTCATCACCTTTTCCAACTTTGTTTTACTTCTGGTAGAGTGCCCTCACAGTGGGGAAAGACAGTAATCAAACCCATCCCAAAAAGTGCTCTATCTGACCCACGTGTCCCGTTAAATTACAGGGAGGTCAGTTTATTGTCTAACATAAGTAAGCTTTACTCTGGTATTTTAAATAATAGATTAACGAAATACCTTGATTTAGAAAAAATAATAGTTGACGAACAGAATGGTTTCAGAAAAACAAAAACTTGTCTTGACCATATTTATGTCCTTACATATATTATACGAAATAGAAAAGCTCAAAATTTACCAACTTTTTCTGTTTTTGTTGACATGAAAAAGGCTTTCGATTGGGTTGACAGGGACTTACTGTTCTATAAATTGTTGCAAAATAATATTAATGGGAGTCTCTATGAGTCTATTAAAGTATGTATTGTAACTCTTTATCATGTATTAATGTAAACGGAAACATTTACGTCTTGGTTTGCAACAACTTATGGAGTCAGACAAGGTGATGTACTTTCCCCAACACTTTTTTCTATTTTTATCAATGATTTAGCAATTAAGATTAATGATTTAGCTTTAGGTATTCCAGGTAGTAACTCATTAATTAATATTATGTTGTATGCCGATGATATTGTTATGCTTGCTGAAAATGAGACAAATTTACAAAAGATGATTGATCATCTACAAGATTGGTGCAAAAGGTGGCGTATGATGATGAACAAGTCCAAAACACAAATTGTTCATTTTCGAAATATGGGACAAATGAAAACAGACTTTATTTTCCAATTTGGTGGTACAAATCTTGACGTAGTTTCTCAGTATAAATATTTGGGTTTAGTTTTGGATCAGTTCTTAAATTTTGAAGTGACTTCTGAAACCCTAGCAAGTGCTGCAGGTAGAGCTTTGGGATCAGTTATTTCTAAGATACACATGTTTAAGGATTTTAGATATAACACTTTTACAACTCTATTTCATTCTTGTATTACTCCAATTTTAGACTACTGTTCTTCAATTTGGGGCTACCGTTTCTCTTCAAAATGTGAGTCAATTCAAAACAGAGCGATTAGATATTTTCTTGGCGTCCACAAATTTGCCCCTATACTTGGTATAAATGGAGATATGGGTTGGGACCCTTGTCTATTAAGGAATAAATTGAACATGGTAAGACTCTGGAATAGATTATTTGAAATTATCTGATATTTGAAATTCAAAATGGCTGTCATTCCTATATTAACTCTATGGATAAAAATACAATTTTCGATTTTCAAAATAACTAAGACAATGAAAAGTTTTCTCATTCCAAGGGCTTTAAAATGAACCCCCACAAGTGGTAGACCAGCAAAGAATTGGAAAAGTTTCAGAGTCCAAATATCCCCGAGACACTTTCTTAAGTGGGGCAAGTGAAGCGAAGTTATCATCGTCTTACCGTTGTGTCAATTCAATTTAATATTCCCGACTATCAACACAGATGATAGAAGCAGATTTTTATTTCGAATATCGAGGACTTGTAAATAGATGTGTTGTGTGATCTCCGATTTCTGTTCATCATCGTAAAAGAGAAAGGTTTAAAAGTTTTGCAGTAATGTTTCAGCTAAAGATTAGTAACCCTCAGTTTAGAGGCGCATACTCCATCAACAAATGTATACAAAAAATAAACAATTTGTATATTCCTTACTCACCATGTCCACAAATTTATCATTGCCGATACAAAACAAATTCAAAGGCACTTTATGTATTTTAATTGTTTTTTTCCAAACATGCGCTTTGTACATCTAATCATTAATATAATTGATATGAATGTACAGCTTTAAAAAAGCACACAGACAAATGCCAAGTCTACGTAAAGGTTACTATAATAATCGCAATCATACCAATCCATAATCCAATAACAGTAGGTCAGAATTCGTAAGACAATAGTTGTAAACATAGACACAAAACAGCACAGAACAGACAGTAAATAGACGGTACACAAACAAAGTCATATTCATGAAAGAAAGATATATTGACCTCTGGCCAGAAGACCAAGAAGTGATGTCAGGTGTTTCGAAAATAGTAAGCGCATCCTGCCCCACATGTGGCACCCGACATATATCAATCTATAAGTCAGATAGATATATTTGAAAAAGATTGGCACTGCACCTGTGTTATCTCTCTAGGTAACAAGCAGCCGATCAGAAAATGTTTAAACTATTTTGGTGTCCCATAAACTGTCCCGTGACTGATTCTGTTGCCAATGAGCTCGCTTATTACGATTGGTGACAAGTTCTTAAGACGTAACCCTTTCTAACAACAAAGTATCTTGTTTTAATTACTTTGAGAAAAAATGTTAAGCGGATATGAAAATAAAAATGAAAAGGTGAAATCCAAGTTAAGTAAAAGGATCTTGTTTTATATTCTGAGTTAACAACAGGTTTTTGGTAAAGGAAAAAGAGCTATAATATTTCATCATACTTACGTTATTTTTATTCTATGAACAGTTTCTTCTAGTCTCTCCCGAAATAGAATTATTACCCTAAAGGGTCGTTGACAAATGAATTCTGTCCCGGGCTATAAGTCATCAGATGTGGACAAAATCATTGTGTCGACTTATGTGACTTTATTGTCTTAGCAGTCCGCCCCCTACTGACAGGTGTTCGGACTCTAAACCTTCACATACCGAATTCAGTCTGTAACTTATGGGGACCATTTTGAAGCTTATGAAATAAAAGCTTTCATTGGCTTATTTTTCTGAAATTCGAAAATGTGATTTTTAATAGAGTTACCACAAGGATAGCAGCTATTTTTCCCCTTTTAAGTCTGGGTAGATGGGTAATTCGTTTCTGTAGTAACCAACTTTTGTACGGTGATCCTGATTTTCAGTCTTTACTTCAAAATCGAATGGTTTAAAGTTGCCTTACGGAAATCTTTAAGAAGAGTTTAGGTGTTTTAATTCCAAGGTGCCTGCTACTTTAACTGTAAGATATCAAATTAAAAACCAAAGCGGTGAATGTGCCATCGATGATTGATTATTTCAAGGGATTTTTATCAATAATACAAATAAAAGGTAAACAAATGTAAAAATACCGCATGCATAGGGAAATATTTCTTTCGATAGCATCTTTTTTAACAAACCATGATATTAACTCAATGGGTCAGTAGCAGTATCTTTTGATGATTTTTGTTTCACTATTTTTGCTCTGTATGGCAATTATAACCTCAAGTATGCCACAACCCAAAGGATGTTGAACACCCACTATTCAGCTTGTCAACACATCGTCTGCATTGCCGTTGCTTACTTTTGAATTCTAGTCCGGACCAGAATTCATTTGTTAGCAACAACAATGCAGTCTGTACATGTACAGGTTGAGTTGACAAGCTGAATGCTGAGTACATCAACATGGTTTGGGGAGTAGAAGAAGATAATATAGTTGACATTTAAGAAAACGATGGTAAAATAACAGACGTGAGCTAAAAAGTAATCGAAACCTACAGATGACCCTTTCATATTCATGTGAAAGAACTGTTCTGTTCGCTGTGTTCTTCTGTTCTGTTATAAATTAAAGGAAAACAAATACAACAAATCGCACTTTCAATAATTTATATTAGGTTAGAATGACTTTGCCAAGGGGTCGTCAGAGGTACGCATGAAGAAGTGTAAAAGCTAGGAGAATTGCTTTACATTACCAATCTCGCAACTGAAAATGTTCACACTGATAAAGAAGATAATTCAATGATTTGCAGGAGCAAAATAGTATCTGCCTCTGTAGAAACATTCTGTCATGATTTTGAAAAATCAAACTGAAGTTTTGTTATTCCAAAAGCAACTATCTTTGCAGACCGTTCACAGCCTATTGTCTTCAATCCGTGTACTTCATTTCACCGTCAGTGGCTGAACATACATTGTCAACGTCTGTGAAAAAGAAAACAAGATAAGGATTGCAAGTCATATGTTCAGCTCTCACACAATGTTGATAGAAGTGTAGCAGTGAAATTATACTCATTACGGAAGGACAAGTCACGCATTCTGCCAATTCAATTGTCACGTATGAATTAACAATTATTGCTCAGCAATGACTTTAAAATCGTTTCCGACTCTGATTTTTAATGTTGAAAAAATTAACACAATGTGTCTTCGCTTACCACGATACACTAATCGTGAAAAGGTAAAAACTAATCTATGAATCGCAAAGTGAGACTACCTGGGATTTTTTTTATCACGCGGTTCCACTGACCTGTCAGTTTTATTAGTTTAGGGACGAAATCATTCCAAAAAGCACACTCATCGGCTTTCAGTGCTCGTTTGTTTTCCATCTCCAGTGATAATTCTTTGTACTCTAATCCGGGTACTTTAAACAACGGCCAGGTCTTCAGCGATGAATCTTCACCGGTGCCAGACAGGTTTGGATCGCTAAAAATGTTAGAATATATGATATAAGTGATTAATATACATAAAAATCTTACAAAAATCGCAAGAACGTAATCTTGAGGTATAAGCTTAATGTGCCCGGGGGACAGATATTCGGACTCTCTTGGCTAACTTTTACAAATCGTTTCTGATCTATCACTTGTGGAAGATTATTTTGCAGCTCTTGGAATGAGAAACATTTCTACTCTTAGTTTTCCAAAACTCAAATATTTTACATATGTTTGTAATGCTGTAATGGAGATACTATTTGTTAGGCAGGGTGTGTACGCATAAGCATAGTGTTGTAAATTATTTAGTGGTTAAAATTTCCTTCAAGACCTAGAAAAATCATTAAAGATGCTAAAATGATGTAACATTGAAATTTTTTTACTGGAACGGCAGGCAAAACTAAATTTTGTCCTTATACTTTTCCTTCTGTATCATTCCGTTGTTAACCTTCTGCGGCCCCTGCTCAATATAATAGAATAGTCCACAGTGACCGCCATATTGCTTTGCTGCATGCTGCAAGCTGATCCACGATGTATGTGTTACCATTTCATGCACGGGTTTACTGTTTGTAGCTAATAGTTTTTCACCTTGGATCATGAATTGTTACCGTTAACAACCATGAATTTCAGTGCCATATCATTATTTTACTCGACACAGACCTTAGATTGAAAGAAAGGTTGGTTATTTTTACGTGCAGCAAATGCATGTATTGTATATGCCATGAGTTAACTGCATGATGCCAATCCGGTGAATATATGATCGACTTTCTGTTTTGAATTGTCTACGTCTTTCAAGAATTGTTTCAAAGTTTTATTTCACCTCACAAACCATTTGATCAGACAGGGATTGTTTGAGCAGTTGAAATTTTAACAGCGATCAAAAAACAACTCGTCAGTTAGGTTGGGAAGTGATCGCCCACAGTGTTTTATCTTTGAAAATGAAGGAACAGTTGCCATTTACATGTATTTTCGACTTTGTGTATTCTCGAAGATAATTTGTCAGAAGTTGCTAATAAGTAAGCTTTGGTACGTTCTGCCAAAAAATGTGTGAGTCTCGAGTAATGCTGAATTGACGTGAATAAATTAGCATAAATTAGCAGTGTTAGTTCAAAACGTGGAATGGCTCGATTATATTCATGTTGCTGACCCCGGGTCTTAGAATCGGAGGAATACGGTAGCTTTATAAGCTCCTGTTGTATATCTGTGTAGTACATTCACACACATCCATCCATCCATCCATCTATCCACCCATCCATCCGTCCGTCCATATCTTTATCTATCTATCTATCTATCTATCTATCTATCTATCTATCTATCTATCTATCTATCTATCTATCTATCTATCTATCTATCTATCTATCTATCTATCTATCTATCTATCTATCTATCTATCTATCTATCTATCTATCTACCTACCTATCTATCTATCTATCTATCTATCTATCTATCTATCTATCTATCTATCTATCTATCTATCTATCTATCTATCTATCTATTTATCTATCTATTTATCTATCTATCTATCTATCTATCTATCTATCTATCTATCTATCTATCTATCTATCTATCTATCTATCTATCTATCTATCTCTCTATCTATCTATCTATCTATTTATCTATCTATCTATCTATCTATCTATCTATCTATCTATCTATATATATATATATATATATATATATATATATATATATATATATATATATTATATTATATACACAATGAAAAACCGATGAGATATTTTCTTTCTTTTATGCTCGTTCCCGTATGGTGACTCGTTTTGAAGGTCATGAAATAAACGCTTCCATCGTCTTATTATTCTGACAATCGAAATACATTTTTCCTTACATAGTTAACGAAAGGATAGCAGCCATTTTGAATTGTAAGTGTTGATGTATTTGGCAAATTGCTTCTCCAGTACCAAGCATTAGTACCAAATTTTGCACGGTGATTCCTTTATTGGAGAGGGATTTGGTTTAAAAATTGCCTGTATTTCAGTGTGGTAAACGGTGCGCCAATTCAATAATTCCTCTGAGAATACATATTTGGCAAAGATCAGACATAGGACCCCAAAAGATAGTTTACTTTGATGTATTTTCCATGGCTATTGTTTCAGTTAGTCAAAACCTATTCTCCACCAACACGGCCTCTCTATGTGTATTGTCTTATGTTATCGTTGATAGCGGACTTTGATTTTGTTGTAGAGTTCGTTTGTAAATGACAACATTGCGTCCCGTAAACAATGCACTGTGTTTGGAAGACCGACATAGTGACTATACATTGAAACATATTTCAGATGGAAAAAATAAGGAAAATGATGTCAATTTCACAAGAAGTTACAGTTTCAGTCCCTTTCGTAACTGTATCTTTGCCTTCGCATCTTACCCAGTCTTAGCAAAATTGGTCCAATATTTCATCGTCTGCAGGGACATGGTCACCTCCTCCTCGGGCATCGACCAGTCTTTCGAACCGAACACCCATCCGAATACAAACTGCAGGTCTTCGCCATGGGCAGCCTTCATCCACTTGATCCGCCATATTGACTTTGCTGGTACATGGGTCATGTGATAGACGTACACGTTGTTGCCAGCGTTTGAATAAGCACGTGCAGAAAAAATGGATGGGCAGACGAAAATGCGGTCTCCCAGCATTTGATTCAGAGCCTCGATGTAATCGGCGTCATCTGAATCGGCGTCCTCCCAGTTGACGTACATTAATTTCACGGCATCGAGAACGGCTTGGTTTTTCTTGAGAGGTGCCGACAGAAACGCGGCGTATGTCTGCTCGTAAGTGGCCTTATCCATGGAGATTTCCGTGTCGTTGACCGAGTTTGGGAAAAGCATCGGGAGAAACATGGTGCCCTCGTCAGCGTTTGTTCCGATAATGAGATCTACGTCTGTTTTATTGATGGCTCCCCGAGCTAGCTGGTCCCTGGGTACTTCGGACCGGAAGTGGCCGTCGATGACAGGCGAGAACGGTATTGTGGTCAAATCACTGCCAAGTCCGGTGACATTTGCAAGAACACCCTTCGGAATAGATTGAAATTATTAAAGATCACAATCCAATAAGTTACTGAGCAAGTTCCATCACAGGTGACATTTGTGTTTCTTTGCAACATATCATTCTCGCGAGCCAGAGCAATAATTTCCGCTCCGCTGACCTACGCAAAAATCAAGCTCTGGCAGATTACGCCGGGAAACTTTGGAAGTATGTATAGGGGTTAATTAATTATTCATGAGAACATATCATCAGAATTAGCCAATCACGAATCCGTTTTACAAAGTCACGTCGGGTCGATCGTAAGCTCCGCTGGTCCTCGTGCAAAGAAACCCATCTTTTCCTTGTAGAATAATTACCAATGGCGTCTTTTTGGTGTGAATAGAGCGGTTGAGTCCAAAAACATTAAACATTTATACATTATTCATTCTTGATAAGTGTGATAGTCTACTGTACACAAGTGATCATCCATTTGGTTTTAAAGAAAGTCACTCAACTGATATGTGTGTATTTTTAGTAAAAAGAATAATTGATTTTTATAAGCGTCATAATACCCCTGTTTTCCTTTGTTTTCTTGATGCGACAAAAGCCTTCGATAAAGTGAACCATTGGACATTATTTCGCAAATTGATTGATAGAGGTATTCCGAATTTTATAGTTCGTATGTTTGTTTATTGGTATAGGCATCAAGAATTTGCTGTAAGATGGGGTTATGTGTTATCTAAACATTTTAAAACATGTAATGGTGTGAGACAAGGAGGTATACTTTCTCCACGTCTTTTTTCAGTTTATGTTGATAAACTTAGTCAATTTCTTGTAAAGAAAAATATCGGCTGCTTCCTTGGTGGAAAGTGCATGAATCACCTGTTATATGCTGATGACATAGTACTGATTTGTCCTAGTGTAAAGGGTATCAACAACCTCTTGAATATTTGTACTCAATATGCTAATGACCATGATATTGTCTTTAATGCTTTGAAATCTAAGTGTCTTGCCATTTTGCCTAATATGCTTAATATTTGTAAGATTCCGCATGTGTACTTGTATGACAAAGAGCTTTCTTTTGTAGATAAGCATTCTTATCTTGGTGTCATTTTCAACAGCAATGGCGATGATAATGATGATATTAAGCGTCAAATGAGGTTGTTTTATGCCAGAGCTAACATGTTAATCCGTGAGTTTTGGAACTGTTCGTACTCTGTCAAAACGAGACTTTTTATAACATATTGTACTCCTATGTACTGCTCACATCTTTGGAGTAAGTTCACAAATCAGTGTATCAATAATGTTCGCGTTGCTTATAACAACGGTTTTAGAATCTTTTTTGGTATTGACAGAAGATTAAGTATCTCGAACACTTTTGTTCAGAGCAACATTTTGACTTTCGAAAGTAAACAGCGCACTTTACGCTCGAAATTTTATATGAGGCTGATGAATAGTGAAAATTCTCTTATAGTGCTGCTATCAATACATATATTATGTGTGGTAGCCTGTTCTGGAAAAGACTGTTTTCCGACTGCTGTTAAAGTTTTCTCTGTCTGTCAGTTTTAATTTCCTTCATGATTTAGTGTTTTTATAGTTTTTTTATGGTTTATCAGTCCCCCTTTTTTTCTGTATGTTTTTTGGTGTATGAGCTGGTTCTCGAAATAAATAAATAAATAAAAAATAAATTGCGCGCTCTTCGTCGACAGTGAACGCTGTGTCGTGCTGAGCACCAAGATCAGCCCAAGTCGTTGTGTATTGCTCATTACAATAATTTATGCGCGTTTATGAGACCTACTTTCTGATTGGCTCCGTTCAGCCAGCGCTGGAAACCAGCGATAGATCCGCGAATCTCTGCGTAATCAACCACGGTCTATTGACGGGTAGCGCTGAGCTATTGCCGTAAAGAGGCGCGTGGTTTACGACGATGCAACATATAGAAATTTTGTCAACATTTACGGCACAAAGTCGGTAAGATTGCCTTGCACCTTTAAGGTTTATTTTTTATTCTGTGGTCAGAATTTGAAGGTCTGTGTGCCGAACAAAGACTGTCTTGTGTAATTTGGATACACCTCAAATAAATATTATCAACTTCCGACGTCGATCTTGTTTTGCCGGAAAAGACATCAATTACAATTTAAGAACGTAAAAAACATTGCTCTCCAAATCATAAGTGACTTTCATGAAACAACACAAAACATTGAGAATGAAAATGTTACAAAAACGATGCATTATAATTATATTTCAATCTATTTATCTATACGAATATATACACACAAACAAACAAACAAACAAACAGAAATTCATCTTGTCATAATGTTGTACGAAAGTTTTGTCCACTCCAAAAGATTACAACACTTACAGTTGATACATCATTTGGTTCCCTGAAGTCGTCAGCTGGAACCTCACGTAAACATTGGACCAGCTCCTCAGTGGTGTCTTTCTCACACCCGAGCAGTTTGCCAAGACCTTGGGATATCTTGTATTGCAAGGGAGCATTAGCACTAGTGCCTAATTGGTAGGTAGCTGAACCACTCTGTTAACAACAACAACAACAACAACAACAACAACAACAACAACAACAACAACACAATAAATTCGAAATAGTTCTGCAATAGCTGATGTTTCTCTCTCACTGAATGACTTGCTAGGCGAATAGATACCGTAGGTTGTGAGTTTGAAGTAGATTCAGGAGCTTCAGTTTTCCGCCCTGGTTACAATAGTTCTGCTTGTATCAAGAAATGACCACGGTTATCTGAAGCCACAGCATAGCAATGTGTCCATTGCTTTGATTGGGTTTGTCACGTGTTTTACGCTGGCGTGTGTTTATTGTAGACGTCATTGAACTCCAGCTATGTTGAGGGGTCGCGGTGTAGAGATGTGCCCGAGCAGTTTCGATCGCTGACTACTTCGCTATGTGATTAGGTAACGTCGGTTGTGAGTTCCGGTGGGCTAGAGAATTTGTGGATTTTAAAAGGAATACAGCCATGCTTATGATGTTTCCCAACGATTATTAGATTGTGAGTTCCGTCAAATATAAATTGAAACTCTTTGCAAAATTAGAGGGTCGTTAGTTTTGAGCTGACCAAAGTGCGTTTGGAATAATTACATAATAGAAAGCACAAGAAATAAGTACGCAAATGATTGTGACATCTCCCAAAGAAGGGACTGGATCGGATCCAATTTGCATACCTGCATAATTACTCGATGGAATAGTCCATTCGTCAACGGGGACAGTAAAAGATATTCCACACTCATTGACCCGGCACTTTCACCAAATATGGTAACTTTGCTGGCGTCTCCTCCGAAAGCTGTGGACGAATGGTCAAAGAGCAGACTGGTTCATCATTGAAACGTGGAAAAATCTAATATCTATGTATTCGTTCTGGAGTTCAAACCTTTCATTTGCTTTTATTCTGAATGGAAAATTTCTCTTACCTGCTATGTTTTGTTGTACCCACTCCAGGGCAGCGACCTGATCCAGCAATCCATAGTTGCCAGGCGCATGCTCGTCACCTGCAGGATACGGTCACCCGTGAAAAAATAATTGAAATGAGTGCGAATCGCAGTGGCAAGTTTTACATTGACATTCTCACGAATCAAATAGAAACAGCATAATGTATTTGTGTGCTTCTACCTTCAATCTGAGAAAGGGATCACTTACGATTTTCGATTAAGTTAGAATCTGTAAAATGTGACATAGGTTACAGAGATTTGGACTCTAGAGCTTCAACAATGCATTTTGGCCCATATTTTTGGTATACTCATTTTGAAGCTCAGGAAGTAAAAGTTTTCGCCGGCAAATTGTTGTGAAAATCGAAAACGTATTTTCCCCATATAGTTAACACAGGAATGTTGGACATTTTGAACGTCAACGCGCCAAGACGTACGTGTATTTCCAAACGCGTCAGTACACACGTTGCACGTTGGCTCGTCATCACGTGATCTCTTGGGCGTACTGAGTCTGCAGAACGCATCGCGTCCTTTATATTCCGGAGTAGGACCATTTGCTGTCTAGTGCCAAATTTTGCACCGTGACTTCCATTATTTTTCCTTTTTTTCCCAAAGGCAGTAGTTTAAAGTTTCCTCGAAGTCTGTTTGAGTCTTTCAATTTCGAGGCACTACCTGAATCACTTTATGTGGTAGTTTCAGTTTACACATCCAACTTAAAGGTATACTGTCACCTGTAATCTAAATATGCCCATATATGGTCAAAAGGGCGTTCCTTGGTATTCAAAATGCCTGTGTGAGGGCGCTGTTTTTAAAAAGCGAACACCCGCGTAAAATCTGTGATTGGTTAGATTTAGGAACAGGTGACAATATACCTTTAAAGGTATATTGTCACCTGTTCCAATTTTGCCACAGTTATCATGGAAAGAGAAAATCTAACCAATCACAGATTTTAAGCGGGTGGTCGCTTTTCAAAAACAGCGCCTCGACATGGGCTTTTTAAATACCAAGGAACGCCCCTTTAACCATATATGGGCATATTTAGATTGCAGGTAACTGTATATAAATACCTCCGATTATACTTTCTAGCGACGATCAGCTTGAACGCATACTTAAAACTTGATGTATTATTCGAAAGAGAAATTAATCAATCAGTTGATCAAATTATGTTTTAGAAAGAAAGAAAGGACCTATGATGGGAGACATTCATATCATGACATTGAACAAAATATTGTTGGTGATATTGCTTGAGAGATTTCGATTCATGCAATGAGATACGAAGGGGACACATCTAAGGATCTTGTATACATTACGTCAATCTCGTCAAATGAAGGAAATGTTGTGAATTTACCCTATAAAATTACCTGTGACGAAGAAGCCGAAAACCCCAAGTCGGTAGTTGAATGACACCACAACAACGTCACCAATCACCGCCAAAGCTGTGGCGTCGTACGCACCGTCATGAGTACCAGACCCCGTGGCAAATCCACCACCATGAATCCACACCATTACAGGTAATAGACCCGACTTTTAAAAAAAATGAACAGTGCATTAATAACATTTTTATTTCCAGACGAATGCACATCAGCCACAAGGGTGTCTCAAGCATCCCTATCTCTCTTGCTTTGTTCGACGTACGTTCAGTATAAACTGACAGCTGGTAAATATTTCTTTATTCAAGATTTACGGGACGGGATTCAAGGGTGTGCCCTTTTGGTCTCCTGCGTGATGACTAATACCTGCCACTGACCATTATCTGACGTACTTGAACCGATGCATCAGTATAAGCTGAGTATTAAATACTAGTACCATATCTACGCTGTCTGGGCGTAGCTTTAAATTTACAACATTGACACCGTGGCGGATAACGATAACCCCTTGCAGGCAGAGGCAGTGCCTATGTTTTAGCTGGTGATAGATGAAGTAATGATAGACAATATACATGCATGAATGAATGCATGCAAGGAGTATATTTAACTCGGAGCGTCCAATGAGGGTTGATGAGTTTAGGGATACTACGCAAAACACATTTTACATATTAGCTAGCGCTTACAAACACCTATAAAGGAGCTGAGCAAATCTGAAAAATACTCTTTTTTTTCAGAGCAACCATGCATAATCCGTTAAAGTTCTTGTTTCTATGTTTTCGTACTGTGTGCCCTAAATAATCGCGAATATTCATTGAAACACTTGAATTGGTAGTCTTTGAACCGTGGATTAATGCTTTTAAAAATTATGAACTATAACTGAACTATAATTGCAGCGACACAATGGACGGCCCCTCCTAAAATAACTTACACACCACGGTAACATACGCTTTGTATTTGTAATCAACGAAATATCGCAGATGTACCAGTAGATCCAGAGTAGCGGATTCACTGTCGGAGGAGGGTAAATTCGAGACTCTAGCCCGGTGTTGTGCCCTTGAGCAAGGCACTTTACTCATCAGTACTCCATTGGGGTAGTGGTGTTATGGGTACCTCATCCTGTAAATGGGCTAGCGCCTAGCGTCCGTTGGATGATGGAAAAAAGAAGAAGAAAAAAAAGCTTCCCAGCATATCTAGCTAGGGTCAAATTTTAATTTGTGTGCACTGTCTAAATACTATAACTCAGCTCGACCTATTTCCTGCCATTGGGCCTACTGATACGCACTCTTCATAACCTTCACACAGTGGGGAAGGGTCACGGTCAGAAAATTGGAACAAATTAACTCGATTACTGACCCACATTTTGGAGGTGTAGGGATTTCGCCAAGCGGTTTTCATTGTCTATACCTTCACTAGGAGAATAGATACAGTAGGGTGCGGGTTCGAATCTGACAAAAGTATTTGCTGAGTCTTCCAGCATCACGGTTTTGTTATTTTTGTGAATCAATTGAAGAGGCCATGAACAGGTTTTTGCATGTGAGTGCGCAGCATGTACATGACTTTGGATGCATTCAGATTATTACAAATCTCTGATGCCTACATCGATTACGTTAAATCGTTATTTCTGAGGGCTATGTTTTACTCACATCAGTCTGCGGTGAATATACATTCAAATACAGACAATCTTCACTTTGCGGTTCTTCAAGGGGAAGAAGGGGATTTTGATATTGGATACAGGCGTACCCAACCTTCGTTGCATCGTGCACTCCGTCCCAGGGACCTTTAGGTCTAGGTGCTCTAAATCTGAGGTTACCGACCGGCGCTTCAGCGTAGGGTATTCCTTTGTAGACGTGCACTGTGCGTTCTACATCGACGTCCTTGTGTGTGAACTGTACCGACTTGCCAACAATTTTTCCCGTCTTGACTTCAACGACAGGGTCATCGGCGATGATGTGGCCGAACAAGGCTAAAAGGATAGCACATCTTACAATCATGATCGTTTTTTTTTTCTAGTTCCAAAGACCGATCTTCCTTCCACCGCCTGAACAACCGTGATGGTAGCAGTAGACACTAAGGGAGCGTTCAGTTATTAAGGCCGGGGTGGCCCGGCTAAATCCGGGGGGGGGTCACCTTAAATTTGGAAAATGCAAAGGGGGTCATGTATTTTTCAAAAATGCATAGGTTGGTCACTTGATTTTCAAAAGTACCCATCCCGACCACTGTAATCTCAATAAAAGTATATGTATTATCTGTCACATGAACATCATGTTGTTTTTGTGACTCTGTACAGAGTAGTCTTCTTGTAAATTGAGCTCGTCGATGGCAATGAGCTATTCCTATCAGACCAATACTCACTCAAGCAATTATGGAGGGGGTGTCATGAAATTTTTGTCACCTTAAAAGGGGGTTATCAATTTAGGAGGGCAATGAGTACGGGATTCCCTTATTTAGACTGATGCACGGGAATTTGCCGGCCCGCCCTGGCTATTAAATAGCCGAACGCTCCCTGATATGAAAGCAGGCGCTTGGGGGCGCTAACTACCGCGTCAGCCTAATCCGGATTCAAAAACTCTGTTCTTGGCCGCGGATCTCATCTGTACAATAATTGCACTAGTGCTGTTCAATATCCAGATATTGCATCAGCAGAGTGCACACTCTAGTGTATTTACATCCTTTCGAGTATATGTCGACGAATGTGTCCTTGTACTGTCTTGTATTACGGTAGTATGCGCCTCGAAAGTGACAGACTTAAACTTTTAAAATTTCCTCAAGGAATCGTTTCAAAATGAAGATAAAAAATCGGCGACCGCCGTTCAAATTCTGGTTCTAGAGAAACAAATTACCCAAAATTTATCGATCCGTGTGTTAACCCAATGCAGAAAAAATAAAATTTTCGAAAATCGCTTACAGTAAATTTTGTATTCATCAATCTATGACGTAGACATTCCGTCGACATTCGTAACTCTGCTGTACTCTTCATATCGAACACATTTCTGCATTGATATTCCTTTAACAAACTTGCTGCAGTTACTGCAATTTATTATATCGCGAAATTCCAGCAGGTGAACGCTTTTCTCTAAAACCAAAGCTTCACATACATACGGGGAACAGAATATCAACAATGCATAGGACGAGACATTGCTACAGACAATGATGACGTCGGTGGGCAACGAAGCATCGAACAGCAAAAGCCTCGACCTCGATTTGGTTACTACTTTTCAAATCTGAACGTGAATCTAAAGAAGAAAAGAACTGGCATAAAATATTTGTGAATTCCCGGACCGTTACCTGTTGCCCCTATATAGCAGAGCTCCTCGCCTGGCAAATACCGCCACTCTGTCACAGTGCATCCTTACCAAAACAGGATTGTAAAAATTGATATTCTTGAAGTCCGGGATGTCATTGTTGAGCAGCCATCAGATGGAATATTGTAATATTGTCAATTTGACCTCCATTGCTATCACTGTGGACATCTTTGTACGGTGGGAGTTAGCGACGACTTTGCGAATAACAGTTACTTGGATATTACTGCCATGGAGAAGAGCTTGCAAAATAAAATTGTTGAATGACAAAAATGTTGTGATTTTAGGGACAATTTCCATATCTCTTTGTTGTCGTAATTTTTTCACATTTGGTCCAGATCATCTCCTCAGCATTTACCATGACCTCGTTTCCGGATAAAATGGGGATCCCAGGAGGAAAAGGCCCCCCTTCGAAGAGAGAAAGGGCGTAACGGTGGTCGAAAACCTGGTTAGGGATCCGGTATAGATGAGACTTTGATCAATGGTGATCGGTAGTGTAATTTAATTTCTTAAGCATAATATGAGATGCTGAGGCAAACATTTCTGACTTGTCACGTTGCAATGAAGTCTATCACAATAAGAACAGCTGTGATCCCGGACAGCCTCTATTCTTTGTATTCAATTTTGCTACCTCCTTGTTTTAGCCATGTTCATTATCTCTTGTTTTCTGCTCATAAAAGACATCATAGTCGTCCACTGGTGAAACGCCGGTGACCAAATAACTGTAAATATTGAAACGACTCTTATCTTTATGCGGTCGTTAAAGCAAATAAAGGTTGTATCACTGTTCTTGACAATCCAGTTCTGTATCGGTGCACGGGATTTCCTCACCTCTAACTAAGCACTCTCTCTCTCTCTCTCTCTCTCTCTCTCTCTCTCTCTCTCTCTCTCTCTCTCTCTCTCTCTCTCTCTCTCTCTCTCTCTCTCTCTCTCTCTCTCTCTCTCTGTATCTCTCTCTGTGTGTATATATATATATATATATATATATATATATATATATATATATATATGTGTGTACATATATATGTGTGTGTGTGTGTGTGTGTGTGTGTGTGTGTGTACATACATATAATATATTATTAGTCTTCTTGTTTGTGCACCTGCTCTGTGGAATTCACTGCCGCCTGTGATTCGCAATGCCAGATCTTTTAAAAACTCATCTTTTTAATCAGTGCTATTTGTGATTGAGTTTTTCGGATCATCTTCTGTATGGTTTTTAACTGGGACTTTTTAATTTATTCTGCTGCTTTCTGCCTTTTTTATCACCGTCTTTTGTTTTATTTTATCACTTCAAGTCATGTACGAGAATGGTACAGGTGTTGACAGATTTTGACATTGTTTGTTTTCATTTTCTTTTATCGCTGTTGCAGGTTTTTAGTGTTTGTTTGTTTCTGTTTTGAATGTGTAAATCGCACTGAGACGTATGTGTAGTGCGCGTCAGAAATAAATATTATTTATTATTATTATTATTATTATTAAGCACTTTTAATCTTACTCGACTAGTATTCTACATACAGAAAAGGAGATAGACTTCAAATATATTATCAGGTATATATATATATATATATATATATATATATATATATATATATATATATATATATATATATATATATATACCATTTACTGGCATATTACAAAGAGAAAAAGTAAGAGATGAACTTCGAAAGTATAAAAGTACAACAAGGTAAACCAAGCATTGATGTTCTTGAAATGAAAGGAAGGCGAAATAAAAAAGTTGGGTTAAATAGCAAAAATGATGGGATGCATTCAGTCTCAATAAATCTGAATAATTTGAATATTTATTTGCCAACTCAGCAGAGAAAGAAATACAGTTTGAGATATAAAGAGAACGCCCTCCAGCGATGATTCTGTGCGAATTTCAAAAGATTCTGAAACAACATAAAAAAATATCAAAAGAAAGGAACTTTCTCGGCTCTCCCTGAAAAGATAAAATATAACAGACGACTAATCAAACTCGAACTTGATGAAGACGTCATCTAGCTTATGTGTTAAAATTGATCGTAACACTGTATCTACACAATGAGGAATCGATGCGTCCATTAATTACCCTGTGTTAGGTGGTAAGAATAGCCCTGAATATCATTCGAAGCTGTTGCTCATTTTCAGCTAGCTCATGGAGTGAATAAACTTTCCACCAGGCTTATTTTTAGAAAGTAGAAAACTCAATATTCTCAATAGTGTAAGCTGAGGGTTTGAAGCCATTTTTCTCGAATGTCGGTAAATGATAGGTCCTTTGTTTGTCTGGTATTAAAGCTTGCACGATGATTCCTGATTTGATTTCTTTATTTTGAAGAGACAGAGTTGAAAGTTACCCTGTGGAAAGTTCGAGCAAAAATTAAGATGTGCGTACTAACATAATATCCGCGTAGCATCTGTATGCACGGACACCATGACATGACGTCACAGTAAAGTTTAACTTCAGAACTAGTGAATGAAACATGTGTTTAGAGGATGTATTCCGGAGAGGCGGGCATTACGAGGAGGCTTGGCAACAGCAGCAGTGCGCAGATGCAATAGACTGTGACCCCGGCTGCATGAATAGCGCCAGCAGTGCATTCTGGTGGCTTCCCGTTGTCCCCTTCGTTTGGTTCGGTTGCCGTCTCTTCGTCTGTACAACAAAATGGCGAAACAGATAAAATAACAAGTTACGATTATTTATTTTTTATGAAAAGTACAACTCTAATATCGTAATATAGTCGGATATTGACGCAAAACCGAAATTTCCTTTAAGTGCGCATGCCTGGCTAATATTGAAAGCGCCGAACATGTATCTATAAATACTTATTCGATGAGCACAACGCAGAAATATCATCCCATTGTATTCACATAGACAAATATTTTGTTTTCCCGTGTCATGCAAAATTGGCCTCTTTGCAAAAATTAATCAAATATACTGATGACGAATATGGTCGACGGGAATTTACTATACTGTTTACAAATTTTTAAAAGTTGTTTATCAGCTCGAACATATTTGATTGAAACCATGTATTGAATACTTTTACTGAGTGCGCAAGTCCAGTTCGTAAGCTTGGCTGGATGTGTGTGTTTTGTCTAATAATTAATGAGCTGAAAATACAGCCGACAGCAAGAATACTTAATTACGACAAACATAAAGCCCGCTCACCGCGACAATGTCCTTTCAATTACTTTTGTCGGCAGGAGAAGTGACGTAATAGTTCCATCACATTGTAGGTATGAAATGAATACAGCCAAGGCCGCCCTCACCATCAACTTAGGGACAATGAGTTTATTACAGGGGACAAAAGCCGTCACGGTAACGCTGTACAACATTCTTATTTTTTACAATAAAAACACATCTTCTTCAACATGCTTTACAAACATGTAGAAATAACAGTGTTTGTCTGTTAAAGATATTGCGGTGGTACGGACAAGTTGAACAACGGGCAAGTCAACATGATCATGGGTGTTCAGGCAATAGAATTATTTCTAACAAACGCAGCATAACGGACAGAAATGACATGATTTCCAAGGAAACACCAAGCAAGCACCATAGTTATTTTAAAAAACTGTATTGTGATTTACAAACCTTCGCGGTTTTCAACCTTTGGTATAAAGTCATTCCATAAAGCACACTCCCTCGCCTTCAACGCTCGTTTGTTTTCCATCGTCAGTGACAGTTCTTTGTACTCTAATCCGGGTACTTCGAACCGTGGCCAATCCGCCAAGGATGAGTTTGCCTCGCTTTCAGGTAAATTTGGATTGCTGTAAGATACAAGGAACGTGCATGGAGAGGAAATAAGAAAGCTCTAAGTGCTAAAGCCATTCACAGACTGGTTCCACAAAACATTATTGGTGATGTACAGCCTTCAAGTTCAAATGGTACAAATGTGTACAAAGCTGCAACTTTAAGCTTTGACAAACATATTGAATCTGAGAAATCACATCTTTTACAAGTTTATTCGTTTCATCATCGCGCTTTTTGATAATCTGTGAGGAATGATACCTATTTAGACATGAATGGTGAAATATGCTTGCTATTGCCGCCCCTCCCCCTCCCCTCCCCCCGCTACGATTTCCGCAGTTCCCATTCCCAACATGGAAAACTTCAACTGACCGTTTGCTCTTTGCAAACGCTAGCAAGCGCTATTTACCCCTTTGTTGATGGAGTTTGCGACAAAACTCTCCCCTTCTCTACCGACTGCTAGCTTTGTTTTCAAAATTGTGAAAAGTCACGCTTTACCTTTCACCAACTTGTGATACACGCATCATATACAAACCTGGGAGAACCATTTGTGAACGCTGTTCGGCTGACTTTCAGCTGTCGCAAAATGACAAATATTAGATTCTGATGTGAAACCTTACCCAGTCTTGGCAAAGTTTGTCCAATATCGTATGATATTCCGCGACATGGCTACCTCCTCTGCAGGCATTGTCCACGTGTAAACTGGGCTGAAGTGCAATCCGAATACAAAAGGGAGGTCTTCCCCGTGGCCAGCCTTCGTCCACGGCAACCCAGTCAGCCAGGTAGCGGGTATATGTGTCATATGATACACGTACACGTTGGCGCCGGACTGCGCGTACGCACGGGCAGACAGATCGGATGGGCAGACGAATGTGTGGTCACCTTGCATTTGACTGAAGGCTTCAGCGTAATTGGCGTCGTCAGAATCGGCGTCTTCCCATGGAACGTAGGTTAATTTAATGGCGTCTAGAATGGTGGGGTTGGACTTGAACGAGCCGAACATAAAGGCACTGAAATATTGCTCGAATACGGCTCTGCTCAAAGTGATTTCGGTGGCGTTGAATTGAAAGGGAACAACATAGGGGAAGAGCAGCGTTCCTTCGTCAGCGTTAGCTCCGATCAGAATGTCAACACCTGTCTTATTTAACGTTCCTGGATTCCGGAGATCGCTGGGTACAACAGTGATTAACTGACCATCGAAGTACGGTGCGTAGGGGTTGATGCCAATGTCGGGGTCAATCCCGGGGATGGTCGCAAGCATACCCTGAAAATTGATAAAGATTTTATTGACGGAAAGGTGCCCTTCAGGGACAGATATTCGGACTCTCAAACTTTTACAGTTCGTTTGGTTTACATCTTGTTGGGCTCATTTTGAAACTCGCAGTGTAAACAAACTTTTCACTAGCTTTCGTGTGAATACTGAAGACTTAAATTTCGCCATGGCGATGGTAAACATTTTGAATGTCAAGTGTGGGTGTCTGGTGTATGTATGTATGTATGTATGTATGTATGTATGTATGTATGTATGTATGTATGTATGTATGTATGTATGTATGTATGTATGTATGTATGTATGTATGTATGTATGTATGTATGTATGTATGTATGTATGTATGTATGTATGTATGTATGTATGTATGTATGTATGTATGTATGTATGTATGTATGTATGTATGGATGGATGGATGGATGGATGGATGGATGGATGGATGGATGGATGGATGGATGGATGGATGGATGGATGGATGGATGGATGGATGGATGGATGGATGGATGGATGGATGAATGGATGTATGTATGTATGTATCTAATACAAAATTAAATCGTTTCAAAAACAAAGTAAAAACATACGACACTAAGTTTCATGACCATTACAATCGTCATGTTATTAGATATGTTGTGTATGTAACGCAACGCCCTATTTGACAAGAAGGACATTAATTTCAACAGAGGGTCATCTGTATACTTGGGTACATGTATGTATAGGTGTCTATGCAAGACTACAGTAAGTGTGTGTCTATGTGTGTGTAGACACACGTGTGTGCTCGTGAAAAAATGCCCGATGCTGTCAATGCAAATAACAAAGTCGGAAAGCATGTGAAATTACTCCACGATTTCAGTAAATATAACAAAAACTTAGTATAGTAACGGAAACTTAAGTTTCATCTTAAAAATTAACTGTTAAAATGAACATTGCTTCGGGGATGCTCATACAGACAATTTCGACCAACCAATATTTGTGTTCTCTTCGTACAGGAGGCTACATTGTGTTGGGACAGTGTGATAATAATAGAATTTTCAGCTACTTGTAAGGAAGATAAAATCTATTTTACCCAAGGTACAACATTCTTTGTTCAGTCTTCTTCTCCCGTGGGCCGGTAGGAAAATTGTCCGCTTGCTCTCCAGAAACCGTTCGTGGACATAATTTTTCACGAAATTATTGTGCTTATTCTACCAGTGATTTTATGACAACCTTATGAATGATTCAGTGACTCTAGAATTCTCTTACCTCTTCAGGATTGAGTATTGGTTCGAAATCTTCAGTCGGCACTGTACGGAGACATCGGACCAAGTCCTCAGTGTTGTCTTGCTCGCATCCAAGCATGTTACCTATCCCGTATGCTAGAGTTGCTTGTCCCTCTGCATCGACACGTGGGCCACCGAATATAGATGATGTTCCACTCTGAATACGACGAAGAGACAAACAAAAACTAGTTTTTTTCTCACTATCGTCAACGGTCAAAAGTTAACAACTTTTAACCTCAATCTGCATACCAAATAAATATTAATGGTAATGAGCGGCGTCTTGAAAGCTTTTCACAAATGTTTCGATGACTTTCAACGGTCGAAATTTACCAAAACGTAACCTCAATTTGCATATCAAATAAATGTTACGTGAGAGGTTTTTTCAGTACTTTTATTTCGTTGTATACTTTTATATTATTAGAATACAATTTGTCGATATTTTGTCCCGGGGGCACACACATTTACTCCACTAAGTCTGTGCAAGGCTGGTAGGGCCAGATATTCGTAATTACGTGAAGGAACAAACTCACACACTTTTTTACATTTTTGACATAAAAAAATGATTGAATATTTGTACAAAGTCACTCAGCGTCACGTGACAAAATGGAGACGGTGCATAACTGCGCAAGTGTCAAAAATTATCACTACATGCTTTGCTTAAATACAATCATGGCTTCGTTTGTGACCACTAGACAAAATGAATCTCCCTACTCCGACTTGCTTTCCTCTGATGACAAATTGACATTGTTGCACTGTAAGGGAAAACTACTGTCCTTTTCCATATGAAAGGCACTGCCAATTAAGATATCTATTGTTAAAGCTTACACGAGGTCAAAACTTTTTTGGACCAAATCCTAGACCATAAACTGGTGCATGGCCGCCATTTTCAAAAAAACGTCGCCATGTGTCGCGGTTTTGAAGTCGCAGGTCATATGTCACAGGTCGTGACCGGTCTTCCATAGCACATTGAGAAGTTTGCAACAGTAATTGATTCTATTTTTGTACAGACCGTACAATGTTTCAATGAATGTTAAACTTTGTTTGGCTGCAGGTTAAGTTGAGTTGTTTGTGTTGTTTGACTTCTTGAAACATGCTGAAATACTTGCAAACTGTGCTCATACACAATTTTCATATCAAACAAAATTCAAGGAAAAAAGCTCAAAAAGAACGACATTGTCCCTTGCACAATGGACGTACCACTGTGGTACGTCCCTGCTTTAAGGTAGAACGCACCTCGGGGACAGACATTCGGACTCTCAAACTTTTACAATTCTCTTCTGATATACCACATGTGGGGGTTCATTTTAAAGCTCTTGGTGAAAGAAAACTTTTCAATGGCTTAGTTTTTCGAAATTCGGGATGGCGGCCATTTTGAATTTCTAATATCGGTAAATCTTTGGTAATTTGTTTCTCTAGTACCAAAATTTGCATGGTGACCCCCTATTTTTATTCTTGATTTTGAAAGAGAATGATTGAAAGATTCCTTGAGGAAAGTTAGAGCAAAAGTTTAAGTCTTTCACTTTCGAGGTGAATACTACCTTAACAATGTGAAATACCATCGTGTCACGGTTAAATGTCATCTGCGGCTAGTCTAATGCGTTCCTGTATACAAAGTCATGTCACCCCTTACCTGCATAATAGCTCGGTGGAAGAGTCCTTCGCTCATTGGAGACAACAGCATATGTTCAACGCTTATAGACCCTGCACTCTCACCAAATATAGTCACTTTATTGGCATCTCCTCCGAATGCTGTCCATAGAAAGAAGGGACAATAATAGTTCAAAGCATTGTATTGATAGCGGCAAATACAGGGCAAAACATATATTTTGTGAGTTTCATTATAAACAGACTATTTGCATTACCTGCAATGTTTTCCTTCACCCACTTCAAGGCAGCGATCTGATCCAACAGGCCGTAGTTTCCGGGGGCGTGTTTATCACCTGTTTGGGCAGATAAATTGAAACTTCGGACAGGTAATTCAGACACTTCCTAGTGGTTTTATATGGTTTAAAGAATCTTATTTCCAGGGCAATATTGAGTAATAATGATAACGTTAAGAAACAAAAACCATTCAAAAATAGCTTCTATTGTATGTATGTATGTATGTATGTATGTATGTATGTATGTATGTATGTATGTATGTATGTATGTATGTATGCATGTATGTATGTATGTATTTATGTATATATGTATGTAGTATGTATGTATGTATGTATGTATGTATGTATGTATGTATGTATGTATGTATGTATGTATGTATGTATGTATGTATGTATGTATGTATGTATGTATGAATGTATGTATGTATGTATGTATGTATGTATGTATGTATGTATGTATGTATGTATGTATGTATGTATGTATGTATGTATGTATGTATGTATGTGTGTGTGTGTGTGTGTGTGTGTATGTATGTATGTATGTATGTATGTATGTATGTATGTATGTATGTATGTATGTATGTATGTATGTATGTATGTATGTATGTATGTATGTATGTATGTATGTATGTATGTATGTATGTATGTATGCATGCATCCATGCATGCATGCATGTATTTATGTATATATGTATGAACGTAAGTACGTACGTATGTATGTATGTAATACAATGGATGTACGTTTGCATCTGTATGTATATGTCTTTGTTACTTATATCTAAATCTATAGCTCTCTCTCTCTCTCTCTCTCTCTCTCTCTCTCTCTATATATATATATATATATATATATATATATATATATATATATATATATATATATATTGTGCATAAGCTGTCTGCAACAAAGTCTTGACAATGTCACTGAAAATAAACTAGCAATCGAAAGTATCGCTGATTGACCAACCTGTAGCGAAGAATCCGAAAACACCGAGACGATAGTTGAAAGACACGACGATGACCTCTCCGATCGCTGCCAACACCGTACCGTCGTACAGACCACCGTTCGTCCCGGAACCAACGATCAAACCACCGCCATGGATCCACACCATCACCGGTAAATTGCTGGACTGGGATGTAAGATATTTTTTGTTTACTAACTTTAGGCGCAAGCGCCGACATGACAAAGCACAAAGCCGCTGAAATGAATGCCGACTATGAACCGATGTCAATATTTAAATAACACTTTTCATCTTCTACTAGATCAGGACTTTAAATACTATATAAAAGGTCGCCCAACTTACGTTTGTCACCGGTGCAAACACATTCAAATACAAGCAATCTTCATTCAGTAGCTCCCCAAACGAGTAGAGAGGCGAAATAGACTGAACACAAGCGAATCCGACCTCGGTAGCGTTATACACGCCTTCCCATGGTTCTACTTGTTGTGGGGGTCGAAATCTCAGGTCTCCGACCGGTGGCGCGGCGTACGGTATTCCTTTGAAAACGTAAAGAGTTCTCGTGATATCGACGTCTTCGTGTGAGAATTCTACCGACCTGCCGACAAGAGTTCCGCTACTTACATTGGCGGTTGGGTTGTCAGCCACAACGTAGCGAATTACGGATAAAGATAGTAGGATTTGGTATACGTGCATGACGAAGGATTTTCACTGGAATCGCTCTAATCCCTTGGCGTTTCTCGGGCGTACGCAGCAGCTACTGGCTGACTAAGAACAGCTATGTTGACAGACTGTGACCGAATGTGTATTCCGAGTGCACATAGGTTTGACGCTGTGCTTTTCACACGAAGTAATGTAATAGTCTGTGGGCCGAGACCTATAAAACGCTCTAGAAGTTGATATTTTTTTGTACCCAGACGTTTGTGCATATTGATATTATGTGAAAAGACAGTTTACAACATGCTTGTATGGAAATCACAATTTTCCATTGCAAAATCTTGCACATTAATTAGATTTTTGACCAAAAAGCTTGGTTTTTTTGTAATTTTCAGTGAAAATGATGAAAAGTATGTTGTTACTCTGTTCATGATAGTTATTGTTGAGTGTACCAAAATAATTATAAGAAAAATTGAAAACAACTGTTATTTCATCGAAAAACATGAAAAAAGCACTTTTTTACCAAAAACACACATTTTCATGTTTTTTGTGAAAAAAAAGAGATGATGTGTTTATTGGTTTACTGTATGTTCAAAACCATGAAACTATTCCCTTTTCATCTCCAATTTTCCCACATGAGATCCACAAACATTTCTTGAAAATGTCTAACATATATTTTTTAACCAAAACTGCAATTTTTTTAACTTTTCACACTAAAAAAGAAGATGTATCGACCGGGCATTTCCTTTGATTTTGTTGAAACGGTTGCTGATCCTACATGATAAGGTGTGATGTGTTGTGTTATTCCTTCTTGAAAAAAGTGGTTGGTGTTACTTTCATATGGCTAATTACCTTCTTTTAATTAATTTTTACCAATATGGAGAATCCCTAGGGTCCATACTTATCGTATTCTTAACCTTGATGTACTCAACTATTTGAGAGTATATGGTAAAAATTGCCTGGAAGTTTCAATTTACACGGGAGAAATGACCACAATTGTTAGTCTTCACTCTGGTTTTTTATTCTTTGTGTTTTTTGTCAGATGAACAATCAGTGGAAATACATTTCAATTTGAAATCTCCCTTCATTTGAAAGACACAAGTGTCCATAATTCTCTATTGTCAGTGAGTGTTATCTGTATTGCGATCACTATGATTGAATGTTTGATTTTGTCTATGTCTTCCTTACAGTTAATTAGTTTATTCAATGTCACTTTCTATGTCTGAGGAGCTATCATTCTCTTCATCTGCTAGTTCACTTTCATCAATGTTTGTTGTGTTTGTACAGGAAACACACTGACACAGCTCTGTGCAATGCAATTCCACTTCTCTACATGAACATCTTGATGAGCATCCAGACTTCTTGCATTTACAGCTTACAAAATTGATGATAGAATCTGGTGCAGGGGGAAGTGTCATCCACTGGATTGATAGCTCTGAGTCTTGCAGTATCCATCCATGTCCATGTGGGCTTGGTGCATCCATTTTGGCTTGCAAACATCGCCTGTAGATTGCTGTTTGGTAGTTTGCACGCTGTGTATGCAATTTCAGGCTGTCTTTGTTTGGAGGGAGGGCACCATCACTGTGTAGGCCAAGACGAAAGCAGTTGTATCTTGCTTCATTCACATTACTGCATCGGCTTTGTCCATACAAATTACAGACAAAGGACTCTATTTGTGTCATCAGGGTATCAGACAATGTCCATGACATTCCCAAGTCATGGAATGTACCAGTGTAGGTATCACTTCCAAGCAGCATTTTTATCATCTTCTTCTTGCCTTTGCCTTTGAAAGCACTCACGCTATCACAGCCAGAGAACACATGAAGGCCAAGGAGAGCCAGGGAAGTCTTGTCTCCCAAAGACTCTGATATCTTATTTACATAGAGGATTTTACCATTTTTGCTGGTTTGATGTAGGAACAGCTGGCCCTGTAATTGATGAGCACAACTCACAACTAACATCAAGACATCTGTATCAGGACTGCGAATGACAATGTTGTCTGCCTCCCCAATGTATGATGCATGTTGAGCATGAAGTAGTAGTCTTGTGTCAGCCTCTTCATGGTCACACTGTAATTCAGGTACCTCGGTTACGTCCATAACACCGTCTGCAGATTGCAACCTGTAGCATAACTCACCATTGGTAACATACATGGTGATACCCTGCAGGCATTCTGATTCATATTCTTTCCAGGATTCAAACAGAAAGAGCAGGAGAGATTCCTTATTCTTACCAGAGGCAAGATACTTTTTGAACTGCCTTGGCATATTTAGAGTTGGTCTTGTGATCCGGATCTCAGTAAGGGTACCTGTGTTTGCTCTACGTTTTCTCTCTGCATCTTTTATGGACTGTTCTCTGTACTGATCGATGACAAAGTCAATTCTTGTAGCACCATACTTAGCGGCGATTGCTCTCAACTGGTAAAATATGCTGGATGCAAATTCTCCAAATGTAGCTGGTATTTTACTTTGTATTTGAATCATCGCCATAGCATCAACAATAATGGCAGTCTTGCCTTTGAAACTGAGGTCAACAATAGCTTCTGGAAATGTTGCCTCCAGATGATGAGCAAGAACAGCTTTATTTGTCTTCGTCATTGTCTCATCGAAGTTGGCCAACATTGCTGGAACTGGGCCTAGTGGGTATGTCAGAGCATCATGAAGATCAAGTTGTCGTACCTGTGCAATCAACAGCATTCTCTGGAGAAGATTTCTATTTTCTTTCAGCGACAAGCAGTTCATGGTTACTTTTGACTTTGGTTTCTTGGATATATCTGCAAACGTCTTCCCTCGTACCACGGACATTTTGTCAAACAAATCTTTGACTCCTTGTGTAAGACGCTCACTCTCAAACAGTAGGTAGGCCTCTTCGCCTCTTGAATATGCATTGGTAAGATCTGACATGATCTCTTCACTAGCTAGGGCACCAGCTGTAAGATGAACTAGTTGACTATCTTTATCACTGGTGAACGGTGACCCAACTGACAGCAAGGTTGACATTACTTCTTGCACATCGGATTCATCTCTCTTCATCCTGGCTTGTGTCAGGTCTTTATTTTCTGACTGCTTGTCTGTCTTACCAGCTTGGGTGAAGCAACCTGTTGCAATAGCTGAACGTGCTGGATGACTGAGAATCCATCGGTTGAGTGCACCCTTGTTTCGTGTGAAACCAACCAGGCCACCTTTTGTCTTGGATTCACGATTGAAAGTCTGTTCGATGACTTGATCACATGCTGTCATTGAAAATGGATGATCACATGATCGCTGTACAGCAAATTCACCTTCACAAAATTTCTCATATACATCAGGATGTGCTTGTGGCAGAGCTAACATTTCCTGCAGATAGACTGGAAGATAACGTGAATAATTGACTTTCCCATAGGCAAAGTACCATGGTAACATCTGTCGTATAGCAGCTAGATGTAAATGCCAGTCCCCCTCACGTGTACCTCTGATGAATAGGAGTAGTAGCTGTACCATGTTCAAATACGAACTCCAGAAAGCATAATTGACGTTGCTTTCACAGCACCTCTCTATATGGTCTGTGTATTTCTGTTGTAACTGCTTCATTTCTTCTGATTCACTGCATCAATGAACGAATGGGGATAGCTGTCACGAAGATCAAGAAGGCTGGCGATGACTGGTAAATGTTCCTCTTCAGTCAAGCTGTCAAGGAACTCATTAAAGCGGAGACGGTGCATGGCCTCTGCAACCAGTTTATGGCAGCGAACACTTCGGTTGTAATGATGTCCGCTCATTACACCATTGACTGAACCTGGGCTAAAATACCAGACTCTATCATGATATCCTCCAAGCCAGCATCTCTGAAGCGCTTTCCTATTGCGGATAGAAATGACATCGCCGTGTGAAATTCTCCAAGACGCAGTATTAGGCGTTTTGTGTACTCTTCATTCTGCCATCGGATTTCCTGTGCCTTTGAATAAATTGCCAGATCCATATTAAGTACCACACTTTGCAGACGGAGTTTATTAGCGATGTCAACACTTGTACTCAGTACTGTGTTTATTGTGGACTTCTCTGTTGGACTGGCATCTATCACTGGTAGGTAGCCAATTTTGCTGACAGGCTGTATGATATTGCCTGAGAGTTGCTGATTGAATCCAGTCCATGCCGGCAAAGTCACATTTCCTTCCTCGACCTAATGATGCAAACATGAAAAAATCAAAGTGCAAATGTTAAAAGAAGAAAGAAAATATATAAATAAAAATAAAAATCATGCGACATTAAGTAATTGATGATATGTCAATACATACGGTACCTGCACAGTTTTGCACATCCAAAATGCCAAGTCTTTAGTAAGTGGTACATCAATCACTCTATCCTGGTTTGGAAACATGCAATCAGCATCTGAACCTATAGGTAACATGAAAAAATAAGTTATTGTATTGAACTTGATATTCCAATAATAACAATAATAATAATAATAATAACAACAACAGTATTTCATGGTAATAGTACAATAAGAAAATGTTGATTAAATTAGCAATACAACAACTTTCATAAAATGTAATTAAAACATTAACCAACAAGGAAATAGTTAAAGGGACACCGTTATATTGGGGTTAACAAGACTATGTATGAACAGTAATTGGTTTGATTGTTTACATATTGTTTAAACTGAGAAAATGCAACAATGATTGAAATTTAGGATGAAGGGGAAGGGCAAGTAAGGCTTTGTGCAAATGGTGCGATAATATGGCGACATTTCATGAGTGTGCGCTTACAATACTTACAACCGTAATATGAGACCATGACATCATGATACGTGGTGACTGTGATGATTATTGTATTTCACAATGTACAACCTGACGGTGCAGGGCCATGGCGAGGTCGACCATGGTACTCAATAATGTTGCTTGGTGGAGCAGTAAGTGTCCTTTGCTTTGACTTTGTAATGGCAACTGCAGTTGAAAGGTTGTCAGCAGTACTAGCTTCATCTCCTGTGTTCCTTTGAATTATGATTCCATTGGTGTTGTGAGTTGTACCTTTTCCTACAATATTATCATAATTGAAATAAACCTCGTAAGAAAATAAAAGTTAAAATGTGAAATTACCTCCTTGTATTAAAACTGCAAAAAGTAAAATCACAGCAAAATGTTTAACACAAAGGCTTTAAAAAATTAAGTTTTCATGGCGTCTTGGTGTAAATCATAAGCTGTAACATGGAAAGCTAATCACAGTATGTGTATCTGAGTCTACTTACCACTTAGAGTTTCTTCACAAAAATCATTATTGTTCCAAACTAAGGTGGTAAACACTTCTTGACAAAATCCTGGTGGCAAACCATCACTGTGAAGTTGTTGTTGAGCTAGTGCTGTGTCATGCTCTAAAACCGATGAATGTGAAACACAATGGCCCAAACCATTCAGCAATCCTATCAAAGATGAAGACCCTGTCAAATGACGCACTGCCATACCGAGAGACAAGTGTTTTGGGGTGACTTTCCGTCCTCGAGATGACAAGAAGATTAAGTCCTGGCAGACTGATAACAATCTGTTTTCTACAGCTGACGGGACATCCACGCGTTCACTTGTAAGAAAGTCCTGTGATGTGCCAGTACACCAAGCTAGGAATTGAACAGCTTTGTTGGCACAATACTTCTACTTTGTTGAATTGACAGGTCTTCTGCCCTTGGAGGCCAGTTATTAACGCCTTCAGTTTCTTCAAGAATACTGTGAATATTCATTGCAGTGTGAATCATCTCAAGCCTTTCATCTTGGCTGTTATCATAGCTTGTTGTCATCGACTGTGATTCCATTTCATTTCCACTCTCTTCACTTTCAGAATCTGTATTGGTTATATTCAAGATATGATAATCTGCAGCAGAATCTCCTCGGTTAGCCATCAGTACTTCGCATTGGCGATACTTAGGTCGAATAAACACTAGTTTGTCACCAAACCTTGTTTGCAGTCTTTTTTTAGTGACGAGTTTTTGTATGTAGATGCATCTATGTCTTCTTCGTCATTGATCATTTTAATAAAGATATTTCTCATCACATCCATTGCGATGCACTCTCTGCCTTCAATGATTCTCTTCTGTACAACTTCATCACAAAATTTCTTAAAGGATGGGGCATACATGATACCGCTGTCTTCCTCTGCTTTTTTCTGATATGTGTAAGTTACACATCTTGTGTAACTTGGTAACATGATTGGTGATACTTAACTTCTATACTGACTAAGTCTTGACCTCGCAGTTGAATCAACAGTTTCTCGTCTTTCCTAATTTCCGCAGCTTTAATCAATGTATGCCCATCAGTTTCACAGGAAGTAAGTCTTTCATTTGACCTCTTTTTTGTTATCGGGTCCCGTCTTTGTTTCCGACGTCTGCACAAGATGCATATCGGTGGTAATACGTGTATACTTCGGCGTTTTGCTGCTGAAATGGCAGTGGAAGTAGGATTGGACCGCAGGTGTCGCTTTTAGGAGAAACTTGGTATTGACCGTCATTATCAACTTCCGTCGGCTCATTTGATTTGCTTGTTAACAGCGTTTTCCGCACAGTACCTTTCTCTTTGCGTTTCTGTGCCTGAGTAAGCCGGTGTTTATCTGTAAAACGCTGATAGCATACACGATGGAAGCCCGCCCGATCTCGGCATTCAGCGCTTACCTGCAGTGCTATTTCCTGCTCCAAACCATCAGAATCCTTCCATACTTCAGTACATTGAAGTAATTTAGCCCATGATTTATCCGTGAAGGAATAAACAGGCTCATTTCTTTTCGTCTTCGCGACGTGGCATACACACTGCATATTGGCAAGGGCGGCCATCTTGTACGTCTATATAACGCATTGTTTGATTGGATCACGCGATTGAAATGTCATCGCAGCCACCAATGAAAACGTTTGTTGCTCCCGACAAACAAACTAATGACCTTTTACCCCTATTTGCATCTACTTCGTTTTATGGGACTTTTTGGTTTAATTCTACGCCCCACTCAGGCAAAGGAGGTTGAAAAATTTGTTTTCTATATCTTTTGGGCAAGTATTTGTCATTTCAATCGTTTATAACCTCCAAATTCGATTTAGTTCCATTTTGAAACGATAGATCTGGTCGGGCCATGGACTAGTAATAGTTGGGCCACTTACAATAAATATCAAAACAATAAATTTAAGCTATATAGTAAGTAAGGCAGACAGTCTCGTAGTTCTTGGGGTGAAAGTGATGGCCCAAAGACCTTGCAAGGTTTTGGGTTGCTATAAATAATTCATAGTGACGTCAGGTTATAAATATTCATGACAAGGTAGGCAGACTTTTTATCACGGCGTGCAGTTATTCTCTATTACACTGATTACGAAAGTTTTATCCCAAGGATATTCAACACGGCAACTTTGGGACTCATTGCACTCCAAATCAGGTATCAACTTGATTGAGTGGGACTGAATACCATGTATGCTCGGAACATTGAGGCTCGGTCATGGACTACTCATCATTACATCGTGTAGTATGAGTGTTATGTCGGTGTCAGTTTTAATTTCCTGAGAATTTTCTGCATGCCCGAACAAGAAAACCTCCCTTAGAAAGAGCATAGAGCTAAATACCGGCTGCAAATCAAGATCGTTTCTTATGATAAACAAACAATGCCCTGACACGTTTATATAATATATTACGTAACTGACAATACAATACCTAATCTTAAACAAGGCGTCACTTTCGTTCACAAGATAACGGTCCTCCACAACAATAATGACGTTATAAACGTTCTCTATTCTACTGTCTATGCTTTATCCATGGTCCATCTATCACATACAGCGGCCGTGCTCTATACAAAACTATCAAGCGCCCCTATCGCCTTGAAACATACTTTCTGCGCTTGGCATCTGGACACGGACGCGCTAAGGGACTGGTCAGTTTCTTCGGCCGGGGGGGTGGATTATTTTTTGCCGACGTCAAAAAGTGGCTGACCCCCCTGCTCCAAATTTTGAAAACAGGGTGACCCCCCAATTCCAAATTTTGAAAACAGGGTGACCCCCCCCCCGCGCGACAATGGTAAAAAAAAGGTGTACATAAATTATATATATATATATATATATATATATATATATATATATATATATATATATATCATTCTGTGTTTTAATGAAATTGTTGACATGTCAGTTGTGAGATAGGAATATATATATATATATATATATATATATATATATATATATATATATATATATATATATATATATATATATATATATCATTCTGTGTTTTAATGAAATTGTTGACATGTCAGTTGTGAGATAGGAATTTCAAAGTGTCAATCTTAAAGTTTTAATACAGTACATTTTGAATGAGCTGTGAATGTGTTTCACACTTTCTATGCTTAACAAGATGTCCTGAACTGTTGTACAGAAATGGATGTCAATCATTAATATCAAAGAGGAAAAAGCAGTAAATCAAAAACTTTGATGGGTGTTAATACTTGCCAGCCATCCAATTAAATCTCCTGAGGAGCCTTAGAGAGGTATTTTAGCCAAATCTCATGTGTGCAGAGTCTGAGATGACCTTTTCTTATAACATTGAAACTATAAAAGCACAGCTAATAATGAGAAAACTGCCTTTTTTTACTGTTATTTTAGTCATAAAATAGCATCTTTCTACAGAAAAAACTGAGACACAAAGGAAAATAATTGCATCAATGAGAACGGAAGATATCTTGTCATTTTTCTATCTCTAAAATAAGTCACAGTATCAATTGTGAAATATTTGTGCATGTTGCTTTCTCATACTGCATTTTCACAGAGAAAACAGAAAAGTATCAAGAATTTGTCATCATTTTCATATGAACTGCAGATTTCATAATGGTACACTTTCACTTAGCTAACATCAAGATATCTCTGACATATATCTCTGATTTATTAAAGTATGCCGCCCGAAGGGCGCGCCGAAAAATATGACACATCCTGATATCTCTGATATACATGTCTTGTATATTAAAGTCATGCACCAGAAGGGCGTGCTGAAAAATGTCTGATATATTAAAGTAATGTGCTCAAAGGGCACTCTTAAAAATATTAAACATACAGATATCTCTGATATATGTATGCCTGATATGTTAATGTCGGGTGTGCTGAAAAATATGTGTGATTATTAAACTTATGCGCCCGAAGGGCGCGCCGAAAAATGCAACTGAATGATGAAATTTGTGGCTTACACGATGCATTTTAGGCAATGATGAGCCTGTGTCAAAATTCAAAAACACAATGACCCCGCTATTGGGCATTTCAAAAACATGGTGACCCCCTCCCTATCACCAAAGTCACAACATGGTGACCCACCCCATGAATCCACCGCCCCCCCCCCAGGCCGAAGAAACTGACCAGTCCCTAACGGTGAAACTTGGCATTCGTAATCCAAATACACCCCCACATATATTGAAGTACTGGCACCAGTACAGGGACGGTGAGTCTCTAGCTATCAGCGGTGATACAGCCACAAGTCTTCTGGTTCTTCTGCCGCCATGGCAAAAATTCGAAATAATCCTCCATTGGTAACTATTAATGATTCGAGAAAAATATGTGTGGATCGCCATTATGAAGTCCCAAGGTATACATCTCCAGTGTATGACGTCATCTGTTACTTGTGTTGCTGAATGTAGGTAGGTAGGTAGGCAGGCAGGCAGGCAGGCAGGCAGGTAGGTAGGTAGGTAGGTATGAATGTATGTATGTATGTATGTATGTATGTATGTATGTATGTATGTATGTATGTATGTATGTATGTATGTATGTATGTATGTATGTATGTATGTATGTATGTATGTATGTGTGTATATATGCATGTAGTGTATGTATGTATCTACCTATGTGTAGAAAGAGACAGCGAGCCAAAAGGGAATTGTAATACCACTCTGTTCGTCATTCAGTCAACAACATGTCTGGCAACATTCTTGCGCATGAGCAGTGGAATCAAATTCAATCAAATTCAACGGGAACATTGTCAATCTTTTATTTGAAGATTTTTTGGACATGAGTGTGGATCAACGGCGCGTAATCAAGGCCAAAATCCGAACTCCCATTTTGGCATCTTAGTCGCTTCAAATTCCGAACTCTAATTTTTTGACCAACTCATATTTTGGACTAATTTCCATTTCAAAGTTTGGACTAACTCCCATTTCAGCAGACTGGACAAACTACCACTAACGTGGACACGAACTAACTCGATGTCGTCCATGTTCAAAATAAATTTCCAAAACCATGTGTTGGGACTCCCTAACAAAGTGATAAGTAGCTTCTTGTATTATATCATTTTGGTAAATAGCATTTGCCAAACGTTAAGCTTATTTCTGGCGTGTGTTCGCTGGCTGGTGTTATGGGGGGACCTAAATGAGTAGTCCAAAACGGGAATTACTCCAAAATTAGGGTTAGTCAAAAATGGGAGTTCGAAAGTTGAAAATGCTACTACTACAAGTCCAAAATGGGAGTTCGGATTTTGACCTTGATTATAATACACGCCACAGTAGGGTCGTATAGATGACGTCATGACCGGTACACCCTTGATTATTGTGATGATCTAATTACATCAATCGTGACAGCGCCACCACAGTAAAACGGTGTAGCGATTTTGCCATTTTCATCGGGATCATCGTACTCCTCTGTTTGATAAAGAAACGATGAATTCAAATAGCTACAATAGGGGGTCACCTATGAGACGAATAAAATTATGTTAGCTAAAATGAGTGTTTATAGGCTTCGTGCCTTTGAGCTGACTGTAGTTATAAAGTGATATAATCAATTGCTTTTGCAGTATCAGGCTGAATAAAGAAACAGATTTACGACATCGATGTAAGTCGTAACTCTATATCTGAAAGATGAGTAATCGATAGTTTTATTGGGTAGTAAACTGATAAAAGATCTGAATGAAATTTTGATCATTGATGGATGAAAGAGTCAAGGGACATAATGACGCATGGAACCACTGTTGCGAGTGGCACCGTGTTGTACTGAAGTGATAAACACCAAACAATCGATACAGCTGATTGAATACTAAGGTAGTATCGCGTCGAAACTGAAACACTTTAAAATTGTTCTCCAACTTGATCAAGGACAGTTTCAGCCGCCCATACTCTTACCAAATCAATAATAAAAATCAAGGGGCTACCATGCAAATGTTGGTACTAGAGAAACAAATTACCAAACATTTACCGATATTGTAAATAAATATTGCCCGTCATCCCTGAGAAAATAAATTCGATTTTTCACAAAACTAAAACATTTGAAACTTTTCTTACTCAAAGAGCTTCACAATGGACCCTAACAAGCCCAGAAAAGTAAAGTAAAAATTTTACAGTCTGCATATCTGTCCTGACAGCACCGTACCATTATGGTACACTGTTGAGACAAAATTTCCGTTTTCACAGGGCTTCCATTTTTCATTTCAATTTCATACGGCTTCAATTTTTTTTAAATATTAATTAACATTCCCTATTGCACACGCTCCGTGAACATGAGTCGAAGAAGTCCAAGAAATTACGTCTTAATGAATTTGAACTTCAGATTGAATGACAGATGTGTTCAGATGATATATTCCGGAGAAACAGGCATCACGAGGAGACTGGGTAACAGTAATAATGCACAAATGCCATAGACTGTGACCTTGACCGTGTGAACAGCGCCGTCAGTGCATTCTGATGTTTGCACGTTGTCTTCTTCATTTGGCGTCTCTTCTTCTGTTGGAGAAAATGATGAAAAAACTGAAAATAACGACAACTCCAACGGTTATTTGTTATTGGTGCAGACTATAACTAGGTATTATGCACTGAAACATACGATTGCTTTCCTGATAATGTTTTGGAATGGGTTAGATTCATGTATGATTTCGTCTTATAGTTACACAAACAGAGAAATCACACTAAGTCTTACTTCACACACCCTTCTCGATAAACATGTTGAAATATAAGTGTTCTTCCAAGTCTTGTACTGTACTCGATATGAATTCTAATCCAAATTTGACAACTTCTCAACAATATCATTGGACATCATTCACAAAAAAGGGTTGCGCAACAAAGTTGAACATCGGGCAAAGCGAATTGATTATGGGTGTGCAGGAAATTGTTTTTTATAGATGATGATATTTTCTTCATCGATTGTCCGAATATCTTACCAGAATATTTGTTGAAAAAATTGCGATGATTTTCATTGCTTTATTTTGGTTTCATTTACTTTCAAGTTGCCCAATTAGTAATGTTTCTGTTCGAAGCAAAATATTATATAAAATGGCGTGACAATCGAGGAAGTCATAATGCCTATGGACAAGGCGTCCAATGATATTTTTAAAAATACATACTGCAATTCACATTGCATTTTGTTCCTGACAAACCTGCGCGATTTTCAACCTTTGGTATGAAGTCATTCCATAAAGCACACTCCCTCGCCTTCAACGCTCGTTTGTTTTCCATCGTCAGCGACAGTTCTTTGTACTCTAATCCGGGTACTTCGAACCGTGGCCAATCAGCCAAGGATGAGTTCGCCTCGCTTTCAGGTAAATTTGGATTGCTGTAAGATACAAAGAACGTGCATTGAGAAGAAATAAGAATGTTCTTGTTAATGCTAAAGCCATTCACAGACAGGTTCCACAAATCATTATTGGTAATGTAATGCCTTCGAGTTTGAATTTTACTCAAAATGTATGTGCAACACGCTTAACCAACATACAGAATAATTCAGTTATCATATTAAGACACTCTTTCATTATTGTATTCTCAGATAACCTGCAACTTAATAAAACTTGTTTGGAGGCATTGGGTAAAATCTGCTCGCTATTGCACCCGCTCTCCTCACAACAACTTCCATATTTTACAATCCCACAAGGGAAACTTTCACTGGCCCTCTGCTGCCCTTTCCAAACACTAACAAGATCTATTAAAAATGCCGCAATTTTTTTATCTCATTTGTTGATGGAGTTTGCGAACAAACAATGCGCACTTCTTCAAAATTGTAAAAATGTCCAACCAGGTTTACCCGCCCGCCAATACACGCAGTGTATAGAAACATAGGAAGACCGCGATTGCGAGCATAGATAGACAGCTATTGAGATGTTGGTCCGGGTTGTTTCTTAATGCAGTAAGTCATATTCTGATGTAAAACCTTACCCTGTCTTGGCAAAGTTTGTCCAATACCGTATGATGTTGCGCGACATGGCTACCTCATCTGCAGGCATTGTCCAATTCCGCACTGGGCTGAAGTGCAATCCGAATACAAAGGGGATGTCTTCTCCGTGGCCGGCCCTCATCCACGGGATCCCAGTCATCAAGGTAGCGGGTACGTGCGTCATGTGATACACGTACACGTTGGCGCCGGACTGCGCGTACGCACGGGCAGACAGATCGGAAGGGCAGACGAATGTGTGGTCACCTTGCATTTGACTGTAGGCTCCTGCATAATTGGCATCGTCTGAATCGGCGTCTTCCCACGGAACGTAGGTTAATTTAATGGCGTCTAGAATGGTGGGGTTGGACTTGAACGAGCCGAACAAAAAGGCACTGAAATATTGCTCGTATACAGCTCTGCTAAGAGTGACTTCCGACGACTTTATTTGCTTGGGAACAAGATAGGCCAAGAATAGCGTGCCTTCGTCAGCGTTAGCTCCGATCAGAATGTCAATACCTGTCTTTTTTATAGTTCCTGGGTTCCGAAGATCGCTGGGTAAAACAGTGATTAACTGACCATCAAAGTACGGTGCGTAGGGGTTTGCGGCAATGTCTGGGTCAATTCCGGGGATGGTCGCAAGCACACCCTGAAAAATTGATAAAGACTTGAAGTATACAGTATTGAAACAATAACGCCCAGGGACGCTGAGTTTACCTATTCTGAATAAGTTGTACAGTTTTAGTAAGTCTGTGTACCAGTAAAATTTGTTTTGACAAAACTTATTGCCTTTCAGCAAAATACGGGTAAAGGTGACCACCATTATGAAAATACACGAGTTACCGATGACATGCCACAATTAAACGTTTTAGTGTGAGTATGTGTGTGTATTCTTGTATGTAGTGCGTATACGCACTATGGCAAACGTAGCGTATATGTTTTATGTGTATATGCGTCTGTACATAAGTAGATAAACCATGTGTATCTGTGTATACACGCACAGTGTATGTATCTGTCTATTTGCATACGTATCCATGTTTATGTGTCTATTATGACTGTATGTGTCTGTGCATGTAAAACACACATATGTGCTTGTAAAAAGAGTTCGACGCCATCTTAGCAAATGAGAAATTCATTTTGGAATAAAAATAAATAATCAACGTTTTCAATAATGATGACCATACCTCAAGTTTCACATTTCACAGTAGGTGCACTATAGCAAACAGCGGCTAAATTAACTATACTTGCTTCGGGGAAGGTCAACAAGACAATTTCGACAAACGTTCATTAGAGATGTTTTTGTACATGCAGAAATAGGCTCCTTTGTTTTCGGACATTTTGAAAATAAGTGAATTCAACTAGGAAAGCGGTTAATGAGTACGATCTCTCCGATTTCCTCGCTAATAACAAAACTTTTCCCGTCAGCTGGTATAAAGAAAACAGAAGTTGGCTGGTTCGGCACGAAACCATTCATGAATATGATTTTTCATTAAATTCTTTTCTTAATCTGCCAATGATCTCATAATTGTCTCATGAATTACTTTATCATTACCTCTTCAGGATTGAGTATTGGTGTGAACTCTTTAGCCGGCACTGTACGGAGACATCGGACCAAGTCCTCAGTGTTGTCTTGCTGGCATCCAAACATGTTACCTATACCGTATGCTAGAGTTGCTTGACCTTCTGCATCGACATGTGGGCCACCGAACATAGATGACGTTCCACTCTAAATGCAACGAAGCGAAAAGTAAAAAAAAAATTCACTGTCTTCAAATGGTCAAAATTTAACAAACCGTAACCTCCATTCGAATATCAAATAAATAAAGAGCGGCGTCTTGGAAGCTTTACGCAAATTGGCTTGCTAAAATTCTCTGTTTCAGTGAATTATTTCGAAACAGCCAATCAGCAGCTTAATAACCCCTTTTCAGGCTCCCTCAGTTAACTTAAAGGGAAACAGTCGTCGGAAATGCGCCTGCGCGAGTTTCTTGTTTACAAACAATGTATTTCGTGCACGATATCTAGATGCACCTCATCAGCATAGCTGCAACATTTAAATTACACGATGAAGATTATGAAAGACATGTTTTAAGTTTCATCAATAACCATTGCACCTTGGATACAGTGTTTGCATTGGTCGTATGGGTCCCATACGACCTTTAAGCTCAGTTCCGACGACTATATCTCTTTAAGGTAGCATGCGCCTTGAAAATGAAAGACTTAAACTTTTGCTCAAACTTTCCTCATCAAGGAATCTTTCAGCAATTCTCTTCCAAATTCAAGAATAAAATACGGGGGTTACCATGCAAATTTTGATACCAAACAAACCCAAATCACCTAAGATTTACCGATATTTGAAATTGAGGGTGACTGCCATTCCTGTGTTAACTCTATGGTGAAAATCAAAATTTTCGATTCTTAAAAGACTAGTAAGACGTTGATTTTTTTTTCTTGTACCAAGAGCTTCAAAATGAATCCCAACAAGTGGTAGGTCAGTAAAGAATTGTAAAAATTTGAGAGTTCGAATATCTTCCCCGGGGTGAATTGTACCATGAATAATGACAATGTACAAATCACATAGAGGCCTAACCTTCAAAGATGCTACACAAGTAATGAAGCTTAAGTTACAAAATATGATTACTTGACTTGTGTAATGGAATTATTTTATGTTAATCTCCATTTTACATCATGTTGCTCATATTTACGTAAGATGTTTCAATGATATGAGTGAGGGGAGGGAGAGAAGGAGGGAGGAGGAGAGTGTGTGTGTGTGTGTGTGTGTTTGGTCTGTTGGTGTCCTTGTGGTTTATTCAAATTCTACACCTATGTCTGTCTATTTCTTACTGTGCAAAACTGACAATTTGGCGAACTTGCCGATTTTTTTTGTTGGTCTCGAAAGAACAGACATACACACAACTTAATCCGTGTAAGGGCAGATACAAATACTCTCAACACTGTACTATTGTGTCACGGTTCCTAATGCCATCTGCAGGCAGTCGAAGGGATTCCTCTAGGAAGTCATGTTACGCCTTACCTGCATAATAGCTCGGTGGAAAAGTCCTTCACTCATTGGAGACAACAGCATATGTTCAACGCTTGTAGACCCTGCACTCTCACCAAATATAGTCACTTTATTGGCATCTCCTCCGAATGCTGTCCAAACAAACGAAGGGACAATTATGGTTCAACGTAATTTATTGATCGGAGCATATATAGACAGGAAACAATAGATGTGTTTATGAGTTTGAGTATAGAAGACTATTTTCATTACCTGCAATGTTTTCCTTCACCCACTTCAAGGCAGCGATCTGATCCAACAGGCCGTAGTTTCCGGGGGCGTGTTTATCACCTGTTTGGGCAGATCAGTTAAAACTTTGGAGAGGTGATACGTAAATACGCTTCAAATGAGTATATATGTATTGTTCAGTAATTTTAAGGTTCCAGTTTCGAGGGCAATCTCGAATAATGATGATCTTAACGACGTTAACAAACAAGAACCATTGTTGCTGTTGTTGTTCATTCATTATGTATGTATGTATGTATGTATGTATGTATGTATGTATGTATGTATGTATGTATGTATGTATGTATGTATGTATGTATGTATGTATGTATGTATGTATGTATGTATGTATGTATGTATGTACGTACGTACGTACGTACGTACGTGTACGTACGTACGTATGTATGTGTGCGTGCATGCATGTAGTATGTATGTATGTGTGTGTGTGTATATGTATGTGTATTCAATAAGCCGTTCTTGACATATCACGCCAACAGGCAGGCAGGCAGACAGACAGACAGACAGACAGACAGACAGACAAGCAGACAGACAAGCAGATAGACAGACCGACATTGCTGCAACTTTAGCTTACTTGTATGAACATAAGAGCTAACAAGGAATGAATGTATCTCTGATTGACCAACCTGTAGCGAAGAATCCGAAAACACCGAGACGATAGTTGAAAGACACGACGATGACCTCTCCGATCGCTGCCAACACCGTACCGTCGTACAGACCACCGTTCGTCCCGGAACCAAGGATCAAAGCACCGCCATGGATCCACACCATCACCGGTAAATTGCTGGACTGGGATTTAAGATTGTTATGTTTGGAAAAAGTAGTGAGCGCCAACGTGACGGGGAACAAAACCATGGGAAGTGAAAGCCGACGTGCTAGCAGGCACTTACAGTGAAAAGGAATGGATTCAAGTCTGTGACGTGAAAAAGTAAGAACCAAATGTCTATATTTCAACAACCCTTTTCATGCATCTTGAAGAGCAAGACAAATTAAACACGTTGAACAACTTACATTTGTCACCGGTGCAAACACATTCAAATACAAGCAATCTTCGTTCACTCGCTCCCAAAACGAGTAGTACGGTGCAGTGGACTGAACACAAGCGAACCCGACTTCTGTAGCGTTATACACGCCTCCCCAGGGGGCTACTGGCTGTGGGGGTCGAAATCTCAGGTCTCCGACAGGCGGCGCGGCGTACGGTATTCCCTTGAAAACGTTGAGTGTCCTGGTGATATCGACGTCTTTGTGTGAGAATTCTACCGACCTGCCGACAAGAGTTCCGCTACTTACATTGACTGTTGGGTTGTCAGCGACAACGTAGCTGAAGACGACTAACAACACGACAATTTCTGACACAGTCATAACGATCGGTTTGCAACTATTGTATTCCGTTGCGCGCTAGTGTGACAATATTATGCTTATAACGCAAAGTAATATTATAGTTGCGCCACAAACTCTACTAATTCCTCGATGACTGCCCATCGAAGTGATTTTCAAGTGATTACTGGTCCTACGCCAGTCGTTCAGCGAACGACCAACGGCGGAGACTAAGCGAAGTACATACGTCCTAAATTCTCACGTGTCTGGCGTCAGAGTCTGGTCTGCAAGCAATCTCATAACTCTTTTACTTAATACATTACGTAACTGTCAATACAATACTCAATCTTAAACAAGGCGTCACTTTCGTTCACCGGCTCACGGTCCTCCACAACGGTCTTGATATTAACTCAGTCCATCCCGGGCTGCGCCCCCTATCGCACAATATTTCTATGCTTCGCAACTGGTTGCGGGATGCTCTTGACCAAAAATATTCAGTTAATTAAAATTTAGCGTTCATGATTGGAAAATGCACACATACTGAAATACAAGTAACTTTCGAACTGCGGCGCGCGTCCCTGTTCGGATCAGCGGCAGCCGCACAACTATATCCACGGGTATTCCTGATACACCTACTCATCATATCTAAATTCCAGGTTGTACTAGTAGTCCCGTATTGGCAACTGTGTTTCATACCTTATTTCATTCGATAGAAACACATCTGTGGGTCGCAGAAAGTGATGAATACGTAATTCTAAAGTATTCCTCAATGGTGTATTACGTCATCTGTTACATGCATGTATGTATGTAGGTAGGTAGGTAGGTAGGTAGGTAGGTAGGTAGGTAGGTAGGTAGGTAGGTAGGTAGGTAGGTAGAAGGTAGGTAGGTACGTATGTATGCTTTGACGCATAGATCCTTTCTCGAGGGTATATATATATATAGAATAAACATTTGTAATTCTGTCAAAGCAACATGCATGCACATAATCAGAAATTATACCAAATTCCTTAAGGAAAATTGACGATTGGTAATATGGATCTATTACCTACTCACTAACAGTAATATTTACGTGAGTGGCCATTCTAAAACAAGTTCGCTACAATACAAATTTGACGTTACAGAACACTCCATCATAAGGTATGAACGACACAATCTTAAGATAGATGAAGGCGAACGGATACAGACTTTTTATCAACCTTATGTTGCTTTCACAAAAATATTTACTCGAATGTAAAGTGCACAAATGTAGTTTCTGAGAAGAAAGGTAATTCAACGTAGTACCTAAAAATATCTGTAATATTTTTGTAGATGTAAAACTTGCGCACCCTAATTCTGACCATTCCTTACATAATATGGCGACGCATCGCCTTTTGAGCGGCACAACACTGAATGACTGTGAGTACGCATGAACATATTAAAGTTTAAAGTTTGTCACGATTTACCCCCGGAAGAGTAAGCTTATATGATGAGGACATAAAAGCACAACAACAAATAAAGTCCCAGCACAAGTAACACTAGTATTATTCGCTGATACTATTACTGAAATAATTAAAAGAAAAATTCTACGTCAGTATTTGGGAAAAATGTCGGACGCAGATAATGTAAGGACTTCAGAGAGTCTGTGAGATCAACAATGCAGTCACGTGGATTGATACCATCAATGCTACGCTCCTGATGTGTGCTGATAATCTGACTACGCCAATAGCGCCACCACTGCAAACAGGTATATCGATGTTGCCATCTTCGCCAGAATAGTCGTCGTCCTCCTCCTCCTCTGTTTGATAAACAAACAAACAAACAAACAAACGAACAAACGAACAAACAAACAAACAAACAGAAAGTAAACATACAAACAATATATCAAAGAGCCACATTTACCGGTTACCTATGAGATGCAATTCAAAAGAATAAATCGAGAGTTCACAGGTATTTGCCTTTCAGCTGACAATAGCTGTACTATAAGATAGTCTTGGTTTTTTCTTCTCAGACTTTTTTCTATATCTACAACACCTTTGACAAATATGAAATTGAAATGTCAAAATGTTTTTGTCTTTCAAGTGTCTATCGGCATGATGTCTCAAAAAATGAACTAAATTGTTTTGTCGTTAGTTTTCAGTTAGAAGATGTGGCAATGATAGTGTGCATCTTCTCAGTGTCCGAGCCATGAACTACTGTTACAGTGTATGGAGTCAAGGTTTAATGGCAATATAATAGGACAGAATTTAACATTCTTAGGTCGATGTATTATTCTGGAAGAAGTCAAGTTTTTGCGGTGTTTAAGTCATGACATTGTACACAAACCTTCGCGATTTTCAACCTTTGGTATAAAGTCATTCCATAAAGCACACTCCCTCGCCTTCAACGCTCGTTGTTTTCCATCGTCAGCGACAGTTCTTTGTACTCTAATCCGGGTACTTCGAACCGTGGCCAATCCGCCAATGGCGATGTTGTTCCATTGTCGGACAAGTTTGGATTGCTGAGTGTAATTAGAAAGATTCAAAGAGTGCGACGTTTAAGCTTTTTTTAATGTAGTTCCGAAAGGCACGGACATGTAGTGAGTTAACCTAAACCATTAAAGATCGATGACATTTTGAGTATGGGCACGTAGACCATATCACCTTACAATTTTTACTTAAAACTTGTACTCATGATCTACTATGAATCCTAGTAAAATTTATACAATTATGGTAGCGATAGACATCATTGGCAGTTATCTCTCTCTCTCTCTCTCTCTCTCTCTCTCTCTCTCTCTCTCTCTCTCTCTCTCTCTCTCTCTTCCTCTCTCTCTCTTCATCAATAAAGTGTCATGAAATATGTTACACATTTAGGCTACTCTGGACAGAGTAAACCATTTTATTAATGATATTTATTAATGGCAGAACTGTCTGAACCAAAAGGAGACAGAGACAGAGACAGACAGAGAGAGACACAGAGAGAGAGAGAACAGAACAATGCGGAAAAAACTAATCCATGCAATCTTGCATTTTAAATTTGCTTTGGAGTAAAAATGTCAATTAGCTCTCAATGAAGCAACATCATTTTGCCATAGACGCTGTGGTTAGCAGAAGTTATATTCATGTGGCCTTACCCTGTCTTGGCAAAATTTGTCCAATATCGCATAACGTTGAGTGACATGAATACCTCATCTGGGGTCATTGTCCAATTCCACACCGGGTTGAGGCTCAATCCGAATACAAACGGGATGCCTTCGCCGTGGGCGGCATTCATCCATTTGATCCCATAAAGTGAAGAAGAAGGCGAGTGGGTCATGTGATAGTAGACGTTGGCGCCAAGGTTAGAATACGCGCGCGCAGAGCTCTCTGCAGGGCACACTTGCTGACAGTCTCCGTACATTTGGTTGAACGCCTCGGCGTAATTGGTGTCGTCGAAATCCACGTCCGCCCAGGGCACGTACGTGAGTTTGATGGCGTCCTGGATGGTTGGGCTCTGCTTGACCGAATCCGACATGAAGGCAAGGTACAACATTTCGTATTCTGCGCTCGTCATCCTGACGTCATCGGCGGCGACCTGGTGTGGAAATATAAACACTAGGAACAAAGTTCCCTCGTCCGCATTGGCGCCGATCATAATGTCGACGTCGGTCTTGTCGATTGCTCCCTCGTCGAGTAGATCTTCAGGTAGACCAGTAATGAAGCGTCCATCAACCACAGGTGTGAAGGAAGTGGAACCAATCGCCGGTTCATCTCCAGGAGCGTCGGGGAGAACCTATGTACATCAAGAGATGACGAGATAATGAATCACAATAGGACAGTTTTATCAAGCCAAATCTACTTTTTGGACCTATAACTTTCTTCCTCTTTTTGTCAATTAATTGTTCAAGATAGTATCATCCCTGATGTCATTCATTGTCTTTGAATTTTGACCATTTATAATTCTTTTTATAAAAGAAGATCCGTGCATGCTGTTCGTTATCTTTTGCCACGGAATATTTTCGGAAAACTACATTTTATCGTTGGAAACCACTTTAAAATATTATTTTAAGTTTGCCGAATGCATGCTCGAATATACACTAGCTAGTTTTACTGACGTTCGATTCGCAAGCAGTGTTAATGCTACCAGTCTTGTTAGAGCGCCACCATCGGGCCATCATTTAATTTATGTGCGGCAATTTCATTCTTTTAAACATGCACAGTCACCTGTTCCAATTTAGCCACAGTTACCATGGAAAGAGAAAATCTAGCCAATCACAGATTTTAAGCGGGTGGCCGCTTTTTAAAAACAGCGCCCTCACATCGGCATTTTTAATACCAAGGAATGCCCCTTTGACCATATATGGGCATAATTTAAATTACAGGTGACTGTATACCTTTAACCATGCACCTTTACCTGCGTGATTCTTTCTTTAATATGTTTTTAAGACAGAGGGCGCCCTTTGCAGGGCCAAACCTAGCATCTCCCAGCGCGCTGAGAGCGTTCAGTTATTAAATTCGGGGGCGGGCCGGCAAAATCTAGACGAGGGGGGTTCACCTGAAATTTGAAAACTTCAAGGGGGGGGGGGGGAGGTCATGTATATTTCAAACAGCATAGAGAGGGATTCACTTAATTTTCATAGGTATCCATCCCATTAAAAGCAGTTTCAGTGTTCAAAAATGATCTGGGAGGGCAACTTCACACATCGTTTTCTACCTTTGTTAGTGACGCGGTATATTGAATCTATTAATGTGGTTTTAAGATATGGAGACACATGCGCGAGACACCGGTGAAACGATAGTGCTTTGACCGTGGCCCTGGTCAAGTGATCTGGGTCCTCAGGAAAACCGGTTATATGTTAGAGTGATTCGTCTTAACGGTGTTTCTGAACCAAAGTGCGGTTCCTTATCAGTCGCTCGAATTGTTTTTTCCCCCCACATGTTAGTTTGATGATAGCGATTGTTCATCAAATAGATATGCTAGTATGGTTATGTTGTGGTCTGAACTTTGAGTGGTTTGTTGGTCAGACTGTTCGTGTTCATCTGTATACTCGTATTGAGTTTTTTTCCTCGAACGATCATATATTTTATGTTTTATTCCGTTTATATGCTATAATGAATAGGATGATGTTGTAATCCATGAATTTGGCAGCAGCACAAGTGATGTAGAACTTTTGAACCTTCCGAGACACAGTATACAGTGAATACAAGTTCTGGAAAAAAGAGCAGGATCTTAGAAAAATCTCTTTTCCACCGATGGTATATTGTGTCTAGTCACCGGTAATGGCCAGTGTTATCATTCAAAATTGGAGCAATACTTACTCAAACATTACGGAGGGGGGTGATCATGAAATTTTTGTAACCTTATAAGAGGGATAATCAATTTTGGGGCAGTGGTGGGGTGAGTTCACTTATTTTGACTAATGCAAAGAAGATCTTGCCAGCCAACCCCACCAATAATAACTGAACGCTCCCTTGTTTTTTAAAACATGCTCGCACCATTATATCGACATTTCGTCTGTTCATCGGGAAGTGGTTGAGGGGTATAGCCCCACCTGACCTTTGACCTACCAGTAAACTTTAGCTAAGTATATTTATCGGTATAAGTAACAAAAATTCGGCTGCCATTCAAAAGCCCTTCTTTATGCAAAATCGTGAGGTACTAAAGTCAGGGTCATTTCGCAACAACGTCTTTGGTGAAAGAGAGAATTCAATGGCGTGGCTATTGTAACCCAAGTACCATCAAACAGACTTGTTCGCAAATATCAACCTCTTTCAGGTACAATAAAATATTATGCAATAAACAAATGCACTCCTGTAGTTCAGAGAGAGAGAGCGCCAAAATCGGAAGCATTGGTTGCGAGTACGCACTGGTAGGAGTATTGTTAAGTAGTGCGCGCCTCCAAATTGATGGACTTAATTAAACGTTTGCTGCAACTTTCCGTAAGGATACTCTATACTGTTTCCTTTCAATATCAAAACAAAACTAAGGGGCCACCTTGCAACATTCTGTATTAAAGATACACGTTACTAATATTTCCCGACACTTAAAATGCAAAAGGTCGTCATCCATTTTCTATTTCGGGGAGGGAGTTGATTTTTTAGATTTTTACCGAAAGTAAGGCGGTGAAAATCGTATTAACTCCATGAGCGTCAAATAAGCCCCAAAAGGAGCACAACACTATTGTCAACGTTTAAGAGTTCCGATACGTGTCCCCGAGGCACTGTCTATCTAAATACTGACAGTATATAAAGTGACTTTTAGTGAGATCGATTCTGTTGTGCATTTAGAACAAACCTTTGAGTATAAACTTTGCATTTGTTCTAAAGTTTTTCTTTGTGTTTTTTTGAAACGTTTTAGCCAGAGTTTGATCAGTGAGAACATATTGATAACACAAAAAACACAACATTATGGAAAGTTTGACCAAGATTGACCACGTGAACGGTTCCCGATTTCACCGCATAGCGAAAATTAGTACATGGCTTCCATTATTTCTTGACCCCGTGTTTCACCCTCACGATCATATACTACATTTGACACCACAGGAAGAGTGAATTGACGGCTTGATATCGAAATTGTTTACGCTGAAAGTTCCCCCCTCCCCCCCCCACATTGAGTGGTATAGCCCATACTGTGGAATTGCAATAAGCGATATCGTCGCCATCACCTATTATGCAACAGCGACGTGACTGTCATGTCGAGAAGTAAGATACTTCGATCGTAATTCATTTTACCATTGCTTTCAGATGTCTGAACGAAAATACCCATGAGGGAGCCGTCATTATTTACGGCCTGGGGGTCGGAAAAATTTCATCGGATACTCGAGTAACCCCCTACTAACCATGATTAATTTTGAGTAACCGCCTTTCTAAGTCATAAATTTCGAGTTATCCCTCCCCCACCAAACTTATTAGGGTAGTGAATTACAAATGCATGTATTTGTGAAATTTTCAAAAAACAGCAATAGTAAAGACCTTTTAAATCCTTATGTACCTTGTTAGATTATCATCGGGGGGGGGGAACACGCGAGAGGCCGAGGGGGAAGTGTCAGAGGGGGCTGTCCCCTATAATGTTTGGAAATTTTTGAGAAATTAATGATGTGTGCTATGGTGCAGTCTGGTGCAATCTGAGATGTATTTTCAATTCGTCTTTCACTAGTAAAACTGTCAGACCACCTTAAGGGGGAGAGCACGAGAGGGGGATACCCCCTCTCGCATCGAAAATTTTGAGAAATTGATGTGTGCAATGGTGCAGTCTGAGATGTTTCAATTTATTTCGCACAAAAATTGAGTAACCCCCCTTCTTCCTCTCCACATTTTGAGCAACCCCCTTTGAAGTTTTCAATTTTTTGAGTGACCCCCTTTCACATTCCTCCGACCCCCAGGCCGTAAATAATGACGGTTCCCTGAGCTCTATGTAATTTTCCTGGTCTGAACATAGTTTTTACTAATTTGCCACGCAAAGAACGGAATTTGCAGTCCAAGACGTGATATCGGCCAAAAGGGGAGTTTACCAATAACACCTGAACATTGCGTACCTCTGGCGTTTCAAGTTTATCTGCAATATCATTAGCTGGCACAGTACGGAGACACTGAACCAAGGCTTCAGTGTTGTCTTGCTCACACCCAAGTAGTCGGCCAAGACCGTACGCTAGCGTTGCTTGCCCGGGCATATCATCACGTGGCCCGTCAAGAAGTCTCGCTGTTCCGCTCTGTTGATAAGGAGACACAATATGGTTAAAATTCTTCATATTCAAATGAACTCTTGTGCATTCTATATGTACTTGAGGTCACCTTATTGAAAATACCCCTTCCTACCCAAATCGATGAACCCAGAAGAGAAATCATAAAAATATGACATTAAACTGGTCCAATAATCATTTCCATTCAAGGTAATACATTACCAGGTCCATGGGACATTTGAGATTTACAAATTTAAGTAGCCACTGATAGTTAGTGGTGGTAGCAGGTGTCCGGAATGGGTAAGCGTACCCTGCTAGCATGCTACACCCGTCAGGATTGGTCCCAAAATTGTCTTAATATTGTATGAAGTGATACAGTATATGAATCACTGTATAAGTCAAAGCCGGGAATGCTGTTGCTAGTCATTTGAGTGACCGAGGTGTCATATTAGGCCACTATGTCATCATATCGACAGAACTTTTTGAAAGTCTTCACTGGTGGAATTCATTACAATTATATTTAAGAGGTCTCCATGTGGTCAAGTCAGTTAAAAAGATGTCTGGGACATGCTTGGGTTTACTGAGCGATAACAACTTTAATCAGGTTTGTGTGATATCGACTGCAGAAGTTGGTACCAAACTGGCAAGCATTTATCATCCCGCAAAATGTACGCTGTGAAGTACAATAGTAATATCTTTATTTTCTTAAAAATTTAACGAAACGTTACATCAAATTGTCATGATGGCCCAGCCAGTTGCCAGTAAAAAATATAGATGCATGAACAAAAAGAAAAATGACCCTCTTCTATACCATACAGATGAGATTTGATGACAAATTTCAAACCTTTCTGTTTTCGAGGAGAGTCTCACTTTACGACATTCTTACCTGTAAAATGGCACGTTGGAACAGCCCATCACTCATTGGTGACAATAACAAATAATCCACGCTCGCTGACCCGGCGCTCTCACCGAATATTGTCACTCTGTTTGCATCCCCTCCAAAAGCTGTCAATAAAATAAACAACTGGTTGAGCTTTGTGTGTTACGACAACTGAGTCGACACAAAATGATGTCAACACAGAACACAGACTGTGGAATACTTTATTTTCGCTATTTTCACTGAACCTTCTTTCCGCTAAAATAAAATCTAAGTGAAAATTTAATTTTATATACTTCGCACGTAGTCAGACTAGACAAAGTGGAAATGAGATTACAATGAAACATTGAAAATCTGTTTTCAGCTAAAATGCATTCTAGTGAAAATAAATAGTCAACATTTTACCTGCTATGTTTTCTTTCACCCAATTCAAGGCAGCCAATCGATCCAGGAAAGCGTAGTTTCCAGGGGCGTTGTCGTCACCTGTTGTGTACAAGTATAATTGGATTGCCTTCAGCAAAGTCTGAGTTCGCGTTGGTTGCTCTTTTCACATTTTTGCCAATTTTGGAGGATTATTTGGATCATGCATGAGTTCCTTTCGTGGAACTGAAGATTATATGATACTTTCTTTTTGCTGACTTTTTTCATTATTTTTATTTTGTATATCAATGGCAACTTCTTATTCTACTCCCAAAAGAATGTTGGAACACCCACTATTTAGCTTGTCAACTTGGCGTCTATATGTGTAAAATGCATTGTTATTGTTTACATTTGAATTCTAGTCCGGACCAGAAGTCAGTTTTCACCAACTTGAATGACAATACAGTTTACACATGTACAGGCTGAGTTGACAAGCTGACTTCTGTGTACATTAACATGCCTTAACATTAACATGAATTATGGTTCAGATTCAAAAAAAGTGGTGAAAAAATTATCAAATGTTTAGTATTACTGGCCGTTTAAGATGAGACACGCTTAAAGAAAGTATCTTATTCAGCAAGGAATGAAAGTTCGTGTTCAACAATATTAGGGAACACAAAATTACACAGAAATTGGCCATGCCCGCCATTTTTTTGTGTGTACCCTGTCGATAAAAATTAAATTTTGGATGTTGACGAAAACTAGGTTTTCTTTGTAATCTTCGAAGTGAGGCTACACAATCAGCGAAGAATTGCAAAACATATAGCGTTCTAATATGTCCTGGAAATCGATAGTAACTCAGTTCTTTGTTATTTGCGTCAAACAGAAAAAAGTATCTCCTCAGATTGCTAATGTAAAGTCGAGAAATATATATCAACAATCTTCATCAATAGACAAACATCGAACATCACTTTACTTGTTCTTGTAACTATTCAGTCAATTTATCGATGCCTTGTAAGTTCTAAAAAACGGATATAAGTTTTTCAAGATGCCATAGCGAAAGTTGTGGTATGGCACACACTTTTCACTGTGAAATAAATGTCTTTGAACTTTCAGCCTTAAAAAAAAAACCCACATATTTTGGAGTGATTAGCGTTTTTTTTTTTGTCCCTTTGGCTGCTTTTTGTACTGAATATTCTCCCAAACGGTTAGATTTGGTTAAATAATTCGGAGGCTGCTTGCTATACGTAAATAACACTTTGGTGAGAGCTTTTCGTGCTCATTTACGCGCGCTCTTTGAAAGACTCTGATAAGTATCCCGTCAGGCAGGAGAACAAGGCAGGATGGTACATAGACAGACAGACAGACAGACAGACAGACAGACAGACAGACAGACAAACAGACAGACAGATAAACGGACGAAAAGAGACATCGGCAAACAAATGCAAAGTGGACAGATTGTTGTCTCTCCTGTATGATATCGAGAGTGATTGTTGGCTGTATTCTGTTGAACCGCGACCTGTTCCGCGTCGATGTGTACAGTCTAGTGCCCTGACCAATTTCTACCGCTGGCAGCGCTGCCCAGGAAAATATTTTCGTGGGTAGCGCAGCCAGCGGTAGTAATGGTAAACACTCGCCACTGGTCAGTATTTGCATAAGAATAGGAATGTCTGGCGTACCTGCTTCAGAGCAGCCCAACCTTTCTTGTGGAAAACTCTTGATAATATCCAGTTACAGCCATTCTCGTCAATATTTGAACTGTAATTCATTGATGATTTTCATCACTGATGCGGTTCTACCTTACACTTTGCAGCATTCACTCTCGATTTGTGTTCGTTCTCAAAGTTGAGTTGTGATATTTTAGTGCACCGTTTTGCAAAATTAGTAGTAAAATTGGTAAATTCTAACACCACTTTCATCTTTTGTAGGTAAAAAATTCGTATCATAATTCTGTCAGTCAAATTATTTAAGTCCTTAACCTGGTACACAACTTAATTCAATTTAGAATTTTACTCTGGAAGTTTAAAGTTCTCAGTGCTATAGATTTTCCATGTTGATTAAAGGTCAAAGAAACAGCAGTGTTAATGATAATGTGCTTAAACTCTGACACGAAGACGTGTCGATATAGCTACCCATCTGAGTATGCCTTCAGCAAACAGGGTATATACTATACAGGAAATGTCAAAACTATCTTCATTATGTGCATGAAGTTGCCGAGGGTCTGTGGACCCGTCAAAGAGATTGAACTCATAGCAAATCATTTTGTGACAACCGCTAATGAAAATCTAAAGCATTGTAACATTGACATCCCAGATTTGTCTCCTGGCCTCTCCCCTATGGACTCCTGCTCCAAAGCTTATTGTCTCCATCAAAAAGATCATATGCATACTCCATGTAAAACTCACTTTCCGCTTCGACAACAGTGTATAACACGTGACTCAGAGGCCGGGTTCTGATAATTGTATCTGGCCATAGAGTCGGTCACAGTACTCAAAACCACCCTTATTTGAGTTGTTTTACTTCACCTTGCTTTCAAATAACGCATCTTGCATGTGGCAAGTCTAGACTGCGTCTGTGCAGACAATACCGACTGAAATATGACTTACTGCAATGCAACTGCGCAGTCACAAGAAAAGATTCCCAGGGTACATAAGAGGTTTTTGCGTGCTATATAGTGTGACTGCCCTGTTCGTGAAAAAATATTTCATACACCCCGAAGCAGACTGAGAAATGTCGGGTTTTTTCAATGGCAGATCGACTTCGGGGAGGTCTTAGGGCACTTAGGTGTGGCTGTGTATGAATTCATACTGCAGTCTGATTACAACCAACTGTATGAGAAGATTGATCGACTTCAAGGTTTTCACTGGTGAATACGACGCGTTATCATCTCAGGTTTAAGGTAGGGTTCAGTCCCTTAACACAGCAGAAACATAATAATATACAGCACAGTCGACAAGTCTCTTAATATTGAACAGACAACTTTAATATGTCAAACACAATATTCCCATTTGCGAAGCTAAAACTCATCTTCCGACGGGTGAAGCACTCATTTTCAGCTCAGACGTCAGAAACGATGAACTGATCGGATTAATCAATCAGAGAGGACGCGGTCGCCGTACGGTGTCAGGCGCGTGTCATCCTACCCCCGTTGCAAACTTTGCCCTTTTCTCCGGAACTACACCTTAGAAACTTTTCATGTTTGATGTGCGACTCACTTGAGAAGACCAAACTTGGATTTACGAAGAAAATTTGAACATAACACGATAGGAACTATTTTTGAGCATTGGTTCAAATTTATCAAAATTGTTTGGTGCCTTATTGCTAAAGTTGCATTTATTACAAATTACCTGTAAAATCATGTTTATTTCGAAAAAAAAAGAAAAGTAGATGACCTTACATTTGCTGAAACAAACATTAATACGATATCCAATTATCCCAAATAAGTTTCAATCGTGTTACATGTAAATTGTTCGGTCGACTTTTGTCATATTTGGGCAAACACTTGATCGGATGTCACTGACATGACAGCTTTCTAATTTGACATTCGACAGCTCTCTCCGGGATATCCCTGTTGAATGAACATGCATAAATTTCGACTACATTCTTTGCTAAACATGTTCTTTTTCTCTCTTTAACTTCGCCCAACATCCGGGTCCAAGAGTAATCGAACTTGGTTCGTACGTTCCGACAGACAACGCCATCCCTTTATTGAATGTAGAACTTTTGTCCTACGCAAGTTAGTTTTCCTTTTCACATGCAATGGGCCGTTGGAACATTCCTACAAATATTTGAGTGATCGACTAATTAGAAAAGCCATGTAATATTCACATAAAAATATTCTAAATATTAAAAGTTATCAAAATACATAATGCTTGCCTACTAGTTTCTCGATCATGCAAGCTAAATCAATATATTTTAAATTAAAACCTAGTTCTGTATGAATGCAAATAATCAGCTAAATTCTAAACTTACAATGTGATGCATTGTTCTCTTTCTTGCAAAGTAGTACGCCAACAAAGTTCAGATTCCGTAGGATGTTACATTTCCAAGGAAGTGTTCGAGCGTCTGGGAGACTTGCTGACCGAACAACATGAGCGTGCAGATGTTGTGATATCAATAGGACTGAAAACATTTTCTCACGTCAATACATGTATGGCGACAATGTTCGAAGAGCCATGCATTTGATAGCTGACATTTTTGACAAAAACCAACTAGTGCCACCAAAGTGGATTACCTCTATATGCAAAAACAAGACGACAAGAGGTCATATATGAAAACTAAACTAGCACGGAAGGCTAAAAATAATCGTAAAAGGGTATAAGATGAACCGTTAAAGGAGGAAATTCGCAGTTTAATTTTATCGCCACAAGCGTCAAACTCCTCTAATTTTAGCATCGACGTGGCAAACCAATCATCGTCCCTGTGACGTCAGAGGAGGACTACTTCATCAAGGAATACTTCCCCGATAATCGGAAGCATATGGTATTCGATATGCGCGATGGTTCTGATTTATTAGTTGATAGAATTGTACAAGCGTTCAGGAATTATGCGATGTATGCGAAGAATGCATCTGAAGTAAAGGATATTATGAAGGAGACAGTGTTGAGAAAGATCGATGAAATAGATTCAGAGTTATTTGACAAAGTCACAAAGTACATACCAGACTCATTAACAAATCAATCAACATCTTGCCATCATATAGAATCTTCACAAGGAGGTGGGTGGGAACATTTTGTTCGTTTTTTTTCACGTATACGATATTTTTATCGAAGTTTTGCCTGTATCCTGCTTGGTTCATTTCGGAAAGTTTTAAGAATCGAGGCAAACAGGCACAACGGTAGATGTCAAAATATATGCGTTTTTCTGAATGTTTTTTATGCCCAATTTATGGTAAGTTATCAAGGGTTACCGACACGAACTCATCATGCAGAAATGGATTGCTTTAATTGAGTACCCTAGGTTTGTATTCGATGCCATGGAAGCACATTTATATTTATGTAAATTAATATTCTTCGGTACACTGTGCCGCCTTAGTAATGCTTCAATCTGCAAAAAGTTTTTTCTATCGTCTCTTAGAATTCAAAATTTCTAAGTAACGGTTGAAAATCAAAGAGGCTGGTATGATACGATTTATCATGTTTTTTGTTTGGATTCTATTTGTCAGGATATTTTCCTACCAAAGCAATCTAGAAATCAACTATTACAGACGCCATCTATGAAAGAGAAAACACTCTTGGGAGAGACAGAGTTGAAAACAATGCGGAACTCTATTTCTTCTATAAATTGCGTTCAAAAATGAACCTGTCTTTTTATACCGCTTTGTAAAACGTTTCCTCAGTTCAGATTGAGAGATGCTTACGTTTATCCTAAATTTAGGTCTTGTCAAACTTGGAGACAATGCACCGTCCCCCATTGTATCGGAGGTACAAGTAATATGCTAACTTACCAACATGCTTTGGTACAGAAACCGAGAGAAATCGCCTTTGGTCTAAAGTGGTTGATGGTGTAAGTGTTCCTTTCATTGTAAACCCTTGTAATTTGGATGATGAAAACTTTGTTTCAGCTCTACTTGGTAATAGGCAAATCATAAATTATTTTCGGCGAGAAGAAAAAGATAATTACTCGTTAAAACTGTCTTGAAATTTTTGTCCTCCTGTCGATTTTTTTCTCTCATTTCTTGAATGACTTTTCCTTTTCACAGTTCTGTGAGTCTTTGTGATTTGTAAAAGTTATGTTGCTGGAACATTTCCTTAATAAGGAGATATGAAGAAACAACAACAACAACAACAACAACAACAACAACTACTACAGCCCACTCACTCTCTCATTCACTGAATTATACTTAATCTTGCTTCCTAACTTTCTATTTCATTCAGAAATATGAGTTCCAACTTCTGGTATATCAGATGTCAACACTTCTCGTTCGACTTTAGAAAGCCACGATGTGATTGCCAACATCAGATAGGAGAACATCACTTTGTAATCGTCCAGAGGGCAAGAACCTGCAACTTTCGATCATTTTTTTCACTATATCAGTTTTAACTTGAGTTTCATGTTCTACCCGTAAAATATGTTTAAAACACCTACAATTTATACTCCTTGTTAATAAAGTTTCAATACGTTTAAAATGCTCTCTTATTAATTTACATTTAAATTCTAGGTGAGGCAAGAATTCGCTTGTCAACAATAACAAGGATTCTGCATTTACAGGCTGAGTTAAGGTTCCAAGACAAGAAATTGACCTTTTTTTAATCTAACATTCTCTGTGTGGTTAATAAGCTCAGAACCCCCCTAAATTATACATTCTCTTAAAGCCTAGATATAGGGGAACAATTTGGTAACCACAGTGTTTACATAACTATCACATGACAGGTAATTTGCATAACCTTTCAAAAATCGGTTTTCCCTATGTTTTGTCTCAATACTTCAAAATATCTTACTCAAACTTGCTGGAATACAAGCTGTCACAATGCTCTTCTAAAGTGTGTCTCAGATTTTTTATATCTTGGTTAGTTTTTTTAGCACAATTTTAAAGAAATTAACTAGGGTTAAATTCGCTGCTCTGGAAGTTTTTCTGGCATAAAAATTGTTTAAGAAGGTTTAAAAAAATTCTGAGACACGCTTTTAAAGATCCCTGGGACAGCTTGCACTCACACAAATTTCAGCCATATATCTCAAAGCATTGAAACAAAACATAGGGAAAACCGATTTTTGAAAGGTTATGCAAATTACCTATCACGTGATAGTTATGGAAACAATGGTGACACTATGGTAACAAATATGTTCCTCTATATCTAGGCTTTCGGAAAATGTATAATTTACGGGGGTTCTGAGCTTATTAACCAATAGAGAATCGTCAGCTTTAAAAGGTCGATTTCTTGACTTGGAATCTTAAAAAGCTGAATATTACGTAGCTAACGTGTTCTTTGGTGAGTAGAACAAGAAATTGTACTTGAAATCAAATAATGGGGTTGTAAAAAATCATCAAAAGGTATGGCTACTGGTCCTTTAAGGTAGTTAATGCCCAGAAATGGAAAAACTTTAACTTTCGTTCGACACTCATGCCCATGGAAATTAAGAATAAGATCATGGGTCACAGTGCAAAATCAAGTTCTGGATAAAGTACAGTAACCACCCAATATTTAAGCAATAATGCACCCCCTCCCGGCTCATAATGGACGAAAGCAAACTTTGCACGACATAATGTACGAGGCGAAGCCGAGTACATTATGGAGTGCAAAGTTTGCTTGAGTCCATTATGAGCCGGGAGGGGTGCATTATTGCTATTATTTTATAGTTTTGGCAATGCCAGTGAATTTGCAGATGTAGAAAACGAATGAAAAAGGAAATGTAAACTGAGTTTGAACCCAGTGAGCATAGCCCAGCCAAGATCGGCCCTGAATCTGTATACTGTATACATTTACACACACAGTCCACATTCACTGCACTGTGCTGTACACTCACGTTCAACGCACAAAAAATACGCAGTACGTTCATGATTCTATTTGGAAATAAAACGATGTATTTTCGATGAAAATTAATTACATCCCTACCGTCTAAATCCAGCTTGAAACACCAACTTTCAACATCATGTCATTCAAAGAGCTCAAGAAACGTGAAATGCAAGAAGGGATTCGATTAATATTTCATCAATACGAACATCGACACCAACGAGCTTCCATGTTATCAGCTGATCGATACGATCAGTATCACAGACAAAAAGACAGTATATTCCAACCAGCACAAAATTCAATTTCAACCAATATCAACAGAGTTCAACAATGTCGTTCAAATGATTAAATTTCATTAATAATTGAGTCAATAAATTTAATTTTCGATGGCTTCTTGCGGAGAACTATTGAATTTTGGTGAGCAGGAAAACTCGACGTACACGGGTGCTTGAAAGGTACAGTTGACAAACATACTGGAGAGGCTTGCCGGGAACTCGTAGAAACCGATGATGAAATTTGTCGCCTATTTACAACTGGTTGATCAGAAATAGGTAGCCGAGATGTTAGATCAACGGAGAGCGCACGGTCGTCATGATTGTTGGCCGTAGCTGACCTTGGAACGAGACCTTGAATGGCTACAGAGTCATTTCCGTAGACGCTACCGGACAAGGTTGATGACAGCTGTCGTTGTTGGCCCGTTGATGGCTGGTTAGAGTAGCTTTTAACGCTTGCCTCGTTTACATGGCCACTGACGTACATAATATGCCGTGTGTCAAACCCAGCATCATCCAGGAGTTTACAAGCCGTGGCTCGGATACAGTGGTTAGTGTATATTTTTGATAGTTCGGCCTCTTTGCTCAAAGTTTTCATCATGTTCCCCAGAGTATTCTCACCCACAGGCGCGTTCACGTACCAACACGATTCTTCTGGGTTGAATGGAGCCTTTGGTCGCTGGAACAAGGATGTATTGGTAGGATTGAGTAAACTCAGATATTTTTCAAATGATGCACTGGACAACGGTCTGTGTTTGTGGCATACATCCGTGCGTGACAAGTGTAGTTGTCGTCTGCATCGCCGGCGTGGTTTTTCACTTTCTCGTTGAATGTGTATTTTACATATCGTTGCCCGATGTCGTCCCTTTCGATCACGAACGATGATTTCGTCAAACTTCTCAAACCTTCACGGCCTCTTCTCCCAAAGTGTAGCATTAGGTCAAACCAGACCTTTCGTTGTAGACCAACGTTGTGAGCAATTGAGAACACAGGCGACATCGACAGAGTTTTCAGGTCACCGCAGCTGATAGGCGCTTTGTGTGTTGTCGTGTCTTTGCCATCTTTTTCATGGTCTTTACAACACCTCGAAATACATAGTTTGCCACTTGGAACTCTCTGTCGTGCATGATGTTAATCTTTCGGTGGTATGGGGGACCTGTGATATGGCGATGTATTGACGCCCGCAAACCAGAGAGAGAGGACTTGCCGTATAATTCACCGTCTTGTTTTCGAGCGGACGCGTAAAATTCGCGAAGTAGCTCAGCGAGCTGATCGATCGGGAGTTCCTCAAAATTCAACGAGTAGTGCTTGTATTCAAGCCATTCTAAAGCAAAGGAAACAATAAAAAACAAATAAAATCACCTTAAATTGAACATTTTGTTTCGTTTTGCTTTGTTGCTGATTATTTTGAATATGAATGTAAACATCGGCAGTCATCAACTCACTGTCGCCTCGCAATGACAAGCTGTATTTTCCACTCGTTTTCGTCAGCGCTGAATCGAAAATAAATAAATAAATTTACCTCTCAACACTCGTACGCCCCATTTGGTTTGTTGCACTGTATTCTTTTCATTTCTGGCATTTTCGAGGGTACTGAGTTCAGTTTCACCTACATCAACGAAGCGAGCCATGTTGTAAACAACGGTAGTACCGAGTTCTGCATCGTATCGAAGGGGAGCTGAGCGCGAGCTAGACGGAGCAGACGACAATTGCATCCCGGAGGGCCCCAAAATTTTGATAAATCGCACAGAAAGGCATTATTATTGACATTGTACACCATTATCAAGACCTGTCGTTAAAATGTGTTTCAAGTTTACCCCATAATTTCCCTCCTTTCTAAATACCCACGCCTTTATTCGTTTACAAACAAAACCTTGTATTGTTATGCTCGCTGCGGGGCCACAATGCTGAATAATGGGATGCATTATCAGTAATAATCAGGGGGTATGACGTCACAAAATTCACTGGTATTGACAAAGCTATAATATAATTACAAACGACTGAAATATTAAATGGCGGCCAATGTGTCAACGTAATTCAACAGAGGCAGGTGAAAATTTGATTTTCACAAAATACGCCAATTAAAACTTTATTTACTACATGAGTTTCAAAATAGTCCTCACTTGTATCGTAAATTAAAGATCTGAAAGTCCTAATATCTTCAGCTATTCCCGAGACGCATCTGACCATGTTCATATGTTGTGCAGAAACAGTTTCTTTTCCCTCAGTGCATTGAATGTCTAAGAGCCACAATCTACTTGGTAAATCTAAGACTGAAAAACTAGTCCATGTATTTTGTGACATCCCGACTAAACTTCTGTAATAACCTTTCGTTTGGAATTTCTAAGGCCGACTTTCTCAACTGCACAGTCTCTTCAGAATGCTACTGCGAGCTTCTCGTACCCGGGCGGTAAGTTTGATCATGTCTCACCAATACTTAACTTGTAGATGCCTGCATCAAATTCAAAATACTCTTGTTGACTGTCAAAGTCGTTCATAGAAACGCACCCGTTTATTTGGGAGATTTTATTAATTTATATTTACCGGCAAGGGACCTGCGACCAAACGAGAAATTGTAATTTGAACAAGATATACGGTTAGAGGGCGTTTTCTGTTTTTGTGCCCACACTCTGGAACGATCTGCCTTCGAAAATCAAGGCAGCCAGAATTGCCATTTGAAAACTTGTCTTTTTACTCAGGTTTATTTGTAAGTTTTAAAAGGACCCCTTTGGTTAATTTTATTGTTTTTATCCAGTGAGTTTTCTCTTTTTAGCTTCATGTGTGGTTTTAATTTTTATTATTTTACTTTATATTCTATAGTGTACAATATGCTGAGACGTGTGTGTAATTTCAAACAATTTGATAATAATAATTATTTTATTTTGTTTTATTTTATTTATTTTTTATTTTATAATAGTAATTATCATCATCATCATAATCATAATCATACTCATAATCATAATATGATAACACCTTTCGTAGAATGTGCCTAAGGGACAGATCCTGGGATTCTCAAACTTCCACAACACTCAGCTGTGAACGATTCCATGCCGTTTGTATAGAGCACGGGAAACCCCCGCTACATCATTCGGAATGGCGAAATCTTTAGCGACTCGAAATTTCCTCTGACAGTTTCCTTTGCTGTAAATGAGAAGCTAATGTCGGAAGAGCTAATACTAGCAGGTAAATGAACATGTTACCTCGTTTCTGTGGGCGGCTGACGTCAAAGAACAAGGGTCATGAACCAGGACGATGTGGTTAATAATTTACAACCGTACATGCAACATTCCACGTCGAAGTCTGTCTGCGCACCACCACCACCATGTATGTCATGCTTACGTTATTGGTGTCTTTGCAGTTTGGTGAGTAAAGACGTTGCGTTAATGTATGTCAGAAAGGGGCTTTCTATTCTTAAGATCTTCCAGTGTGTACGATCGACTTTTTCATTTTCTTTGTACTTTCATTTTCATGTACTTTGAAGCTGCAACGCTTCTTATTTATGTGAGCATATGCTGCCCAGAGGGGCGTACATGATATGACTATTTAAGACTTTAGAACGATCTATAACATCGTAATGCCGACTGAGCATTTTTAATACTTTCTTGACACAGTACGAAAATTTAGTCTAATTTGTTGGCTGTTTGTTTGAAGTTGGTCTGTACACTGACAAGCTATAATTTATTGACCTATTCGGTGTTGGTAAACGACGTGTGACCCGAGGTGAATACGGCTTTTTGAGGATCTCTTCACATCAGAAAATTGACACTGAGTGTACATCAGCTTCGCCAAGCCATTTAATATTACGTCTTCCCTATATATAGAAATGACTAAGTGGAACATTTATGCAGAGAATGGTCCATTGATCGTATTCAATAATTTTCTGCGCTGATATTTAGACAGTCACGTCATTTACCACCAAGGGCGTACTCAACACAAACATTACAATCGGCTGATATCCATCTTTATTTACATAATTTTGTAGAAGTAGGGTTTTTAAGCGATAAAGCACACCCGGTACCGGTATATACCACGATATTTTGACGAGTTCACGACCTATATCGCTCGTGCATATATGAAGTGAAGTGGTCAAAATCGAGTGGTATATATATACCGTCACTGGGTGTCACTGCATGAAAACCCTATAATACTTACTGTATTAACATGGATTATTGCCTGTATTTTAGCTGAAGAGTGCATATACAGATGAATACAGTCAAGAATCCATTTTTTGTATTCAGCAAGCCTGTATTTATGTGGATTCATGTGAATTCACGTGTATTACACTATAATACAGGCAACTCATTAATGTGAATTTATCTGAATTATTGGGTTTTCATGCAGTGTATTATTTATGCTATTATATCATAACCGTATATTGAAATAGTATGGCACGTAAAAAAAGAAGAGTTTTGTTCAAGCTGAGAGCTCGCGCATGTGCTCGCCGTTGTATATCGCGAATATACCACTGTTCTTTTCATCGCTTAACCAATCACATAGCTGCATACGTGCCATCAATATACTAGCATGATATAATATATTATATGTTACATGTTGCATTACTGATTTTCACACTTTGCATTATTTGGATATTCTTACAGTTGTTTTTCACTCGTACGCCCAGACGACAGTTGTTGGACCGAAAGACACAGTGTATGTGAACCCAGGAGAGTCTGCATCATTCAACTGCACTGTTACATGGGATACAAGTCCTGGCATTCACAGCATACAGTGGGGAAGAAAGAAAGACGGTGATAACAGTTGGACTACCATTGCACAGTGTTTCAGTTCTGATGGAAGCTGTATATTTGGCGGCGGCTTTGAAATAGTGTATTCAGTTGAATGTGATGGACAAGCCAATGAGATCTTCAAACTCATTGTGATCTCAGCAACGTTGGATGAAGACGCACAATATGACTGCTGGCCTTATACCGCTGTTCGTCCAACAGCCCCTCATGCAAAACTAATTGTGCTATGTGAGTTTGAATTATTTAAGGTAACGTAGCTTTAGAGAAACACCATTTGAAGAAGCTTGTGCAATTAGGCTAAATAAAAACACATGATATATGCATTCATATGTAGTTAAGATATTACAAATGGCGGAAATGAATCAATAAATTTCGAATTTTCGTATAGCGTATTGTTTGACCTCCTTTGTATTGTCAGCCTTCTATCTCACTCTATGAAAACTAAAGAAACTAAAGCAATTGTAACAAAATTTAAATACTACACAGCAAACAGCAGATGAAATGACAAAAAGGATGTTCAAATAAACCTTGTGCCCTTTACTTTCAAATCTCACGATTGCTTGACGAAAAAATTTCAAGCAAAAATTCAATCACGGATGATAAAAGATTTGAGAGCAAAATGCATACCGTCATGGATTTTTTAATCTCGATGAAATATCTCAACACTTTTGAAGAAATATATTTCTTCCTGATATGATCTAGCATTCTAAAATATTAAATATTAGTGTGTGGGGAGATCTATGTCGACTTGATGTCCACAGAAGGGGACAGATTTCAGAATTTATGACATTCTGATATTATTGTAGCATTGTTCTGACATGGCTCAAGGTAACTCGAAATCGTTTAGAAGGTACGACGGCTCAACCTGACACTTTGTGTTATCATTTCGTCTTAGCTGATCGTATCGCTTGATGCACGATAAAAGTATCTTAGCTTCAATTGGAAACTATTACTTCTGTTGCTAAGTAATAATTATTTCAATCACCATGCACTGATTTCAGACCAAGTGTCAAGTGTCGTCATCGATGAATCTGAGGACCCGAAAACCGTCGAAGCAGGATCTCCAGAAATAATTACATGCACAGCAACATCCGGGAACCCTCCAGCTGATCTACTGTGGACGATAGGAGACAATGACATCACAAGTTTTAGTGACAACTCCACTGCACCAAATGTGCAAGATCCCAGACTCTACGACACAGAAAGTCGTCTTCTGTATTCATTCAATGCTTCTGACGATCAACAGTATCTCAAGTGTCAATCATTTCAACATGAAAGCTTAACACCAAGAAGTGAACAGATTTTAATGAATGTGCAACGTAAGTTGACATTTGCTGCTTGTACAGATTTCATATTTTGAAACCATTCTCCGTGCCGTGAATAAACTAATATTTTTAAGCACCTTTAATTTCTAATATCCTTAACGATCGAAACTAATTTAGACACCATGTCATTCCGAGAAATGACAGATTCTAGAGCCCGATAACTTTTACTGTGTTTGGTTTTTGCAGAAGTTTTGCTCTGTTTACCAACAAACGTTTAACTTTTCACCTTCCTCGAATATTTTGAAATTGTTAAAGCTTTAAGTCTTGCCTTTTGTCATTGCAGATCGTTGTGTATTGGTCATCACTTTTAACATAACCATTTACATTTAGATAGTAATGAATTTGTCGAACATGAAGTTCACATCACTCTGGAAAACTGTATGGAAATCTTATCAATATGAGTTTAAGCAAGGTTTGTTGTACAATATAAACAAACAAACAGCATGTTTTCGTGTTCATTCACATATAAATAGCAATATTCGAAATTTCAGACGCCCCTGTAATCCATGCCATTGGTGTCGAAATCTGGGAAGGCAACACAGTAACTGTGGAATGTGATGCAAGTGCTAATCCTGATGACGTCACATACTCCTGGGAGAGCGATGATGGTCAGACTGGAGGTAATTCCAGGACATGGACACTGATAGATGAAGATGGTGATGATGAAGTCACTGTGACGTGTAATGCGAGCAATTCAGTTGGGTTAACATCGCTGACATCATTTGTTGAAAAACCACGTGAGTAATCATTTGTTAAGTATAGGCATCCCCAAACAATGACAAACTACTTCACCACGTCATCATGGGAACTGAAAATATAGAACAAGAACGATCATCGTAGTTTAAATGAGAGACTTCTTTTATGCATGAGATCAAATTATGTCGCTGAGAATGAAAGGTATAACCGTTTCGTTCAACTCAGTACTGAAGGATAAATTACACATACCTTGTCTCGTGATCTTTTCGCGGTCCACTTTGTCAAAACTGAGGCGTGTACAGTTATATCAACTTTGCTTGTGAACGATATGGCAATATCAATTTTTACTTTGTTCCGTCTATGGCAGATAAGTATTATTGGATTTAATCAGTGTGAGTTCTTCAAATTCTATCGTAATATTCCGCATTATTAAGACCAGGTATCGGTTTTCATGAAAGTTATCAAAGACAATGATTTTAATGATAGTTAGTTATTCTAAAATAAGTGTGTTTTGTTCACTTCGAATTATAAATTTTTCTTGTGATTAAAACCAACGGTACTAAAGGCCAAAAGGTCAGGTTTTAGTGTAAATATTGAAAATGCAGTCTTACTATAGCATTCAATAATCAAGATCATCAAACAACATCACAATTTTCAATTTTGTTTCGTTTTAGCTTTGTCTCAGCTCGATGCCACTTCTTGTTGAAGTATTACGCATAAAACTTAACTTGAACATGGTTCTTTGCAAGGGCACTTTGAGTCCATGCAAAACTAGACAACGAGCTATTTTAGATTGCTCTAATTTAAAAATTGTGGACTAAGAAGCAGGGGCCATTCATTTCTTTGAAGCCACATGGATAACGTGCCATTGAAGATAGGAGGTGTTGCTCAAATTTGAATTGCCTTTTCATTATAGAATGAAATATCATACAATTTTTTTAAAGTTCACGTTCAATTATCTTTGGTATTTCATAACTGACGTGCATAACAAATATGCATCTCAAACTATCCTGTTTACAGATGTGCCAACCGTAGCCTTTACGACGGGAAATCCTTATACCGGTAAGGACACTGACGATTAGCTGCATTAACCAGAAAGAATCCAGATACGATTCTACCCTATGGCAAGATAGCTTTCTCCGTGTTAATACGTCTATTGCGTATGACAGTACTCCAGAGAACGAGGTTGTCGAGCGTTAAAACGTGTGGTATCGCCTGTCTCTTTCAGGAATATTTTTACGTTTTAGTTCGCAACGGAACTACCCGAAAGCGCTTTATTTTTCCCAACTAAAAATTCGGTGCAACATTTTACCAATTTTTATGAATTTTTCTGTATTTTTTTTATAATTTTGGATCAAATGGATATCACATTTCATTTGCTGCAGTTTTTCACTAAAATTTTGGCCAAAATCTGAAAAAGAAATTGACTGGGACACATCCTATAAAGGTAACGAAAATTGACTTTTGCGCTCAAAGGTTCATCATTTAATTTCTTTGAATTCTGCTCAATTGAAAGTGTATGAGGCTGATGTTCAGGGGTCATCGACCAAGCACCTAAGTCTGAGTATATGAAACAATTGTTCGGAAGACTTTCATTCTCGTTTTACACTTTAGGCAAATCAACTGAAGCGGCAACGACGGATTATCACGCGACCTTAAAAACAGGTGAGAACAATATGTACTAAACTTGTCGCTGAGTTTATTCCATACAGGAAGGAGGTGAAGCCAGGGCCGATTTGCATCTCAAAGCAAGGAGAAAACAGTAATATTTGGCACTCGTCCACGACAAAACAGAACAAATGCTATGATAATAACAATCAACTTGTAATTGACATGTTGTTATTTCCAATTAGGCCAAAGTAATTAAATCCTTTGTTTTGCGTCCCCACCCGCTTAGGTTTTTAAGGTTTTCATGAAAAACACACAATAGTGATTTGAATAGGAAATTTAGGACATAAACCGCTTAGCTTTTCTGAACTAAAATTTTGTTACAATTTTTTTATTTGCTGCAATCAAATTAATTGTGTTATTTTCTTGTGTGTGTTTTTCATCCGCTTAGACGCGTACCTTTTCCCATTTAGAGTGGACGCAAAACAAAGAATTTAATTACTTTGGCCTTATATACTGTAGTGTGTCCTCATCAGCCTAACCAAAACATTCATTTAATTCTTTAAATTCTCCTCAATTGAAAGTGTATGAGGCTGATGTTCAGGGGTCATCGACCAAGCACCTAAGTCTGCGTATATGAAACAATTGTTCAGAGGACTTTCATTCTGTTTTACACTTTAGGCAAATCAACGAAGCGGCAAAGACGGGATCACGCAACCTCAAAAACAGGTGAGAACATATGTACTAAACCTGTCATGAGTCTTATTCCATACACAGGCGAGGCGGCGAATCCACAAAAAGGGCCTTATTTTAGGAGTTTAATGTACCCACCTTACATACGGCCACATCATACGTCATTTGAAAGCTTATTATCTCTACTTTAAGAATATTGACGATGTGAGCTGCGAATTAGGGCCATACCCCCTACTTTGCACAATTCACACGGGTACCCAATTTGCGTAAGGGCGATATAAAATTAGAAAATTCAATGTTAACTACTGTAACCGTACTTTTAAACTATCGAGTGATATATCAAATGAAAGGTATTTGCATGTAGAATACAACTTTGATATCCAAAGACATATTTAAATTGATTTCACTGAAATATTTTCATATTTATATTGAAAATAATATTTTCCTCTCTTGAATAACAATATTTAAAAATGTTAATAAATACAGCTACAACATACAGCTACATCATACATCATTTGAAAGCTTATTATCTCTACTACAAGAAAATTGACAATGTTGTAACTGTCAAGTACAGCCCTTGCCCCTAATTTGCATAATTTACAAGGGTATCCAATTTGCATAAATGCAATATAAATTGAGGAATTCATTGTTCACTACTCTAAACATACTTTTAAACTATCGAGTGGTTTATGATCATATGAAAGGTATTTGCATGTAAAATACGAAATGGATATCGAAAGAGATATTTAAATTGATTCACTGAAATATTTCATATTCATATTGGAAAAATATTTTCCCCTTTTCAATAACAATATTATAAATATTTCATCACATACAGCCACATCATACAGACACATCATACGTCATTTTAAAGCTTATTATCTCTAATTCAAGAAAATTGACAATGTTGAACTATCAAGTAAGGCCGTATCCCTAAATTTGCATAATTTACACAGGTAAGCAATTTGCATAAATGCAATATAAAATTAGAAAATTCATTAACTATTCTAAACATACTTCTAAGCTATCGAGTGATATATCAAATGAAAAGTATTTGCATGTAAAAAACAAAATTGACATCCAAAGAGATATACAAAGTGGTTTTACTGAAATATTTTCATATTTGTAGTGAAAAAAGTTATTTTCCCCTTTTGAATAACGGTATTTTAAAAATTTTAACAGCAGTATCAATGCAACCACATGCATTATGATGTGCAAAAAGTGCATAGAACACGGAGAACAAACAGCTGAAATGAGGTCTGGAAATGAATATTTTGTTTGTTTAATGTATGTTTCAAAACATATGAATAGCTCTTCTTGTCTGCATTATTATCCGATACCGATGTCTAGTTTTTATAGGTCAGAGAGTGTTTCTCCAAACATGCCCTTTGTATGGAGTATAATATACCCATTCACAGCATATGAAAACCTGTTAATATTATATATATATATATATATATATATATATATATATATATATATATATATATATATTGATTTTTATCATATATGGTTAATGATTTGAGCGCCGACATTTTTTCGTAAAGATGTGTTGGGAAAATATCGCCAATTACTATTAAGTCCAAACATAAAGAAAGATCCCCATGAACGACACTATTGTAGTTGTTGAAAAGTAACTATGTAGCCGAAACAATGTGTGAGAGTAACCTGTAGTCAGAGTTATGGCATGATCATGATCCAAGTCATTCATGGCGATACAGTGTCATGCATTTCCAGTACATCTAGTAATTCTACAAATTCATCATCCTCTTCTTAAACAGTTTTGTCATGAGTAAAAGGGTTGCCACAGTTATAGCTGCCTTGTGCATGGAAGATTAATTTGACAGCAGACACAACTGGTGACAGGTAATAAGAGAAAGCAAACTCCACACATCGTTCATATTTTATGGTTGTTTGAATTTTGTGTATGTTATGTTTGGCTGTTTTGTGTAAAGTGTTGATTTGCCATGGCGAGACGTACCCCTAATCTACGTATCCTGCCCTGAACCCGCACTGGAGTTGAAAGACTACTGTGACACTGCGATCCTTTGATGCTACCTTTCGAGAATAGAGTTGTCTTCATCAGTCGCTTAAAATTCATTTTCGGTTGGTGAAACGTGTGCACTACTTGACCACGTTGTTTCACTGAAGTTAAGTTTGTTCAAGTAAGGAAGCTAGAATGTCTACCGTTTCGGTCTGGTTGTGTTTGTGGACGCTCATGTGAATCGGAGATCGAGCTGTTGTAGGTTTTGTTTGGCATAGGTGTAACGCTTATATTTCTATTTCATATGTATGTGATTAGGCTGCGTTCACAAATAATGGTGGTGAGGGGCGGAGGAATTCGGGGTGGAATCAAAAATTGAGGGATATAGAAGAGGAGCACTTGAAAGTTTTGATCTGCCTATAGGGGACCTGAAAATATTTTGGTTCCCTTTTACTTTTTGCGATTCCAAGGTTTCGAAGGCAATTCAATGAAAATCGAATAACAATTAAATGTCATCCGATTGTTCTAAAGTTAGTAATAATCAAACAAGATCTAGAATTACTTTTACTTTTTATTTTTACTTCATTACTTTTATCTCGAAAAAATCTTGTATTTTGTATCGTATTGTTGTGGCATAATTGTTCTAATGTATCGTAATGTTTTGCCTTTAACAAATCCTTGAATGTTGCTGTTTGATTGCATGAACTGGAATCTGGTATCTGTTGGTTTAGTGTGTGTGTTCTTAAATCTAGAATGTTAATTTGTTACATCGACGACCTTCACAGATAATGAGGTCTAAAAATGTGATTTTTTGAGAAGAGCTTTCGAAAGTTTCAGAGTAGGATGCATTTTTTATGTTTGATATGAATTTATTAAGCTCGAGTTGGGTTCCAATAAAAATAATACATTGTCTCTGAATCTCAGTCAGAGCGATATTTGTTTTGTGTGTTGCTGAATTATTCTTATTTTATATATATTTTATTCTTATTTTGCATAAAGTGGGATTTTTCGTATTTACTGCACAATTTTATGAATATTAAAAATAAGTCAAGATATTCGCGATTTAAATAAAAATATTCAATAAGAATATTTTAGATACGTGTTTGGAATTCATAGCTCCATTCTACATGCCAATACCTTTCATTGATATATCACTCGATAATTTAAAAGCAAGTAAAGAGTACATGACAATGGATTTTATAATTTTATATCGGACTCATGCAAATTAGGTACCCGCGTGCATTATGCAAATAAAGAATCACGGCTCTATTTTGCAGCTGCATATCGTCGTCAATTTTCGTGAAGCAGAGGTAATAGGCTTTCAAGTGACCTATAATGTGGCTGTATGATGTAGTTGTATGTGTTAAAATTATTAAAATATCGTTATTCAAAAGGGGAAAATATATTTTTTGATATAATTTTGAAAATATTTCAATAAAATCATTTTAATATCTCTTTGGGTATCTATTTTGTATTCTACGTGCAAATACCTTTCATTTGATATATCACTCGATAGTTTAAAGTATGCTTAGAGTAGTTAAGAAATTCCTAATTTTATATCACATTCTTGTATTTTGCGCACCCATGTGAATTATGCAGATTAGGAGCTACGGCCGAACTTGACAGCTCAATATTGTTAATTTTCTTGAGGTACAGATAATCAGCTTTCAAATGACGTATGATGTGGCTGTATGATGTGGTTGTATGTATTAAAATTTTTAAAATATTGTTATTCAAAAGGGAAAATATTTTTTCAATATAAATATGAAAATATTTCAGTGAAATCAATTTAAATATCTCTTTGGATATCAAAGTTGTATTCTACATGCAAATACCTTTCATTTGATATATCACTCGATAGTTTAAAAGTATGTTTAGAGTAGTTAACAGTTAATTTCTGATTTTACATCGCATTTATGCAAATTGGATACCCGTGTAAATTATGCAAATTAGGGGGTATGGCCCTACTTGACAGCTCAACATTGTCCATTTTCATCAAGTAGAGATAATAAGCTTTCAAATGATGTATGATGTGGCTGTATGATGTGGCTGCATGTGTTAATTTTTTTAAAATATTGTTATTCAAAAGGAGAAAATAAATTTTCACAATAAATATGGAAATATTTCAGTGAAATCAATTTAAATATCTCTTTGGTATCCATATTGTATTCTACATGCAAATACCTTTCATTTGATATATCACTCGATAGTTTGAAAGTATGTTTAAGTAGTTAACAATGAAATTTCTAATTTTATGTCGCATTTATTTAAATTGGATACCTGTGTGAATTATGCAATAGGGGGTATGGCCCTACTTGGCAGCTCCACATCGTCAATTTTCTTGAAGTAGAGATAATAAGCTTTCAAATGACGTATGATGTGGCCGTATGTAAGGTGGGTACATTAAGTGTGCAAAATAGGTGAGTCTGCCGCTCGCCTAACAGGAAGGAGGTGAAGCCAGGGCTGATTTGCATATGAAAGCAAGGAGGAAACAGTAATATTTGGCAGTCGTCCACGACAAAACAGAACAAATGCGATGATAACAATCAACTTGTAATTGACATGTTGTTATTTCCAATTATATACTGTAGTGTGTTCTCATCCGCCCTGTGAGAGCAGTAAGACGTTGTCAATCGTCTTCGGCTGCCTATTTGCTATGACACTGGCATACTTATCTTGACGTTCAGCTTATTGTTTATCAATGGTCATGGCTTAAAACGTTCTATTGAAAAAGGTAAGGCTTGAATATGTAAAATGTATAGCACAGTCTCCACTGACAACATCATAGCCAACGGTTCAAGTATTGTACCAAGTGTTGGACGTCATTCAAACTTGATGTTGTATTTTCTTCGTTTTTGAAAGCCATTTAAAAAACTATGTAAGCACCCTCTAAATCGAAAATATTTGTATTGTTCAAACGAATCGCCTCTTTCAATACTGATCTTCGAAAACGCTATTAAAAGTCAACCAGATGTGAACTGAATGTGCTCATTACAACAGGTTCATTACATAGTGGTACGCTTCACAGAACAATCAGATATCTGTCAGATCATTATATGTAGCAGGTTCCGTCAACTTTCGCGAAGTAGTCACCAATTACAAAACTGTATTTAATATGCAAATGAGCTGTTTATTAACTTGACACTGTTTAATGCTTCATACAACAAATTCAGGCAGAAGACTGGAAATCATTTGATGAAAGGAATGGAACTGATTAACGTCATTATCTACGGAACAACTTCAGCTGAGATAATGCTTGCCATAGAGTTTTTAGCTATCTTGTAGAGTTACGATAATTTGTTAATATGATATTTTTTACTGTAGTAGCATTACTTTAGGGGAGATATCGTATTATTATAAATTTAAACTTAAGTTTTATGTGCATCAAGTTATAACTTAATGTGTAGCCTTCAAGACAAAATATATTGTTGTAATCGTAAGTATGTTGCATGGGTGACTATTTTGTGGCAATGATGTAATGATGGATTGTGATAATAATAAATGACACTGGCGTAGTCCATGAAAGAAAGTTGGCATTTGCATTTTTCACTTTTGCATCAGTACGCTTACGATGATGACAAACCCCTTTTAGATGTTGTCGGTATAATTATGATAAGTATATTTCAGACACCGACGCATATCGCCGTCAGTTTGCTTACGATTAGTGTGCAAGCCCAGCCAGATGCTTGAAATTAATCTACTTCCATATTATAATACAACCGAAGCTACTGCTACAACAGAGGTAGTCGATGCTGATGTGGGAAATTTATCAGAATCCGTAGAAATGGATTTCACTTTTATCGCTCTTGCTGTCATTGTATGCTGCACTTCTAATTTCATGAGATTTTGATGTAAGAAATTCACAATAATGGAATTCCAAGGTCGACAATAGTATTGCTGGAGTGATCGGATATATTAAGCTGCTGTCGATTGATCTACAGTTCATTTAAGTTGTCTTCGGTTGGCCATATTTTAAAGTGATCTCATCAGAACGATGCAGCGATGGCGGTGAGAGAGAGAGAGAGAGAGAGAGAGAGAGAGAGAGAGAGAGGAGAGAGAGGAGAGAGAGAGAGAGAGAGAGAGAGAGAGAGAGAGAGAGAGAGAGAGAGAGAGAGAGAGAGGAGAGATTAAGTATTTATAATGGTGATAAAGGTTAGGCTAAAACACGTAAATTGTGCTGTTCCGATAACATGATTTTCAAAAGTAGGGCAGGTCGACAGGGATTTTTTTCAAAAATATTTTTTATTTAAATATGCATTTTCAGGGGTTCAGGTCGATAAAACACTGGTTACAATATTTTCAGACAAACGTATCATACCTATAAAAGGAATAAAAACATAATGCAAAAATCAAATACCAAGTAAGGAACACGTGATTTTACGGAGTTTTCTTTCTTTTTTTATTTTTTTTTAATTTTTTATAAAGTTTAGGGTCGGCAGGCAAAAAAGGGTAGGTCGGGTTATCGGAACAGCGCATTTTTTTTCATTTGGCGTTAGGAAAGTGTTATAAATCGCTACCATCTTTTTCTTTTCGAAGTAATTACCAACATGATCTGTACACACATAGTCATGAACACGTAACGTGTCCTGCGACAGGAACGTTGAAAATTCACTGTTTCCCTGATTTGTATTTTCTTAATGTTTTTGGATCAGTTGTGCTGAAAGAGCTTTAAAGAAGGAATAAAGGAATACGGACAATATTTTGTGAAAGAAATCAGTGGAAGCAGAATTTCTGTCTGTATCAAGTGGGCTTGATCAACACTAAAGTGGCCACGGCTGTAGATTAAGTGGACAGCAGTTTCATATTGGCTGCCATATCGCTATATTTATATTGATTATCGCTTATCAACAGCTGAGGCCGAAGGCATAGCAGAGGTTATAGTCTCCTGTTGATGAAAATTTTATACAGTAAACATAAATTTGCTATATCTCGAAAGTTCCCAAAAGACTGAATAATTTGATGAATCGTATTCATCATGGGCTTAGCAAACTACTGAAATATCGTCTGAGAACGTAAAGCTCATTTATGACTTTCTTGGTAGTTTACTTGTCAGCATATTTAAGCTTTTGTATTTCTTAAACATCTCGCAAACATTTACTAAAAACATATGCCAATATATTTTAGACTGAATTTTGTCGCAGCTTAACCAAAACATTCAACAATGCTATTAGTCTACAACTGAATCAGTTAAAGCCACGGCCTAGCAACATCACTAGCACATTCAACAAAACTTATTGTGTTATATAAAAGGCAAAACCTGGATTACGTTCTCGCCAATTTACTTGTCATAAACAGCAGCAAACAACAAAATTGTTTATTGTCTCCGTGATCGGAATTTGCTGAATGAAATCTATTACGGCTCGTAGATATCGATCACTGTTCAGAATGTTGCTTGTTTAACCGTGCAACCATGTAATTTTCACTGAAGTTATCGAAGATTTGTATTGTTTGACTGATTTCACATTTCAATTTTAATTTTTTTTTCATATCCGCGTTTGCGAACGTTTTGGTTTAGAGGTTAAAAATAGTGGTAGGTCGGGTAACCGGAACCACGATCTGACCTAAATTGACAATCATAACAGTTTGATACCATCTATATTCAAAACATGCTCATTAATAGTTCCAATCCCATCATATCGTCATGATGTTGCTGCAGTGACTGAAGTCAGTTTTTGCACAACCTAATAATGTTGATCAGAACCGAACAGTGGGCTAAGTCTAACTTTCAGATGCAAAATATGTGACAACAAAGCAACTCTGAAATACTGGGTAAAGATGACTTCCGTACTGAGGAATTACATCTGTAAAGGGACAACCCTTACTGCAAAGTACGACAAAGTCAGACTTGATGTCCAAATTCATGGTGTAAAACTTGGACTGTCTCGTACAGAACATGAAGGACCAACTTACGAGGACAACCCCCCTTTTTCCGCGCGACAAAATACCACAGGCGGTCGAAGTGATCGATGTCCAGAAAATATGAGATGACCAGTACTGCTATCGAACTTTTTTGCAACCTGAACTCTTGATACGTACTGAACTGTTACAGACTAATTGCTACCTAACATCGGAACCACAAATTAAAAGCGAGTTGTCTGTTACTCTATTTTTATGAATAAAATACACAGGCAGTCCACAGAAATGTTCAAAACGATTGGAACTAATTTGGGATAATTGGATTTTCATATTGTTCAAATTTCTCAAAAGTGTAAGGCGCAGTTTAGCTGAATGATGCGATATTGCAAATTACTCATAACAACAAGTGTGTTATGTCAAAAGAAAAGCAGATGAGTTTACATTTGTAGATTAAATCGGCATTACTTCACTATCCCAAATTAGTTCCACTCGTGTTGTTCGTACAAAAAGCTATTGGTACCCAACTTCTTTGTTGCTAGGCGGGCCATTTTTTTCTGCATCAGCAGCAGATGAAGAGGCAATGTCCCCTGGAGCAGGCAGGGATAGTCATTCTTCTGCTCAGTGAGCAACTTGAAGAGCGGGAATCAGGGAACCGTCATTATTTACGGCCTGGTGAAATTTCGAGTAACCCCCCCACCCCCGCCAACCTTGATGAATTTTGTGTACCTCCCTTTAAGTCAGACATTTCGAGTGACCCCCTTACTAAGAAAAGTTAAATACAATTCATGTATTTGTAAAATTTACAAAATACAGCAACAGTAAAGACCTTTCAAATCCTGATGTACCCTGCTGGATTATCATTGGTTATCTCATGACGGTTGAAAAGGGTGAAACCAATAAAATGAAATTCAAAGTCACAACAAAATATACATATAAAAGCTCACGCTATAACCAGTGTCCGACCATATTGTTTAATTTGGATGGATATCATGACAGGGTACACGCGAGAGGCTGAGGGGAAAAGTGTCAGAGGGGGCTGTCCTCTATCTTCCATGGAAAATTTCAAAAAGTAAAACTATTAGAACACCCCAAGGGCAGAGAGCACAAGAGGGGGTCCCCCTCTCATATCGAAAATTTTGAGAAATGGATGTGCAATCTGAGAGGTGTTTCAATATATTGCACTCAGTAGAACGTTTTGAAAATGATATTGAACACTGATATTTTTACTACATTTTTATATGATCACTGTTTTGTGTCACAATATTCAACAACCAAACAATGATAATACATTTTGTAAAAAACAGTTCTCAGTCTGCTGGAGATAGGTGACCAAAGGATATGCCGGAATAGAAAATCTCTGACCTTCGTGTGTCATTTTTCCAGCTGCCAGCTTTTAATGAAAAGCCTGAATATTGTATGATTAAATGTCAAAATACTTATTGCACTGAAGTCAATGAATCCACAACAGATCAGTTTTTTCCTAGATCCTGTGAAATGAATGTGTGCAATGGTGCAGTCTGGTGCAAGCTGAGATGTATTTTCAATTTGTCTTTTTCTAGTAAAACTGTTGAAACACCCTGAGGGGGAGAGCACGAGACGGGGTGCCCCCTCTCCCTCTCGCTTCGAAAATTTTGAGAAAAAATAATACCTCCCCTAAAGTTTCTCAAAATCGACCAGTTTGATGTGAGTAGTCTAAAGTATACTCCTATTTAATTTTGCATTGGTTTTAAGTGCTGTCGTTGGGATTCCGAACTGCTTGCCATAAGTTACAATGCCAGGAAAGAAATTTTGCCCGCTTTCTATGCTACCTCTGCGTGAGATCCACTGGCGTGAGATCCATCATTGTATACCGTATGAGGGCGCTTCCCTTGTCGAACAGTTTGGCCTCATGCAATGAGAGGTAAAAGCAGGTCACACTTTGACAACTGTCATGATAACAATCACGACCTTTCCACCTTAAACCGGTGGTGTGTTGGGCCAGACGGGATATGAAGAAATCAGCAGTGCCCGTAAACGTCATTCGCCAATACCTGCCGACACTGCAGACAGTGTGGAACTGGAAGGCATCGTCTCGCCGTTTACCGAGGAGGTCGTGCTCATATGCCAGGACCATCGCGATGAGCGGTTCGATACCGACGGGGCGAGGGCCGTATAACGTAGGCTGTACCGATGTCATGACAGGCGGGCTACCGAATGTAGGGTAAGAAGTTAAAAAACCTAACTTGATTCATCGTAAGTGTCACTACGGGGATCACTCCACAGTTTAACCATGGGGGTTACCTGAGGCTGAGGGCGTCTGGCAGTGCGTGGATGAACAAAAATAGATAGATTTTCATACATCCATGGTCTATTTTTGTACATCAATGTGCAGTGTTACGGAGGTAAACAGTAACATTGCCAGACTGAATCGCCTGATCATCTTCGAACATACAAACTCACGCTCAGCAGTCCTTTCATTGACACATTCTGGCATGATCGAGTAAGACCAATGGCAAGGTATAAACCAATCGACGAGGCTTTGATCAGTTTTGCGTATGACCATGATCACGTTGGCACAATTCAAATAGCTGAAAATACAATCTCCCTGTCGTATATTATTGGATCATAGGTGTTTCTTAAGACTCTACTATCCAACGAGTTTGAAGACTGCCAACAAACAATTAGAAAATGTCGGAATACCATGGTTACCGAGGAGAGAGTACGCAGACACCTACATAGTTGCCGCAAAAACCAAGTACATGGATGATGATTTCAAGGTCAAGGTCACAAGAGAAGATAAAGAGAAATTAAGTAGGTTGAGATGTACAAGTAAAAAGCAAAGTTCACAAACAATTTTATAGTCACTGTGGTAGTAATTCGCAGAAGAGCTGTGGATGACAAATGGAACTGTCTGGAATGTTAGCTGCTGGTAAAATATGAAAATAAACATGATTGATATACCAGTTGATAATAGGGCTGTTCACAGTTTACGTCACTGTTCTCTCATTAATATGCAAAAATAAATATTTGTCCGCATTTTTAGATTACGCTTTTGAAAATTACGCATGCAAAAACGACCGAAAACACATCTTAGTGGGCGACTGCTAGTGTAACAATGAATACTGAAATGCATATTCACGACTCAGAGTACAAGCTGCAAAAACAGCAATGTATGCAACATTGATAAAATTTGTCCGCATTTCAAGCTGCGTGTCCGATGTCGCGCGCGTACAGCTATATTTAGTAACAAACCTGTAACCGTGAACAGCGCTATTGCTGATCCCATTATCGTCAAAGTGTATGTCAGTGATTGCTCATGATCTGGACTTCAATTTTGACTTTGCCACATCACATTATTGTAAGGCTATGATTGCTGACAGTATCGAGACAGAAGCCAGTTTACAAAATTTCTTTTATCCCAACACTACATTCCTACAATTATGGTTTCTGCTGTGGGTTTTGTAAAATTGTAGAGAAAGAGAAATTTCTCAGAGACGTCTGGAGCGATTCTTTGAAACTTATTACAAGGATTACTCCTTATGTCATACAGATGCACGATGCATGTTGATTTGTTTTGTGATACCATCCAATATGACCATCATCGCTGTCAATGGTTTATAAATTCATCAACCAAGTGGGGACTATGTCATTGACAATGACTTGTTGAATATTGATTGACCTTGTAGTGAATTGTAAAGTACCGGTGTTTTGGAATGGATCAGTGCTACCATCCAATCAGAAAGCATCATTTCCTGTCGTCATCTATTCTCATGGACTGGGATCGTGTCGTTTACAATCCAGTACAGTGTCTATTGACTTGGTGTCACAGGGCTTTGTTGTGGCAGCACTGGAACATAGGTAGGGCAGTGCTGGTATAGAAGTTAAAAATACATAGACATGTTTTATTCCCAAGAGAAATATTGTAAGATAAATGTATAATCTCACCATACAACTGTACATGTATATGTTGTAGTTTCAATGATACAATGTCATCGATCTGCTAGACTATCTCACAGCCCCACACTGGCTACACAGTGTGTCCCTCTATTGCCGTGATTTTGAGCTGTATTGACTGACTCACCCAGCAGGCAGAGCTTGGTTTACACATCATATTTGCTTTGTCTCTCAACACTCAACCAGAACTTTGAAGGCACATCAGTGTCCTGGGTAGAGATCAGAAACTTCATGGCAGCTAGACTGAGGGTTATGAGAGAGTCTAGTGATGAACATGTGTTTGAAAACTATATGCAGATCAAATTAGGAAAATTAGTAAGTTTTTCTGCAACTTTTGAAAGAAACATATTCAGTTGAGAATTCTGTATGGATCCCCAACAAAATTGAAACTTTTTACCAATAAATTGAGGAAATGACCTTGCATGACATGTCATTGTATTTGACCCGACAGAGACAATTCAGCAGGGGCCACGTATTTCCTCAGAAAGTCAGACGATGGGACATTATCCGAAGAGTGGCTTGAGTTTATTCTCTCCCTACCAAGCAAGGAAGAATTTCCTTTACGGAACAGTCAGGTATTAAAATTTAATCTGAGATCTGAATATCCACTGTTCATCAACACAGTATTTGATTGTTGTTAATCACAGAGCCATTCTGTGTTTAAAAATTAAAACAATATAACACTATAAGCAAGTGTCCATTCATATCCAAAGGTAATAGTTACCATAGAGATGTTGAATTCTGTGTTGGCATTGTTGGACTCACAGGTCAAAGTTCGTGCCAGAGAGAGTTCTAGGGCGTTAGATCTACTGGAAAACCTGAACAAAGGCGACCATGTCGAAAACTTGCTGGATCAAACTTCAAACTCATTGCTCAAACAGTTTAAAGTAAGTTTACCTTCAGAGTCCGTGCATAATATCTTTTGGTTCCTCATATAATAAGTTGCCCTGAGCTTTCTGTTATGGATCACAAATCCTTTTTGTAAGCAAAGAGAGATTGAGGATTTGAGAATACTTATTATGAACTAAATGAGGGCAAAAATCTGTCACGAGACTTCAGTATAAAAAGGTGACTTACGCTGACAAACATTGAATCATATTTTGCTGAACATTCTGTGCCATGCTTACACATGCAAAGATCAAACCCTAAGTTTTTTTCTAAAATTATGATTGTTGTACACTGATCAACATCACCGCAATTCTTTTTACTGACTTTGTCACTTAGTATTTTGTGTGTTCAATTGTTATATTCTGACAGGGACGACTTGATGTGAGCAGAGCTGTTGTGATGGGGCATTCATTTGGTGGCAGTACAACCGTACAGAGCTTGTTTCAGGACAGGAGATTCAGGTGTGCAAATATGAATATTAATGAATGCTAATGAATATTAATGATTACGCCAATGTACAGAGCATTTCACAAGATAGGAGCTTCAGTTTTGCAAATATGAATATTGATGAATGTTAAAATAAAGGTATTTACATTTGAGCAATTGAACAGACTTCATTTTGCAAAAGGTACATATTTAGATATTCAAGTATGAATAATAATGACGCCAGTGAATATTGATGTATAGTACACTGGTGTACAGAGGTTGCTCCAAGAACGGAGACTCAGGTACATAAATGTGAAATAATAGTAAGCGCTTGTGAATACTACAGTGGTTTGCGTTGAACCATTGGCAAACACAAACTAGGCATACTGTGTAAAATGACGAGTTGCCAACACTGTCATGTGTAATCATCTAGCGATAAACAACATCATCAGATATACATAAATATTTCCATTGCACTGAAACGATGCTGGGTGTATGCAAATGCATGGTGTCATTTTGACTACCTTTGACCTTCAAGACAATGTTTCAACTTTTTCAGAGTTGATTTCTTTGTTATTGACTGATATTATCACCTATGTTTGTACTGTGGTCAATTCTAATTCCGGAGTTTACCTATTGGAATGTTGCAATGACTGGAGATGAGATTGCTAAATTAAAGATTTTATCATAACAGACCATAACCCTTCCACAAATATGTTCCTTACTTCTTGTTTGACATAGATGTGGCATTGGACTTGATTCTTGGATATTTCCGATAGACGTGGGGGCGGTGACCGACAAGATACAACAGCCACTTCTGTTTATCAACGATGAGAGGTTCCAGTGGGGCGGTAACATCATCCGTATGAATAGACTACTCATTAAGAATCCACCAGCAGAGAGAAAACTCATCACTATCATGTAAGACTCCGGATTGAACCTGCTCACCCCCAATTCCCTATGAACAGGTCCACAATCACCATTGATAACAATGGGTTTGGGCCAAACCATGGCACTGAATGGATTTCCTGAGTTTAACTTCAGCCAATCACAAAGCATTTTTCAACGTGTGACATCACAATGTAGTTGAGAGACTGATACTGTGTAACCTTGAACTTTCTATAAACTGTGAAATTCACCATAATTACACAATCATGCACTAATTTAGGAAATGCCAGGAGAGGTGTGTAAATATAGTTTGAGAATTCGGAGGGATGGGGACACTATCTTATCAATGATTTCACACATCTGTTCAGTGAACTACTATGGTGAGATGTCGATGCTTTGAACTGTTTTGGATGGAATTTTCACCCATAAAATCTAAATCTGCAGCAAATTTAAAATTGAAGGTGTCATTAGCAAAGAGAGACTTCAATCTCACTCTGTCACTGTCCAACGGGTTAAATATTTTTATTCTTTATAAATTCTCTTGTGTAAAGGGGCACAGACCATGACAATCAGACGGATCTTCCCTTCATCCTGGATTACTGGAAAACTGAGCAACGATTGGACCCGGCTGTTGCCATGGCAATACAAAATGATGCGGCCATTGCCTTCATTTCAAAACACACAGGTGACAAAGACTGCCCACTCACTTGAAAGACATGTCTACTTTACCATGATTATAGGAGATGAATGGACAGTGATTGTAATAGTAAACCGTGTGATATGTTGTTGCCATGGTGATATGTTGTTGCCATGGTTAAAGGGTTGGTTCATTCATATGTCACTGTATGTCCGGCAATCCATTCAGCTTGTCAGTTGCACCATAGAAAGTGGAGCTCTACTTTGCATGGTTGTACTTTCTCTCGAAGTACCTGCAACTGTGACCACCAGTTACTGCATGCTCTACGTTCAGATCAAAACCTCAATAAATGTGAGAATATATTCATGCTAGGAATATTATCAGATTTAGTACTTTCTTCTTAAGTGGGGCTAAACAAAGCATTCAAACCTTCATTGGCACATTTTGGATGCATGAATCATGTGCATCAACAAACACTACATGTACATAGGGCACAGTAAAGTTCATGGCACAAAATAAACTAAACTGAAGGTATAAGGAAACCATTAAATTGTGTAAAGCAACAGGAAATTAAATTTAGCTGGGCTGCTGTTACCATAGACACCCCCTGTGATGTCTAATGCTGTAGAACAGGGTGCCACACGTACTGGTCAGTGAACGTCTCCTTACATGCAACTGTCTATTGGGGTCATAGCTAGGGTCACAGCCTCATTTTGATGACAAAACATACCATATATATATATATATATATATATATATATATATATATATATATATATATATATATATATAATGTCTCCTTACATGCAACTGTCTATTGGGGTCATGGCTAGGGTCACAGCCTCATTTTGATGACAAAACATACCATATATATATATATATATATATATATATATATATATATATATATATATATATATGCTGCACATTGGATAGTAATTTCTTGGACTTAAGTTTTAAGAAATATGAATAATAATATCATCATTTAGAGATTCCTTAACCAAGCAAGAGACTGTAGTCTGGTCGTCACTGGCTGAACTGTTATTGTTTTGAGCAGCCCAGTCAGCAGTAGAAATGGGGCAGGGGACCAGACTAGACTGATGATCATGTGCTCACATGGTGTGATGTGAAAACCAAACAAAAGTCCAGAGAGACCTCAATCACTAAGTCCATGCTAAAATCAAATATTCATAATTTGAATTAATACAAGTACACTCAGCAATCCGTAATTTCTGTTCTTGTGATCTTTTACTATGGTATATGCTGTTACCATGGTAATTGTAACTTCAGGAACATCTATGCTGCATGAAACAAGTGTTGGGACCATCACACTGCAGTGAAGGATATGATAAGCTATATCATCATGATATCAACCCTTGAGTTCTCTAATTTTTCCCACCAAAAATTTAAGTGCAACATTTTGTCGATTTTTGTAAAATTTTCTGTAATATTTTAGATAATTTTGGACCAAATGGACATCACATTTCATCTGCTACAGTTTTTTATCAACATTTTGGAAAAACTTTGAAAAAAATTGATTGAGGTTGATTTTATAAAGGCAATAAAAACTGACTTTGTTGCCCAAAGGGTTAATGGCATTCACCAAAGGAAAAATAAAGCATTCTAATACATCAGTTATGTACATTGCATTAGAAAATTTTATTCATAATGATTTTCATACATCTCTGGTTAACAATGATTTGTTTTAAAATGTTCTATTTTCTCTGTGTCTTCTTATCTACAGGATTAGATTATGACAAATCTGCGGAGTCAATTTTGAACGGGGATCATCCACATGTTATACAGGGTACCAACCTGAAGCTGAAGCCAAAAGCACCAAAGTCTAAAATGTGAAGACAAGCATAATCAAGTGGAAAGTACAAAAACGGGAAATACTGTCCATAAACTAACTGCTTCTATGATACTGTAGACATTTAATTTATTGAGTGTCCCAGGTTTTCCTAAATCAAGACCAGAAGATCCGTTGTATTGGAGAAAGTCCTACCCTTGTTTGATTGTGGTGAGAGCAGTGGTGTCCTTGTAAGACAGACCTATAAATTTATTCAAAGACCCCCTTGTTTTGATGCCGATGACAGACACATTGTTCTTTTGTCTCAAAATTTTTCAGAAGTCGGAAAATTATCAACATAATTTTGACACTGACACAGTTTAACCCTTTGAGTGCTGTATTTTTCCACCAAAATTTTAGTGCAACATTTTACCAATTTTATGAACTTTTCTTTAATTTTTCTGATAATTTTGGACCAAATGTACACAATATTTCATCAGCCACAGTTTTTTATCAAAATTTTGGCAAAAATCTGACAAAAATTGACCGAGCTATAATTTATAAGGGTGACAAAAATTTACTTTGGCGCTCAAAGGGTTAAAGTTAACGACCACAACTTTGGATATGGCAATCATTATCATTTAAGCAATGGCCAGACATATCTAGTGGATAAGGCAACTGCTTGAACAAACTTTACTTGATATTTGATTAGACTTTCTTTCACAAAGACAGGTTCATTGGCTGTCCTTGCAGATATGTATTTGCTTATGAAACCTGTTTTGAAGTAATTCACAGAAATTGGGCAATTCAAGTAATTCAAGGAATCTTGGGATATGTTTGTCAACAAAGTTTGATCTAAATATCAAGCAGAGAGAAAACAAGATACAACGCATTGTATTTCTCTTTCAGCCCAAGGACATCAGAGGGAGCTTTTCCACTATCTTTATACTTTCTTGTAATTTAACTCCACAATGAGGTCTTCACCATGAAGTAATTCAACTGATATCCATAAACAACCTAAAATTTTACTCTGTATAAATTTTGTTATTGCTCAGCTAAACCCTGCTAAACCCTTTCAGTGCAAGAATTTTGTTTGACCAAATTGTTTTCTGTGGTGAAGTTGGGTCTCTACAAAGGGAAGAAGGGGTGGACAGCTCAATGGTCAGTGCCCTCTTTGAGATGACTAATTTGCCACTGCAAGGATTGATGTACAGCTATAACGTCAATGAAGTGATGTGTACATTAATCAAGAATTATCTCAGCCTTCAAAGATGTAGCTCACCCCTGTCATATTGGAAAACTGTCAGCAGACATAAATTCCATACACTTGACTCGCTGCAATTACAGAATTTTTTACGAAGGATAAAGTGTCATGGGAGATATTGTCATAGAAACATAGAGATGGACATTAGCAAAGTGAATTTTCCAATCACTGAGTGACAGTGTGGTAACAGATTGTGAAGAAATTCTCTCGGGAATATTTTCTCTTTTTTGCAAAGTGACTATTTGTACTGTGCCGACGTAGTTACCTGCACAAATTGTAAATCATATTACATATTAACTTTATTAAATGTGGCTGAATTATACAAACATCTTTGGGATAAATTACAACGAAATTGTAAAAGTATTACGAAGAACTTCTAGTAAATTTACTTTCTACCTTACAAATATGTATCTGTGATATATCCAACACATGCCCCAAACCAAATGTCAAAAATTTGTTTGATTTGATTGGTAGGTGATAAATATCACCCAGTAATCTTCAATGTGGAGCAATTTGGTATCCTTGTTCGTTGGGATAAAAAGGAGTACGATTAAATCACATTCTTGATATATTTTGGTACAATATTTATTTTCTACGCAAATTGTAGGTGAAATTTGACAGAATTATTAAAGAGAAAACATACTGGGGACCATTTTAGAGACTCACTGGGACAATGCTACAGACCATCAACATTAGCATCAATGTAATTGAGATTCCATGAAACTTATCAAATCCACTGTTTTTATATTTGAGAAAGAGATTGGAGTGGTTATATATGAGCAAAAACTCAAATACTTATTTCAGCCAATTTGACAGTGTTTTTGATATGAACTGGAAATTGTACATAGAAGGCTAAGCAACCCCCGTGACTTTTCTAAATTGTTCAGCTATGATTGTGTTGATATACTACAGGGCAGGAAAACTTGGTAAAATTTACCAATGTTCTGCCTTTTGATGTGGAATACACCCTGGAGACAGATATTTGGACTCAAATTTTTAAAATACCTTTCTGGTCTACCACTTGTGGGGCTCATTTTAAAGCTATTGGTGTCAGAAAAATTGTTGCCTTCTACTTTTTTGAAAATCGAAAATTTAATTTTTCTACATAACAGGTAACACAGGGATGGGGCCATTTTGAATTTCAAATATTGGTTAATGTTAGATTTTGTTTCTTTTGTACCAAACTTTGCGCAGTGACCCCTGATTTTTATTCCTGATTCAGTAAAAGAATGGTTGAAAGTTTCATTGAGGAAAGTTCATGCAAAAGTTGAAGTCTTTCACTTACAAAGCGCATTACTACCTTAATGAATGCACTGCTTGACATGACTAAAAACACTGCAGACTTTATCTGTGTTGAATCAAGTCAAAATATGAATGCAGTAACGGATTGTAAAATATTTAGATGAAATAAATATTCAAACATAATCAAACTCATGTTTCTTCCCTTGTAATCAGTATCATAACAGCAAAAATCATTCCTCAGCTATCGCTATTTTCAAGTCAAAGTCCCTGTTTCCGCAGTTCCTGGTTTTACATCACTGATACACTAAATATGCACCACATGGGTTGACACCTTTCACTTCACCGAGTAATTGTGATCATTTGTCCCAAATTTCTTGGAGATGCATGGAGCGATGTCTTTTAACCCTTTCACCACTATGGTTTTACCCAAATCCATTGTTATAAATGGCGATCTTGGACCTGTTTACAGGGAACTGGGGGTGAACAGGTTAAACTAGGTACAAGGAAAACTCCCTATGTCAGACATATGCAGGTCAATTTACTTTGTGATACACCATCATTTCTGTGAATTGTTTCCAAATTCATTGACCAAGTGGGGACCATGTCATTGACAATGACTTGCTCATTGACTTTCAAGCGTATATTACCCACCTGGTGCACATATGGCATGAACTATGGTTGCACAGCCTCGTTTCAAGGGGAGGGGGAAGAGTACAAAATGCAGGGTTCTAAAAACAAGGGGATCTTGAGCAATGAAGCACCCCTCTGTATTTTTTTTTGGGGGGGGGGGGGCAAGCTATCATATGTTAATAACCATACTAAAAGATACATTGTCATGGCAAATAGATATGCAAATTATGCAATATTATGTAAATTGGCCATCCCTCTCTTTCCTCCAAGCTGAAAAGAGCACTGAAGTTACAATACATACAGTATAATGTGCTAATAAAAAAACTAACCCGGTTTGTAACAATGTCTTACAATAGAAGTATGTGCACAGAAGTAAACAATGCAAAAAAATGTACAATCATTTACCAATGTATGCGTATAAAAGATACAAAAAATTCGACATTATCAGCAAAATGTCATTGACAATACTGAAATTCATATTTGTGACACTATGTCCTCAGTGGGTTCCCCTGTACACACATTTATGATGGTTTGTGTGTTGGAACTACTGATGAACCTGAAGACAAATTTTCTCTGATTAGGCTGAAAAAAATGAAAGGTTTGTCATCCTTGGTGATTTGCAAAACTGATAATGTGACAGGATTTTTTTCCATTTTTTACATGTTTGAGAGTCACATGGATTGGACCACAGACGTACAAACAATGACACATGAACTTGCATGATAGACCCTGGACTGATAGGGTCTATGCTTGTGTCAGTAATTGAGGATCAGATATGTTCACAGATTATACAATGCATATATATACTCCTATCACTCTTTTCCTTGTCCAGTGAAAGGCCAACATGAGGAGAGAAACAAAACATTTTAATTTTTGGGGGTGCCTTTTATATCTTTCATTTTACTTGTACAACTGTGGTCCATATCATGTCACTCTCTAAAAACTGGTTGCAGTATCTGCACACATTAGTACTGAATGAACTAATAACCAACACTGACGGATTTCTGACTAGTGTTTGAGTTGACGCATACAATAGAGGATATGGCTACTTGAAAGGAATTAAATGTTTACAGGCATAGTTAATCAATATATTCGTCAAGTATCGGTAAGTCTGTGTCATAAAATAACATGTAAGTAAAGTCAGACTGTAACTAGGCATTGACCAACACTATGGATGAAATAGATATATACTGGTATAACATTTGAATATTTATGAGATATTGAAAACTATATACTTTGTTCTGCCATGTGAAATATGCCTAGTCATTGCTCCACAGAAATTTACTCTGAACTTACTCATAAACATAATAATGATATTCTTTTCCTTGTACATTCCAGTGATCATTGGACCAATCAGAGTGTCTCTAGCCAGTGATCAATGGACCAATCAGAGTGTCTCTAGCCAGTGATCATTGGACCAATCAGAGAGTCTCTAGCCAGTGATCATTGGACCAATCAGAGTGTCTCTAGCCAGTGATCATTGGACCAATCAGAGAGTCTCTAGCCAGTGAACATTGGGCAATCAGAGCGTCTCTAGCCAGTGATCATTGGACCAATCAGAGAGTCTCTAGCCAGTGATCATTGGACCAATCAGAGTGTCTCTAGCCAGTGATCATTGGACCAATCAGAGTGTCTCTAGCCAGTGATCATTGGACCAATCAGAGAGTCTCTAGACAGTGATCATTGGACCAATCAGAGTTTCTCTAGCCAGTGATCACTGGACCATCAGAGTGTCTCTAGCCAGTGATCATTGGACCAATCAGAGCGTCTCTAGCCAGTGATCATTGGACCAATCAGAGTGTCTCTAGCCAGTGATCATTGGACCAATCAGAGTGTCTCTAGATTCCAGTGATCATTGGACCAATCAGAGAGTCTCTAGCCAGTGATCACTGGACCAATCAGAGTGTCTCTAGCCAGTGATCATTGGACCAATCAGAGTGTCTCTAGCCAGTGATCATTGGACCAATCAGAGTGTCTCTAGCCACTGATTATTAGACCAATCAGAGTGTCTCTAGCCAACGTTCAAAATGGTATAAAAAGCATGAAGTTCATGAAAGGGTAACGCTCTTATCCTAACACTGACGAATGCATCCTAAAATCGCCGCTAACAATCTCATTAAAAATTACCTACTCTCTTTTAATGTTTAAAAAATTTATATACACCTATGTATAATTTGTCTCTACCAGTTGTCCTTGATGTGACTAGTACTTTTGATATCTTATCTAAACATGATTATTATATTAAAATCTGCAGTACCTTTTCGAAAATCAATGCGTAAATATTTATAACGACAACCAAAACTCATAATTTTAACCTTGCCTTTTCGACCAGCTGTTTCTAAAATTGGTTAAAACAATTACTGGCCCAAATATATTAATTCTGTTAAAATATTTCATTACATTATTTCCTTGATTTTGCTTTTAAGCAATTATTGTTACTTGCACTACATTTTAAATTAACTATTTTTAATTACACCGAAACAGAGACTTTAATTGATGATAATCACATCAAATCAAATGTACATAAAATGCATATAACCTTTGAACCCTGACCCCTTTGATGACCCATGATTAAGAGGTCCACTGGTGAATGAGGTATGCAGTAGTTAATTTGCATACATAATTCTTTCCACAAAGCGGTCTTTTGATACCATATTAACACATAAATACACAGTGTGTTTAGGTAGAATGCGCCTTGAGGACAGATACTTGACTAAGACTCTTAAAAAAAAAGCGAAAGCTCTTAGTTTTTTCAAAAAAATTATTTTTCCTGATAGAGCTAGCACAGGGAGCTAGCTATTTTGAACTTCAACTATCGGTAATATTAAGTAATTTGTTTCTCAAGTACCAAATTTTGCTCGGTGACCCCTGATTTCCATTTTTGATTTGGTAAGAGTGTGGTTATAAGCTTCATTGATGAAAGTTTGAGGAAAGGTTTTAGTGTCTCACTTTCAAGGCGCATACTACCTTAAAACAGTATGTTAAAAAAAAAACACTTTGAAATGTTTAATATGATTTCAACTTTTTAGTCAAATGTTGCTAGCAACGCTGCAGCATGAACAGTTTTGAAGGACTCACATCTTGCATGTGCTACAGAGATGACCAACACCCTTTAAACGGCCATGTTACAGGTTCCGTACCAAGAGTATCTTAGCTTAAGAGGATATGCATCTGTAATTGACATAAAAATACAGAATGTATCTGACAATAATGATGACGCTATAACCAGTTACTATGTCTTGTCGCCATCTTCGTTTTCATTCGTATTATCCTCCTTAATTGATTGATATGTAGGATCTTTTTTCTTCCAGAAGTTATCGTCCACTTTGTGCTCACTGATGTGAACCATATCACTCCCTCGCATCACCTCCCCACCATCTCCCCTGACCTCGTCGATAGCCTGGTAACCCGGCTCAGTGTCCTCAGTCAGGTCTTTGATCCGCGCGTACCCTGGGTCATTACCCTTGGTTGACCCCTGGCTTGACCTCTGACTCAACCTCTGACTCTTGGGGTCATTTGCGTCTTCAGGATCTGAACTTTTTGACTTCCTGGGCTTGTTCACTTTAGAGTACATGGGCACTGATTGTTCATCACTGTTGGCAGCTGCACCTTGGACGAGAAAAAAATATTCAAAAATATTTATAAAACATAAATTACATCAAAAACACTTACAGTTAAGACAACAGCAATTGGAATTGTCCACTAGTCTACCTTTAAAGCAAGGAATTTTGGAAAATTTCAGCAAGATTGTGCATGTGTTCACATTATCTTTGGTATATGGATGAACAGTGACAATTGCAGTCAAGGGGTTAAAGGTCAATGAATGTCTCAGACTACATATTAAATCGTACGTTGAGTGCGTACATGTGTTTGCACAGAGTAAGCGAGAATCACGGAAAAGCTAGTAGTCACCATGGATGAAAAACTGAATTTGAGCAGTGATGGGTAAAATGTGAATTACACAAAAAGGCAAATACAATGATAGCTGTATGATCAAAATATCTGTCCCCGAAACATTTAAAAGAATTCTGAATTTCACAAGAATGAAGTAATTAGCAGTAATTGGCAGAGGCACCAGGGTGTACAATTGAATTATGCATTACCTTGTCCATCCTGCGATGAGCTGCTATTGCGTTTTGGTTTATTAACTTTAGCATACACTGGCATTCCAGTAGTCTTGTCGCCTGCAAAAGTGAGATCAAAAGAAAATATTTCAGTTGCAACGTTCTGGTAAATCAACTATCTTGCGATTACACAGTGCAAGATGAAGCCAACATCAAATCTAGGTCATCTGCACGTCAGTACTAACCTAGTCTAGCTTACCACAGTCTGGCCTGATTATAGCACTTCACAGATACTGTGCTGGCAACCATGTTCCTACTGTTTAAATTGAGTCAAATAAGAGGAGCACCCATACATGTACATACATTCTATATTTTGGTCTGATGACATGGTTAAATACCTGACCAGAATTACACGTACACACCAAATTTCAAGCAGATAAGGGCCACCATTTCTGAGAGAACTGAGTGGACGGACATACAGACTGACAGACAGACATACATACATACATGTACAGACAATGGACACTACTAGCCACATGGCTTCCAGTTGCAATATTCATGTACGGCAACTGGAAGATAAAACCACTGTGTACATGAATATGAATATCTGGATTTGTCTCTGTACAGTACATAAAACATATTACATTTCTTGTTACAAGACATGGAGCTTTTCTACGCACTGCATACCTTTGTCTGGTGTCTCAGCCGGAAGGGGTACAGGCAAGGCATCTACAGGCAGACAGAGTAAAACAAGGCACAGGAAAGGATAGGTACAAGAAAGAAAAAGACAGAGTTTACATCAGATTCAAGACAATGCCACAGAGTGGGAGGGGGGGGGGGGAAGGAAAGTCACAGATTGGGAGGGAAGTTAATTACAGATTGGCAGGAGAGATCACCACAGATTGGGAGGGTAGATAATTAGTTTCGAAGAGGAAGACAGAAGTCATGTTCTTATCTACATTCATGTTATGCATATTATTTAGAGTTTCCTTCGAACAGTAAACAACTACTCACAATTATCGTAAACAATCTCATGACAGACAAAGCAGAATAGCAGTTTCAGGTTTGTTACTAAATATAGCTGCACGCGCACGACTTCGGACAACGCTGCCTAAAATTCAGACAAACTTTATTGTTGTATGCAGCTTGGTGTTGCAGCTTGTAGTCTGAGCCACAATTTCATATGAATTTTTGTGATTTTCAGTAGCCACTGTAACACTCAGCAGATTTAATTGTCTTCGTATTTGCAGACAACGCGGACAAATACTAATTTATACATATTAATTAGAGAAAAAGTTAAGTCATTTGCGATCAGCCATATTAACATGTTCATCATGTCTCTCAAAAAACAACTGTACCATTAAAGAAGATACCAGGCTGTGTATCATACAGTACACAAATTCATGTAGCCAGTTTCTTTTTCTCATGCCACCCCCATACACCAGCAATGCATAGTTCAACCCTTTTGTTTGATATATTTGGTTGAAACCAAATTATGGGAAACAGGGATGACAGAGTAAGAGTAAGCATTATTGAGCATTTACTTGTGACACATAATTCAGTCAAGTACTGTTTTAACTTACCTGTATCTCCTATGCTAGCATAGAGGGCGCTAGAAGTACTGCTTCTGTTGCCACCAGACTCAACAGTCAGTGTCATGCCAGCATCCCTCGTGGACGACACGCTTCCCAGATTGCTGGGTCTGGTGCTGTCAGAAGGCAGTGGGGGAGGCGGTGAAGTCAGGGGAGGAGGGGAACTCTCGGTGGTTTTCACTGTGGAGTAGTAGACGTCAGATTCGTTCAGCTCGTCGACTGTTTCGTAGGTGAATGACACTTCCTGTTTGGCCCTCGCCTCTCTCTCCTTAATGCTGCCAATGCTTTCACGGACACTGACCTGTGTACATAGCATATGAGTTATCCAGTTAACTATATGAAAAGGGCATACAACTTGAGAATGCGAAAATACAACTTATGTGAAATCAGCAAGCATATGTTACAAGTGGAATATATCCTGGAATTGGAAAACATTGAATATCCTCATTTTAAAAAATACAAGTACCCCTAGCACGACCTATGCAAATTAGATTTATCCTGATCATGAAAATAACACATTACAGTGACAATGATATGTTAAAATAGCAGATACAGTCATATACCCTGCTCAATGAAAATAACATACTGTATGCCGCAACTCTTTCTCGCAATCAGTGAATCACTGATCTGTGAAAATGGTGAACATCCTGATGCTTAAAATGAGTATGACTCGACTCAGTGTGTTTACACTATCTCAACTTCCCGGCTCACTGAGTTACTACATGTAGCAATCACTTGGTGTTCAGAATAACATGCACACGTTCAACACTTTGGTAGTTCAACATTGCTGAGGTAAAACTAGAAGTCTGAATTCATGGTTTTGAAGAGATAAATGATATCAGTAGCGTGCATACCAATGCTTACGAACCAAAGTCAAAAACTGGACACTGTGAGTAACCTTGACCCTGTGAGTGCTGTAATTTTTCCCACCAGAATTTTAGTGCAACATTTTACCAATTTTTATGATTTTTTCTGTATTTGATTTGATAATTTTGGAGCAAATAAACATCACATTTCAATAGCTACAGTTTTTTGTCAAAATTTTGGCCATAATATGAAAAAATTTGACTAGGCGACAGAAATTGACTTTGGCACTCAAAGGGTTAAAAAAGTTAAGTGAGAGATAAGCTGACATGATGTGAAAATTGAAAAATAAAAGGGTAGTGGTGGAAGCCTAAAAATTATGAGCAGTCAGATTTCCTGACAGAGTACTAACATGTTCATACCGGTTAAATTCCAATGGATGCTTACCTCTGAGTATGAGGGCTCTCTCCTACGTGTGCTTGATGTTGGTTGCTGTGGCAACGGCCTGTCAATGGGAGATACTGGAGGTCCAGCTGAGGTGGTACTCCCCTGGGACCCAGTCCTGTTGAACAGAATATAGTTTGGATGAGAATAAGTGTCTCTCACTGTGTGACTTTCAGCTCCATTAGCTGTACATATGTTTGCTATGCTTTATAGTGTCCTTGTTCTGCCAATAAGATACTGATTCTTATTCCAAAAATTGAGTTGAAATACCAGTACCTACCGGTAATGTTCAACTTTTTCAATCTGCCTGTATACTGACTGGTATGTAAAGCTAATGCTATCATTGACTTCTGGATTCTAGTCCAGACTAGAATTCATTTGTCAGCAATCATACAGCATATTGAATTTGATACACAGTGCCTTTTTGTATGCAAGGCTTATGCAAGGCTTATGTATTTTAACATACATGTACTTTTAGGAAAACAATAAGAAGACATATTAGTTTTCCAGGACAGAATTAATGAAAGTATTCTAAAAAGTTATAGAATTATTCCTTCAAACAAATGTATGAAAGAGGTATTTCAGTATGCTGCTATCATTTTGAGTTGTACTGGACGTACCATCTCTTTCAATCATGTCACTCTATGAGTCAATGTGATTTGTAGATTAGCCAGCGTGCTGTGAAACTTGCAAAACTAAAGACGATGGAAATGCAGCCACAGATCGTGGGGGCGCATTAAAAGAGGCCATACCAAATTAGTACGACAGATAAACTATGGCCTTATTATAACAACACTCATGGAAATGTGATTGCCCATGATTTGCACTCACTAGTTTGTACTTGTCATTACAAACAACTTGTGAAAACATTTCAGTCTCTCAACTGTACGGAACAGTAGTATTTGCTGGCATAGACACGGAGTCACCTGTGACATATTTGACTGTTGTCTTGGCTGAATAATAGCTGAGAATAGTGAATACATCCGCACACTACTCAGTCATGACTTTCTGTCGATTCTTTCTCACCATAACCCTCGATGGTAGGGTTTGCTAATTTTGATTCTCTAATCCAAATTTTTTGAGTAAAGTTCAACGCTTACTGTCACTTGCGAAAGGCATGAAACAAATGTTGCGACAATGAAAGTGGCAAAATGGAACCTTTCTGGGAAAAACAAATAGCAATAAATACCTTTGCTGCTTGGGATTCGGTCCAGGTGAACTGTCCAACTGTAAATCTGGCAGTTTGACAGGCACTGGGGGCGCTGCACTGTCTTCACCTTTGACCGTGGCATATGGGTCATCAACGGTCATGGACAGTCTGGCCGAATCCTCTTCCTTCTCATTGGCCTGAGGGTCCTTGTCGACCTGAGAATTTTCGGAACAAAGATGAAATGTTACGCTCACCTGAGGTTTCACCATTGTGTCTCTGCCAACAGCTTCAAGCCACATACAGGGAAACCAAATAATATTACATCAATGTGAATGAAACAGCATCACAGTCAACAGGTGTGTGGAGTAGTTCAAGTATAAAGTAACTAAGTGCGCGTACCACATTGTAAATTCCAAACACCTGTGTTGCTGTCTTTGTATCTTGTATGCTGTTTTCTCTTTCTGGCACCACTGAGGGCGCTCTAAACACTCTGGCTCACCTCTGTGTGCTCACATTGAAATGCTACGGCAGGCTAGTGTTTCGAAAAGTTTCATGAAAACAACAACTTCAAAGCACTTTTTATAAAGGCATCCACAGAGTTGTGTCACAAAGGCTCTTCAGAAAAGGTAGTCAGAAAACCTGGCCACTAGGTACCTGCTGCATTCCCCCACTGCATTACCAATATAAATTGCTTTGCTTCTGGGTTAACCCTTTGAATGCTGTAATTTTTCCCACCAAAATTTAAATGCAACATTTTGCCAATTTTTATGAACTTTTGTGAATTTTTTTTGATAATTTAGGACCAAATAAACATCACATTTCATTGGCTACATTTTTTTATCAAAATGTTGGCAAAAACTTGAAAAAATTTGACTGGGAAGTATCTTATAAGGGTGACCAAAACTGACTGTGGTGCTCAGAGGATTAACTACGTAACATCTTCACCCTGTAGTCCCAATTCCTCAAATTCTTGTAGCTCTTTGTCACATGACAGTTTTGTTGACAAGGGCCGACAGAGATGTTGAATCCCCTTACCTTAGCGTACATATCCTGTACGTCACTTTTTGTATTGTTATCTTTGACCTCTGCATAGAGGTCATCCCCAGTGATCGTATCCCGACCACTTGCCTCGCCATCCCCGTCACTGGCCACTTTCACTGGTTCGTAGTTTGGGTCCGTCGCATCTTCAGAGTCGTTCTGTTTCTGTCGTTTGATTTTTTCATAATCCGGATCTTTGAGTTTGGAATAGTTTGGGTCGTTTTCATCAGTAAGCTTGTCATAGTTCGGATCCTTCTTGTCGTCTGGCATACTGGGCATGGCGGCAGCTGGCGGGGGTTGTGGTAGTCTCCTGTCGATTGTCTTCCCGTTGACGTGAACCAGAGGTGGTTTCGCTTGAGCGCTGCCCACACTGCCGATGCTGACCTGGCTGTTTGGACGCTGCTGATTGTCTACGTTGTTGGCGATGGCACTGTCGGCATGGAGACTGTTTCTGTCAGTGCCTGTGCTGACACGTTTATCTGTATTTTCAGCGCTAGGACCCGTCTCTGTAGACGAGTCGCACTTGGCCAGTGCCATCTCTACATCTTGCATTGAAACAGATTGCTGAAATCAGAATTAAATTTTGTTATATTTACGAACACATTAATTGCAAACGTGTCCTTGGATTTCATTCCTGGACAGATGACGTGCCCTGGACTAACACCTAACTGACAGTTACGCTGATATTTCTCAAGGAAAGTAAATTAGTTTTCCATATTCAACATTATATATTTCAAGGAAGAAATATTTCATGCCACAAATTGGAGAATTATTCATGACACTGATCTGTGGCCTGATTCCTTAACTTCCTTTTTTTGGTAATTTGCGTTGGATTTCAAATGTTCCAAAAACCAAAATACACGAACCAAAATATATAAGTTCTGGTAATATGTAGCGACTCGGAAGCTTATATTTGACTGGTAGATTGTTATTAATGATAGTGAGTTAGGGAGTATGAAACTAGGTCTGTTCTTCACCTGATTGGCTACTCAGAGATAAATTCAATAAAACTGTAACTGGCTGAAAGCTTCCTGGATGCAACTCATTAGACCATTACGTCATCTGCTCAGACCCCCCTAGCAAAATGCAAAATTCGATAGCACATTTTGCAATCTCTGCATGACTTTCGCTTAATTCACTTTCACTACACCCACCACCACACCATCTCATCCCTACTGTCCTTCACATTTTGGAATAGTCCAATCTTTTGTAAAAAGAAAGTTCCAATTACTGGGAAGGTTAGGATGAATTTGTCTGACAAACACTTTGCTATCAGCTAACTCATCAAGCAAAAAATAGAAACGATAATTACGCTATTCACAACATTTACATTACAAAATATGTTGCACTTGTACAAAGTCTTGTGTGATATTTTAAAGGTATTTGTCACAATTGGATATCAAAGTTACTGTGAAATCACAGGCTGCGTGAATCGGTGCCTTTCTAAGGTAGTATGCGCCTTGACATTAAAAGGAAACTTTAAACCATTCCCTTTGAAAATGTAGAATAAAAAAGGGGGTCACCGTGTAAAATTTTGTATGAGAGAAACAAATATCACCCAACATTTACTGACACTTGAAATTCAAAAGGTAGCCATTTCTGTGTTAACCCTTTGAGTGCTGTAACTTTTCCCGCCAAAATTTTAGTGCAACATTTTACCAATTTTTATGATTTTTTGGGTATCTTTTTGATAATTTTTGACCAAATGGACATCACATTTCATTGGCTACAGTTTTTTGTAAAAATCTTGGCAAAAATCTGGAAAAAAACTGAATGGGATATATTTATAAAGGGAACAAAAATTGACTTTGGCGCTCAAAGGGTTAAAACCCCAAGTGGTTGCTAAAAAAATCTTTAGTTTCAGAGACTAAATATCTGTCCCAGAGGCGCATTCTACCTAATGACATGTGCAAACACATAAACATGGTTACTTTAGGACAACCAAACGATCCAACATAACAAATGTGTACTTTCACCGTGCAATATAAAACTACTAGAGGGCAGTAAGTACTTTTAGAAACCTATGAAAGAACTACCGTACAAACACACCACTCCATACTGAGAGAGATGACAAGAACAAAGTGACACCTTCAATACCAAGACAGTCACCCCTGGACATTCCCCCACACACACGTGGTCACAATATGTCAGGTGGATGGATATTGGCTCAGGGCAAGTGTCCAGTTGGTAACTGTCCCGGCGGTCACTATATCAGACCCACACTCTCGCTTAGCACAAAACAAACACATTAACAGAGGTGACTTGCAGTAAATACACAGACGAGTGAGAGGAGACACCAGACAGACCAGTGCATATTTTTACAGTAAACATGAAGACGTTTAAGTTATTACATCAATGATGTGGGTAGTTGTCATAACGACGTGTGTGATCACATTGCATCATCTTAAACATGATGCGGAATGATATGAAAACACATAGAGTGTGTTAGTGCCAGATTTTAGCAATTCTATTTATGTGCACATCAAATTACATAGTTTATCAAGAAGTCAAGATTTTTTTTTTCAAAAGGTAGAGATCTTGAATATCACATAGTTGAAAGACAAGACTTTATCATTTGCAGATTGCTATATTTGTTTACAATAGGATACAGGCCTATTGGTCATGTGCCTAGACTATCTTGGTCCTGATTGAGATCAGATACATTTAAATTTTATGTTTGGTTACGATCAAGCACTGTGCTTTTAACTGTTTCAACACCTGATTTCAAGTCCATTTGGGTGGGGCGGCTGTTTTCAAGGAAAGGGGTTGAATGAAGTGTTTATAATGCCAAAGTTTTGTTAAATACGCTACAAACTTATTCGACTGAGATAAGGACAAGGCATTCATGTGATCACCCTAATTCCATGTAGACAGGGCCACACTCACCATTCATAACGATGGGTTTGGGCAAAACGTTGGTGGTCAATGTGATCCTGGCATTACACATTGAATATGTTGCATGTGATGTTCGGTCAATTATTTTTTTTTCTTATATTTCTTATATATTTCTTTACATATTCATCTATCTATTTCAATGATTTTTTTGGTTTTGTTTGTTTGTGTATTTATCCCGGCTTAACTGTGTTCTAAGATGCACAATGTAGGGGTCTCATAAAGATGTCACGGTATTTGAGTCAATAATACCATGATATCTGTGTGATTACATTCTGATTTACCAAGTCCTAAATTGGCATAGGCCCATATCCTATACATGTATACATAGTTGTAGCCTTGAGGAGAGTAGCTGATAGCATAGCATGGCAGATATGTTTAGCATTTGTATTAGAAGCATGGGTGGTGAGAGATTTCTTACTCCAACTTTCACACTTGATATTCTACTTATTCTTACTCCTTTGACGGGTTCCTCCCTGTCGAGACAAAAAACAAAGGAAGAAGAAGAAAAAAAAGAAGGAGGAGTACTGGTTAAACATCTCCATGGTTTAAATATTGGCTTGTTTTTCAATTCTATGCATAGGATAATGAAACAAGAATTTTGGACAATGCCACTTCTGGCAGGGGTGAGCAAATCCATTTAGAGTTTGGTGGTTGGTCCAGGTCTGAGGACTACCACCATCACTGATCCAGCAAATAGACAGTCTATTTCTGTTAGTTGGGCAAGCCGCAACAATATAATATTTCCTTCAAATAACCTTTGTCTATATAATCAAAGAAACAGCAGTATCTCTGCTCTGAGTGAAATATTTGGCAGTTTCAGACCTCAGAGTGCTGGATCATGAATGTCTTCACCCCTGTCATCTGACAGTACTGATGAGTTAATCCACAGATGCTCACAGCATTGCTTGGCATTCTCCCTACCAGAGTAAAGATTGATCTTTTGAAGGTATTTTTGAAAGCCTGATGTTTCTTGAGAGTGGATGTTTTAATTTTGTTGGTTTTCAATTTCTTGCCGATTTGTAGTGTCAAACCTTCTATTCTTATAAGCACTGTCGAGGTTCAGCTTTTGGCCTGACACTACCAGCCCTCAATCAATTATCCAAGCAACGCTGCAAGCTCCTATGCCATGGTTAACCCTCCTTTACTTTTACAAGTGTGTAATGGCTTTACCACATCATATGTTCACATTCACACAGAACATCAGGGCTCTTAAGGAACTTTAGGAACCAGTGACTTGCTATTATTATTTGAGGTAAAAAGTTCAAAGCTCGTACGCATTCAGAACACAAATGTAAGCACAGCATTTGCCTCCAATTATGAATATTTTGAGGCTTTGCAGGTCAGTGAATAACTTTTCTAGGATTTTCAGTGTTGAATGTTTGAATTCAATGGGATTCGAACTCACAATCACTAGTCACCTAGCGAAGCCATCATTGTCAAAAACTGCTCGGCTAAATCCTCACCCTTAAAAGGTTTGGGTCACTAACCAAACTATATTGTTACAATTTTTCTGACTGTGACTCCTCCACACACTGTAAAGTTTATGAAGCACCCACGCACAAACACACGAGGATTTTTGTATGAGTGATTGGAGGAGATTGATGTTTGATACACTCTACAATTTATAATTACAAAATTACAAAATTATAACGCAATGCACACAATTGCTGTGCATTGTTTAATGCACACATACTTACTTTTCGCCTTTACCGGCACACAGTACAATCACAACTATCAGAAGTATCATTCCGCCGAATCCCCCAATCACAGCGCCTATTGTGACCGACTCACTGCTTGTATCCTTCCAGCCATTGGTCTCAGCAGACAGCAGTCGTCTTGACAACCTGACTGATGGTAATTTTCTCCCGGCAAATTTGTCTGAAATATTTCACATGTCCATGTTACCATCGGTGTGAAATGACGGCGAGATGACTTTTGAATTACACACGCTTTGCAGTTGATTTCTACACACAGCAGGTGTAATTTCAATATCACTGACAAATGTGACGTAAATGCTGGCAAACTCAGCTAATAGTAATACGTAGTATATCTCTCTTACAAACTAAACATGTGTGTTGTACAAAACTACTGCAATGATGGTAGGAAAATAAAATACAAGTTGTCTGATAACTGCTTCAGCATGAAATTCAGTCACAACCAAGATACAATGTACCTTCATGGTTACCGGCAGTACTGAACTATGTGTCCTTTGGTAGTGTGTGCACATGTAAGCTCTTTGAAGTATTGCAATGAAATACTTTATAAAGAAAATAATTTATTCAGCTGTACATACTTTTATTAATAAAGATTTGAATACTTTTGTAATTACGGTGAAATATAATGCCAAGTTTGAGTTCCAAAGGTAAAGAAAACAAAAAACTTTTACCGTATTTTAGACAGTTATAAATTCAGTATACATGTATCTAAGATAAACCTTTGAAGTTGTTTGTGTTTTGGTAAATAATATCACTGTATACAACCACAGATCCAAGTCTTGGGTCTATGATACAGCAAAGGTAAACATTATAAATGCTGTATATACTGGAGCAAACACAAGGGTCCATAATTGCTAGAGGGCTGCAGTCCCTATGATTCTTATCTTGCAGACAGCGCCCTCAAGCAAATATTCTCCCAGATCTATAAATACACAAGGATGTGTTTGTACCTGTATATCCGGACTGCACACATGACCTGATTGTCTCTCCATTGTTCAGTTTGCACTCTACCCGGATAATTCCATCAGAGCGGATGAATTCATCGGCCAATATCTATGTACAAAGGAAAAACAAAAGACATTGTACTCAGTTAGTTAGAGAATGAATAGTTACATGAAGTTTCATTTCCCTGTGTGCACTGTATACAATTGTACCAAATGCATATGGTGCGCACACCATATCCACTAAGCCATGAAGGCAGCTTTTGCAAGTTTTGACCCGGGAAGATTTTCAGTTATTATAAGGGTACCTGCATTGGAGGAGACTGGAGCAAAGAATCTTATTCACTGCAGAGTGTACTGATCTTATAACTGATGGTACCCTTGTAAAATATCAAGTATACATTCATGTTATGATCTGGATTATCATAAAACTCTGTACAGTATTTGCCCTTCAATCAAAAATAAAGAAATTCACAAACCATATAAAGATCAAACCAATAAAGTCAAGTAGAAAGGTTTACAAGCAAAGTACAATTTACCGATGACATTTGAACCAAACTTATAAATAATCATTTTTTTTTTTAGTATCATCAGCATCAGAGTTAGGAAATCAATGTAGCTACATATACTGATTGATGAGAACATAAATGTATGTAAACACATGTGTAAATTGATGTCAAGCAATCATATGTACACACTGCAGTAGTACTAAGGCCTTGGAAACACATTTCTATCAAACAATTTTAGTTTATGAAATCATATTCATAATATGTGTACAGTGTGAATATCATGTGGAAGTAATCTACAATGTAAACAAAAATATGATATAAGGAGAACACACTCTAAATATTTTGCTCAGTAATAAATCCCGACACAAATACTATCAAAGCTAGCAACATGTAAACTTTATGTACATGTACTCCCTTATAAAACTCACATACTTATTTAAGTTATCCATAAGTCTGTAAATAAGTCTGTATATAAGTTGTTTTTGTGGCAGATACCTACTTGTTTCGTTACAGACTTGTTCCTTTGTCTATGGCCAAAGTTAGGTCTGTACATACTACTAAGTATGTGTATAGGCCGAAAAATGTAAATTAGCTAGGTAGGCATCGGCCATACAGACCTAAAAATTAGCATAACCACTTAACAATACATACTTAAAGCGCGTAAATATAAGCAGGTAAAATTGGTATGTAAAATTTACATATATTAATTAGCATATATAAGCAGGTAAAATTGGTATGTAAAATTTACATATATTAGCATATACATACTTCTTGACAATAAGTATGTACGTTCTTAAAAATTAGTATACATGATGCCTATATATTCAAGTCTCGATGCATGAAAAAATTGCAAAACCAGGAATTGACAACAGTGATGCAGCCACATCCAACATTTTATGTATGATCATAATTATCATGCTTCTAAACTTGATATACCAGGTCAACAACTGAAAAATGGACAGTGATACCCAAGACAGAGGGCAGCTTCCAGCAGAGTTCATGGGACAGTGTACATAGTAGCCTTCCCAATACTTCCATCCATTACAAATTTACTCGGTTCAGAATCATTTTGTAATGAACTGTAGTGGATAGACTTGCCATGTAAGAAACTAAAAATTAGTCTTACCTCAACATAGGGAACAAGACAGCACAAGAAGCAACAAGACAACACAAGAAGCAGTTCTCTGATGTCAAGTTTGCAAGCTCTTTATTTCATAGTGGAAGGGGAGATTCATGTGAAAAACCCAACAGAACACGTCTTAAAGTCTGCATTTGATTGTTCTTGATGCCATCCTTATACTTTCCGATCTTGTTCTGAAACTTCACATTGGTCTGTTCAGCTTCTTGGCCTTTGCCCATAGATACACTGAGAATAAAAATGATAAATAACAGACAAGGATGTCATTACATGTCATTGTGGAGAGTGAAATTGCTTGTACTTCGTCGACTATCCTTAATATAAAAATTCATGGAAAGAGCATTCACGTGCTTAAATGAAATTATAATAATTGATATAAAATAATTTACCTTCTGATAAAAACACTCATGACATATCTATAAATTATGTTCGTTGTGATTACCAAATCTTTGCTTTTCAGCCTAATTTTCCCCATTGATTAGTGACGCAGTACCATTCAAAACTATAACTACTGACCGGTGGTGATTGGGGTTCAGCACATCTCAAACAGAAGAAATGTAAATCAAAAAGTATCCTTTTATAATATTAATACCAGGTCAAAGTTTAAATAATAAAAATATATGAGTATCTGTTGTATATCATCAATCCGGTCAAAATTTTGAATCAATGAGTAAAAATAACAGATAATAGCCTGGCTCTATTCGTTACTACAACTCTCCTTGTAATTAACGCACAGAGATAGACAGTGACAGTGTGGAGTAACACTTCACTGTCTATATTGAGGTACCAACCTCATGGTTTAATTTTTGCCAACACCGTCCGTTCGTTTCGTATACTTGAACAGGGTTCGCCAAGAATGACATCAATATAGCGTGACTAAAGAAGTGAAAACTGCGAAAATTACAGAGACAACTCGTGGATAAGGCGTATTGGAAATTACTTACCGAATTTTTAAACAATCTCTTCGGTCTCTCCTGCCTCCATGCTTCGATCGAACTATGCATATGGGTTGCGTTCGTGTTCTACGGGACGATATCGCGGTCGATCTTAGAATCGGTCATCCAATGGCCATCAACGCATCGTAAACACTGTTTGTTGGTTTTAAATTCATAGCTAACCTGTACATACCCTGAATGATTATGTCCTACGGTAATTCTACGCAAAACTATGTCAAAATCAGAGCGGAAAGAGGTGACGATTTTCTCTCTCACTCAAAACGTCCTAACGTCCCACCAGTGCATATCAGATTTAATTTGCCGCTTAGGATTTGACCCGTGACCTTTTGGCAACTTGACCAATCACAAAGAAATCTTCACATGATCTACAATAATCTGACCAATCATAAAGAAGTCTTCTCATGATCTATGACATCATCAGGCGTGATTCTAAAGTCCTGGGTTCAAAGTCTGATGACCCATGTGACCCACGCACTCAGCCAGCCAGCAACGTGATCGAACACAGCTAGCTGTATGCGAGCTCGCGTTTGAAAAGCTAAAACGACAGAAAATCCATTACATGTAAACCTTTATTGGATCATCACAACGTTTACGCTCTGCAAAAACGTCTCCGACATACAAGTCTCGTGACTTACAAACTTGGCTCGATGATGACTTTCATCGCGCACGTCCGGCGTGAGTCGATGTTGAAACTATGCTTATTGCGCTGGGATAGCTGGCTGCCTGACATCATACGTAGTCGTATTTTAGCTTTCAATCTACTCTGTGATCGGACTCGTAGTTCATGTTTGAAAGGGCCCGGTAAGAAAACACAAAAGAACCAGATATACGTTATTTTTGAATTGCAGTTCTTTGAAAGACTAGGCTTTTAAAGGGAGATATGCACGTGAAATAAGTTCAACCATATTTTACGTCGAGCTCAACGTTCATTTTTCGCAAAGCGTTTTTTGGCAGATCGTCCATGTAGCCGACACGGACACGAACTGTCTGATCGTTTTTTGTCTTTTTTCTGTAGAAACAGTTACGCTTTCAGTGAGAACAGATCATTCGCAAAACGTACATAAAAAGTCAGTGATTGATTTTCTGTACCGATCAAAGTCAAATGGTAGTTTTTTCACACAATTTGTTGAACTTCAAAATCAAAATCAACTATCACACATTTCCGAATATGCAGCGTATGCCTGTTGTGCAGACTTAAAATACGCGACACCGGCCGAAAACAACATAAGTCTGTAGGAAATTAAACGTAGTTGTTTATTTTGACCAAGTAGATAACAAAATAAGTTGTTATGCTCTCCGGACGTAAAACAATTAGGTATGTATGATCACAAAACAAGTATGTATGAAGTTCCAACCACTTATTTTCCCAAAAATAGGTCGTTTTGGGTCGGTACAGACCTAATCACTACACAGTAACTACTTGATAAGTCGTTCAGTTTTCTACGGGCTCTGTATTATGTACATGCCTGTGATGGATGGTATGTTTTGCTTTGTATGTGTACAGAGCTGTAACTCAGATAAACTTAGGGAAGAATGCCAAATAATGCTTCACAAGGCTACTAGTGGTAGATTCTGTGATAGCATGAAGTTTGTGATCTGTGATATTTGTGTAATGTACAGGCAGCTTTACAACGGCCAATAAGATTTTATCACAGCAACTGCAAATACCAACGGTTGGTTGGTTATAAATCATTGATTTGATTGGTTATAAAAACATTGATAATCAGTAAATTATATGTTCTTGAGAAAAACAGTGCAAACGCTAAAGTCAGCCAAACTGCTACGCAGCAAGAACTGTAAGAAGTGTTGGCAATGGCTTATAAACTAGTATTCATAGTATGCATTATTGTACATATGATATGTAGATGATGTTGAAGGAAAAGCTGAACATACAGTACATGTACATGTACAGTGTATACTATATAAACAATACCTTTCAAATTTCCACAAACCTAAATATATATGTAAGAAATGCACAGTCAGTACCAGAATGGGGAAATATTTGACATCCATCGCACTAACACTGTGAACCAAACTTTCATTATAAAAATCTACATTGATCTTGAAATAATTATTTCACAGGTTGTGCTCAGCTTACATGTATGATCACATGTACAAATTTGTACAATGGGGTCAGGTGAAGGGGAGGGCATTTTTTCCTCTACTGTCTGTGGTAAAGGAAATCACCCCCTGGCTTTTCTGGAATACTGATTTGCAAATCAGGACACATTTTGTTAGGTTAGTGTTGTATGATAATGAATTCATTATTCTCATTATTTTGTATTCATAATGTTTTCATTTCACTAGGCCACTTGAAGAAAATTCTTTGTTTGCCATCCTTGGATTTTTGAAAAATCTACCAGCCAGCCAGGGAAAAAAATACAGACAAAAAACACAAGTGTGTTGACATAAACTCATTTTCTTATTTGGTTTCTTGGGGACAATAATATTTTTTTATTTGTAATACTGTTAACATTGTGTTTTTTCCCAATTTTCTCTGAAAAGCTACCAGCATGCAGATGGCAAACAAAGAATTTTATTTAAAGTGCCTTGAGGGATATGTTCAAAGTTCACCTATTGGTACATAAACTGCAGAAACACCCATTGTGTAAACAAAGGACTGATAGCCAAAGGGGTGAAAGGTCAGACAAAACAATCAATCAAACAGGTGCGCAGTCAAAACTGCATGCTCAGTGGTGACCAAGAAAAAGTGGCCACTATGTGTTGGATGTGTTACTGTGAAACGTTGGGTGCGACGTGTCAGTTTTGGTGCATGTAGAGATTGTGGAAGGAGAATATGGGAAAAGACTGGTGTTTTGACAAACCGTAGTGTCATGATTCTGCTCAAAATAATTATATTTCATTTCAAAAACAATGTTTATATGTAGTTTACTTGAAGTGCCAATTTCGTGTCATTTTCTGTTTGCAATACTGACCCCTGCAACACACACAGGTGCTTCTACTAAACTAGAGTGTTTACAAGTGGCCACTGACTACAATGTAGGTACATGTATGACAAGTGGCTTCTTTGCAAAGAATCTGTACACTTTGACCTGTCAAATGTCACAGGCCATCCTGAAAGTGAGTTCAATTGGTCGGAGTTAACCTCGATTGGTTTGATAGTAGTATATATTTGCCAATTCAGTATGCACACAGACGTTGCCCGGTTCGAAACACGACACAGCTGATCATGTCACTGTCGATGCTGATCAGCATTCCGTGAAAATTGTGTCAGATCATTTTGGTGTCAGCTTCACGAAATTGTTACCGGGTTGACATATACTTGCCAATTCAAGATAGCAGGTACAACCGTGTATTTGAGAAACTGGGTTAGAATGTCATGCATCATTTTGCTCACTTTATACTGAAATAAGAAATTCACTTATACTTAAAATCAGAAATAGAAGAAACAACACCCTGTTATCGCTTATTTAAACAGTTGTGAGGGAAGCAATTAAAATCACATGTTGAAAACTCATCCACGAATTACAGCGATGGCGGACCAAACAGATGAAAAAAAGCAAACGAAAGTTTGTCGAACTTCTGTTGCAGAATCGAAAATGAATAACAACCAATACTTGAATTGAATAAGTTTCTGAGTGTCTACGGTCTAATATAGACAGTGGTCTGGCTTTTCCTGTCTGTGGTTTCTACTGTAAATACACAGTGTAAAGTTAACCTATGCTGTATATCCCCTACACATTCTACATATAGCTCTGTTATTGAGTTACGGTATTCTTGTACAACATGTGGATGTCATTCGGATTGTTGTACAAATGTTTTCCAATGCATACCTCTAGAGCTATTCAAACAGCAACACAAGACTAGTAGCTGAATGGTGTTAGCATGGAGCATGCAGGGGGATTATTAAACAATACAGAATTGCAACGGTTAAAGCAATTGTCTTCATCATAAATTTGCCGTTCGGGTCACAAGGTCTGTCGCTCAACGGTTGCAGAACAGTACAGGGGCCATGTAAAGGGTCAAACTGCAGAATTGCACTGTAACTTGCCAGCGAAACTAATTGACTTCAAAAGTTACGGAGCATGCAGTTCCTGTTTTTTTGTTTATGTTTGTACACCTTTGTTCAAAATTGAGCAAATTACAAGTACCATCATGGTGCTATAAATAACACTCTCAAAACCAGGGTTTCTCAGCAGTTCTCCAGAACAAACTCCTTATCAACACACCAGGGTATATATTATTATTATTATTATTATTATTGTTTATTTCAGATATAATAATCCATATACAAAAACAGAAAAATAAAAAGTAAATGACAGAAAAGGAGTTAAAAAATCCAATTACACCAGTTTTTCCATAATTTACTATATGTGAAAATGGAAAAATTCAAAACTGCTGAAATAAGGGGGTTATCAGAGATATGCAATCTACTGAGAAAACCCACTGACTTTTTTCTAAACAGTTCGTCAAATGTTAAAATCGATAAGTTAACAAACAAAAGGCTGTTACTTTGCACATGATTGTATGTGAAACCTGTCAATTTACGATAAACCTGATAAAAAGCTTTTCTCATTGTCTTAAAAACATTTACAGAAAAATTAGACCAAAGATACGTACAATAAGGGACATCACAGAAAACAGTAAACAGGTGATTTTTAACTGAAAGCGATGCAAATTTAAAATCTCGAATAAGAGCATTGCCTCTCGCATAAAACAGGCGAGTCTGAGCTTGAATGTCATCGTCATCTTTTAGATCAGAAGTTATAACGTGTCCAAGGTACTTATACACATAAACATAGTTAAGCATTCTATTATTCAAATATATCGGAGCTTGTCGCAGCTTCCTTACATTCGGTTGTATTAACATACATACAGTTTTTTTCTCATTAAAGAGTATTGAGCATTCGTTGCCATAATGACCACAAGCGTTTACTAACATTTGCTGCCCGTAAGAACCGGTGGAAAAAATAACAAGGTCATCTGCGTATATCAGATGATTGATCTTAAAGTCACCAATGAGACAACCATACGGTAGAGAAGCAAGTGATTTGCTAAGATTATCTAAATAAACAGTGAAGAGTATCGGCGATGTAATGCCTCCCTGTTTAACCCCGTTTAATGAATGGAATGGTTCAGAAAGGCACCCATTCCATCTGATAACAAAGTCCTGATATCTGTAAAGGTATGACAGTACTCTAATAAGATATGGGTGTACGCCTCTAGTTAAAAGTTTTTCAAATAAAATGTCATGTCTAACGTAATCAAAGCCTTAGAGGCGTCCATGAAAGTAACAAACACAGGGTATTATGTTTTTTATAATAGTTGAGAGTCTCTTTCAAAATAAAAATTGACATGTCTGTACTATGATTAGGCTTGAAGCCGAACTGATTATCGGTGGTTACGAGAGAATCCGTACAGCGGTGCAACCAAACTCTTTCAAGAATTTTAGATAAAGTTGTCGCAACAGCAATGGGTCGATAGTTTGACTTATCACAAATGTCACCTCCCCTGTCTTTAGGAATCGGAACCAAAACAGTGGTCATATATGCACTTACCAACTTTATCAGTATCAGCTGATTATGATCTGTCATATTTTACTTTGTAATGACCAACATATTTTTCATTTTATCTTGGCCTTACTTTTTTGCCTTTTTAGTACCAGTGTCTAAATATATTTTATATAAGTCTTTTAACCAAGATGACTGAAAGTCTTGTCATTCTAAAATAGCAAGGCCCTGCTCCAACTGATACAGTGATTATTACAGTGTATTAAACAGCCCATATTCGATTCCCTCTATGTGTGGAATTAGTGACAATAATTGTACCCCTTTTCTGACATGGGTACATGTAGCTGAGTAGCGCTGGCAATAACTTTTATCCATGATGGTACAAGAACCTGTACTTCATCTACCAAATCGTACGGAAAATTATTTTGTTGGAAAAAATTTGTCTGGATACTCTCACTTTTCTCAATATAGTAATTAACATTTCATCATACCAGTATATTGATGGTGCAAATACTGCAATCTGATTGGTTAAGATGTGAAAATAACCATGCTATATTAGCAATAAATTCACTTTTGACGTTTCACGCCCGAGTTTTTGTATCACTCATGCACATACATGTATGTCATGAACTGGTAAAACTCGCATGGTATATATAGCCTAGCTGGGTGTGGTTTATCTTTTAAACATTGCGCAATAAGATGTTGAAAAATCCATTGAGGAAAGACACTATGATAAAAATTACCACGAAGACATTGCGTGTTTGTTTTACTTTTAATGTGATTATTATCAATACTTAAAAGCTATGGTTGTGTATTGATAAGCTTTGTTATCAGTGGAAATCATACTGTATTCAATCAATGGGTCATTCAAGGGTCATTGAGCACAGCTACATCCTGTATACACATCCTGCTTATTGCATACATGTAGCCTCATACATAAATGCCATAAAAACCCTATCAATTCAACCAGAAAACAATAACTAAAACAATAATTATGATTTTAAATAGTTGCAAAGCCAAAATAATTTTAGTGTTGAATCATTAGAGATTTCAACTTTTTTGACAGTTAATAAGTGATATGTTTACCATCTTGGATGATTGAAACATCATTGTAAAGGTGACTTTCCTGAAGTCCCTACTCAGAAATTCTGTGCTGTACATTGTATTGTTCTGTGTATTTTATCAAAAATAAAATGTTCAAAACAGCTTGTCATTGGTTGGTCAAATTATTAGAGATTGAGAAAGTCCCAATTTCCATTGGTGGTTGAACTGATAAGGGTAAAATAAAATAAAATTACATTTTGAGAAAAAATAGGGTGGTCGATTTATTAGAGTGGTTGAATTTATAGGGTTTTTACGGTAGAGTTCACGGTGTGCCTTTATTGCAACAACCAATCAGCTCACAGTCTTACATGTACATGTAGATCTGTCCTCAGTTTTCATTTTATCAAAATCAAAACTGCCCCAGCAGGGGTCCCAAGACTGAACATTTCAAAATATTAGACTGGTACAGAGTTTTAGACTGGTACAGAGTTTCTCAGGACGACTTTGTCAAACATTTGGAGCACACCCACATTCTGTCATGAACGCAAAACATGATCCACAGAACTTTATATATACATGTACCAGCTACAAAGCCCCTTCACCGAGTTTACTTGAAAGTCTCACCAACCTGGTGTTAGACTATGTAGAGAAAATATATACAAATGACTTTATGATAAAAGCGATCTTTCTGTTTGATATTTCCATCTTTAGATTCAAAATGTGACCGTTTCCTATTGGAATTTTATGTTCATACATTTTTTTGATGTTGTGAAACGATGAAAATGACGAACTTTACTTGATTCTCAGATGATTTTTGAAAAATTTGTACAAATTACATTCTGTGTTATGAGGGACACTTACACTTCTGAGTGTATGAACTAATATTATTTATACTAACATATACTGTATCAGTCTACACAGGCAGAATCCTGTGCAATCAACATCTTTTATTCACAATTGAACAAAAGATGTCAAGCGCATATTACTCTGCCTGTTTCAATGTTTGACCAATTTCTGTTACTGCAGAATGATCATAGCAACACAAAGTACTTGCCAACTTTGACCTTTGTGCTTCCAGTAAGGAATGGGATGGGATATTGTCTTATGAAGTGTGCACGAATATTGGTATATTCTCAGAAAACCTGATCATTCGTAAGATACAAATAAATGTGTACGACTACTTTCTCGAACATCTGATGTTGAAAATTCAGTGTGTAAGACTACAGTCAAACTGCAAGCTGTGTAAAAGTATGTACATGAGACGTACCGCATCCAATGTTAGTGAAGATAAGGTTTTAGTTCAGTACTGTAAGGTTATTCACAAAATACTTGGATTTACATCATCCTACATAGTACGCTTCGGTATTGTCCTCAATGCTATGCGTCTTGGACTATACCAAAGCGTAAAATGTACGTTAATCCCAGTATTTTGTGAATAACCTTAATATTGTTATATACCTTTTTTCAGTCCAACTGTACCATGGAAAAGTCAAAATTAGAGCGTTTTTAGGATGCCTATCATATACTTCACTGAGCAATTGCGGGCAACCTGCAAACACGTTCAATGCATCAGCCAAGAACACAGAATGAAACTTCAACCTGCGCAGCTCAGTGAACATGACCAGTAGAAATTGTAGGTCAGCATCATTAATTTCACTCAAATTCACAGGTTTTGGATTTACCACTATTAACTTTGTGAAGTACTGAATGTTTAGAAGTATATTTTTTGTTGAAAATTTAAAATGATCTCTTCTTTTTCCTCTCATTGACGTAAAGGTGTTTTGAGGTCAAAGGTCAAATACCGTCTAATAACACCTAAAGTTACATGTAATTGTACTCCGCATCAAAGTTATTGGACTCCGCGTCCTCTAATAACATGTTTTAATTTGTCAGGATAACAGTTACTGGTCTGGGAGGAAAAGAGTTATAAAAAGTATGTTAGATGTGCATTTTTTTTTCACCAGTCACTGCGCCATAAAATCTACAGGTAATGGTTGTTTCATTTCAAATCTGCATTGTTCTATTTCCATGTTTCCTGGTGATAAAAAATATGTGCCAACATAAAAATGAGAAACAGACTTTATTTGGTTTGAGCTCCATCTCATTATTTTGTAGACACAAGACCCAATACATCAGTCAGTGTCTGCTAGAGTCAAGAGTGTGTGTGTGCATAAGTAGGTTTATGACAGTTTACAGTTAAAGCATAACACAGTCTGATTTATGAGCACTGGTAGTTTACCAGCAGCCAACCATTCCCTATCTCATAACATGCTGTGTCAAATTGTGCATACACATCACTCATCATAGCATTTATATCAATGCCAGAGTCTCTATTTGAAAATAGAGCACTTAATCATGCATGGGTTGTCTCCCTTGATGGACTTAAAATTAAAGTCTGGTGAAACTAATACTTTAATACAATAATATAAATTTATGATAAACTGTATACATTTGTCACCATCTTATTTCTAAACACTCACACACATGATGGATGGCAGGTAGAGTGATAGTGTCATAATGTGAAGGGGTCTAGTGTCAAGATTGTAACTATAGCAATAATACAAACATTGTATTATCAACAAAAAACAAAGCTCCATACTGTGCGGCATTATTCACATCTCTGTCTTTCACAGGGGTTCGACCAGAAACAACTGAGAGACAACAAAAAAAAGGAGAGTTTATGCAGTCTTCTGTTTGCTCATTCTTAATAACTAATTTTTCATTGCATGGAGCGTTGGCGTTCCACAGTGTGGAAATAGGATATTTCAAATGATCAGACAATTTAATGGTTACTGCCTTAGTGATGAATATCTCGTCCTTTTTTGGGAAACAGACTAGGTGAAATTTTTTGATGCTCTTTATCAGTGTTGTTGTGCACTATGCTGCATGATAAGAAGTACTTGGGCTGGAATTGTAAGTTTGTGTTTGGGTTTATAATTGACCTTTGACCTTATAGACTGTCTGACAGTGTTCATCCTTCACACACGTTCACTGAGAGTGATTGAATTCTACACAGTTGCTGTGTCTGATAATAGACCACCATGAGAATCTTTTACTCAGAATTCATGCTGGATTTTCAGATACAGGTACACACGACAGTGTATTTCTGCATATCAATCTCAGCAGATATGAATATTCATAAATTACAAAACATGTCATTGGCATAAATCCAAAAAAGTTGTTCCAGTAGATCAAGTAGAAAGACTTACATGTACATTGCCTGTGGGTTTTACAGAAAATGTATATGTCGTGGGTTGTCACATGTCTACAATGTATTTTTTACACTGTATGGTACATGTGTACTGGCATACAATAATTACTGTACATGTACATTGTATATTCATACTGTCACGCATAATCTGTGTTGTTCACACACTGTGTACAGGGAAAAACTGACTACTGCAAATAAGAGCAACATTAGCTTTAACTTTTAATGATAGTTTAATCATTTACAGAATGTTTTATAAATCAAGTATGCGATTCTCTCAAACTGTTAGAACTTTAAAATACACTCACATACTCTTACATACTGCCTTGCCTACACATTCCATCTTGTACATGTACTACAATAATGATATGCACTAGTCATTGTTGACAAATGAATTCTTGGCTGGACAACACAATTCCTTTCTAAACAATAAATTTGGGTATTACATACATGCTTTAGCATATTGACAAGCACCATGTCGACATGATTTTGAGTGCAGAACGAAAAACTGTTTCACCAACAGTACAAAATAGAAAATATAAGGTTCACCATGTACATCAAAAGTTGCAGCTACTGTAGAAGAGTTTTTCTGAGAATTCAACATGTCAAGTGAGTCACTTGACTAAATCACCACTCTGACTCAAGTTCAAGGGAACTTCCCAATGAACACTTTCACTGTACCTAAACCAAAATTTCACCCAGCCACACAGACACAGATGTCAACTAGATTCCATTTTGCTTGACAAAAACACTTCCTCATCTGACGTCTTGACATTTGATACCTGAGAAAATATGATAGCACCTGGCGTGCTACTTCCACTTTCAGTGGACTGCTTGAAAACATTTCTTTTCCCACATAGAGCACTCAGTATTATAGGAACAAATACTGGGTGACTTGGGAGACTTTTCAACCGAAAAGCCTGTAATTGAAGAAAACACAATACCTCTGTTTCATATTATTTTATTCTATGTGTCCACAGACATATTCTGGAACTTTAATATCATCTGTTTGAGGAAATGTTTGCCTTCTTGGCTGAACTGGCATGCCTCTGACTGAACAAAGTTTTACATGACATCAGAGAACTTCAACACATTACACGTACACCTGCTGGTACAGGGCTGGTGAATAGCAATTTCCTGAAGCTCCTCATTTGAATCAAAACATTTAGACAGTCACATGTTTGAGAGCTCACGTACTGTTGAGGAAATAACCCAGCGCGTACTGAAACCTAAATCTGCCAGTGCCTGTTCGGTTGATGAGAATCAGTATTTTTTTTAACAAAACATACTTACATAGCTTCACATCTGAATCTACTGCTGCTATTCTATTCACTATTTCACGGAGATGAAAATGAGCCAAGTATTAACAGAATTGTTTTTTTTCTCTCTGTACCTGGCAAACAGCTCTCCCAAATGTCACCTGCAGCCCCTTAAAATGACGTAACAAGTTTCCTTTCACAAAAGGCAAACCTGTCTATATGTATAAAGGACAAGTTCAGGAACAGAAAAGGTGTCCTTATTAGAGAGGTGTCCCTAGTAGACAAGTGAAATTCTATTCAAAAAGTAACTTTTGGTTTGATAAATCTGTCATTAATGAAGAGGTGTCCTGATTAGAGAGGTGTCCATACAGGACAGGTTTCACTGTACTGGTATATACTGGTATGTTTTTGTCTGTCTTCAAAAAAATTGTGTATGTTATATACGTGTACACGTAGGCCAAATATACTGCTGCACCAAACTACATGCACTGTACAAGTTCATTGATAATAGTTGTGTTTATAGAAGTTAACTTTTTATGTTACAAAGTTCTGTAATTTAAATAGACCATTTCCCTTTACCAATCAAAAGAATCTATGAAAAAAAAATAGCGTCAATGACACTGTAGCTCCCATCCTGGACTATTTAGTGTTTGTTCTCTGGTCAGATATTTGAACATGTGTGAAAGGGATAAAGTGCATGAAGTGAAAATACTTAAATGAAATGTACTGGAGACAGTGAAATATGTTTAATGTAATTATTCAGAATATAAAATGGAAAAAAATACAGAATTAGATATATCGAATACTGTGATACAACCATTAACTCAACAAGTCATTTACAATGACATAGTCCCCACTTGTAATAGGAGTATTAGTCTTGATGGGGCAGGAAAATGTGGTCATTAAGAAGTATCACTGGAGTGTATATGTTGAGATCTATGGGCACATAGGTCTATGTCGTTGTTCCCAATTTGAAACACATGAGGCATGTCTAAGTTATGGTTCTAAATCGGGAAAAAAGATCAGACCTCTAGCAGTATTGGCCAGCCAAGAAATACATATGCGCATTATAAATGAGGTACAAGATGTGACATCTTAAGGTCTAATATCCTATCAAAATTGGAGGGTATAGAACTTGTGGTTACTGAAATATGCATATATATGTATAATCAAGGTCAAACGTCATCGAGGTCACATGACATTTTGAAAAAAAAAATTATATTGCTAATTAATCCCTATATGCCAAAAAATCAGATCTCTAGCTCTATTCGCTTGCCCAGAATTAGATGTGTACATAATTAATGAGGTAAGTTGTCATAAGGTCTCCCATCCTACTAAATACAAAGGACATAGCACTTGTGGTTACCGAGTTATGGACATAAACATATATTTTAGGTAAAAGGTCATCGAGGTCACATGACATTTGGTCAAAAAATTTCTCTCCTATAGTTATCCCTATATACCAAAAATCAGACATCCAGCTCTATTGGCTCGCTCAGAATGAGATATGCGCATAATTATTGAGGTACAGTATGTGGCGTCATAAAGTGTCCAATCATACCAAACATGAAGGGTGAAGCACTTGTGGTTACCGAGTTATGGAAAAATATGTATATTTGAGGTCAAAGGTCACCGAGGTCACGTGACATTTTGTCAAAAAAATTGTTTTGCTAAGTTATCCCTATATACCAAAAATCAGACCTCTAGCTCTATTGGCTCGCTCAAAATTAGATATGTGCATAATTAATGAGGTACAATATGTGGCGTCATAAGCTGTCCCATCATACCATACATGAAGGGTGTAGCACTTGTGGTTACCGAGTTATGGACAAATATGTATATTTGAGGTCAAAGGTCATTGAGGTCACGTGACATTTTGTCAAAAAAATTGTATTGCTAAGTTATCCCTATATACCAAAAATCAGACCTCTAGCTCTATTGGCTCGCTCAAAATTAGATATGCGCATAATTAATGAGGTACAATATGTGGCGTCATAAGCTGTCCCATCATACCATACATGAAGGGTGTAGCACTTGTGGTTACTGAGTTATGGACAAATATGTATATTTGAGGTCAAAGGTCACCAAGGTTACGTGACATTTTGTCAAAAAAATTGTATTGCTAAGTTATCCCTATATACCAAAACTCAGACCTCCAGCTCTATTGGCTCGCTCAAAATTAGATATGCGCATAAGTAATGAGGTACAATATGTGGCATCATAAGCTGTCCCATCATACCATATATGAAGGGTGGTAGCACTTGTGGTTACTGAGTTATGGACAAATATGTATATTTGAGGTCAAAGGTCACCGGGGTCACGTGACATTTTGTCAAAAAAATTGTTTTGCTAAGTTATCCCTATATACCAAAAATCAGACCTCTAGCTCTATTGGCTCGCTCAAAATTAGATATGTGCATAATTAATGAGGTACAATATGTGGCATCATAAGCTGTCCCATCATACCATATATGAAGGGTGGTAGCACTTGTGGTTACTGAGTTATGGACAAATATGTATGTTTGAGATCAAAGGTCATCAAGGTCACATGACATTTTGTCAAAATATCCGAGATATCTGCGTGAACGGATGGACTCACGGATGGACGAACAGACGGACATGACCCAATCTATAAGCTCACTGGACTTCATCCGTGGGGACTAAAAATTGTGTCACTGCATCCTTTTTGCAATATGAATACGATTAGAAACTAAATTTTTATTTTTTGTGGCCTTATACATGGGAGTCTATGGAGATCTGCCTTATACATGGGAGTCTATGGACGTGTAAACTAAAAATATGCAAATTTCACACGATTTGCCCAAATTTGGGAAAGGTCACTCCTATGCACTTCCATACCAAGTTTCAAATCAATCGGACTTGTGGTTTCAGAGCAGGAGATTTTTTGACCAAAAATGGGAGAAAATTACAAAAAAATTCATGAAAAATAGCAAGTCCAAGATACTGACCCAAGATGCGCACAATCATTTCATGTCAGCCCAAAGTACTTACATGCTAATTTTTCATGTAATCTGCTCAGTGGTTATTGAGTTTTTTCAATTTTGACTGTTTTTACATTTTTTCACTTAATTTGCATATTTTTGCAATGACAACTTCATTTGAACAAAATCTCATCTACAGCCCATCATCCATGTACACACCAAATATCAAGATGAAATGTACAGCGGTTTTGGAGTTTTTGATGTTGACGGACAGACATACAGACATACAGACATACAGACGTACAGACATACAGACATACAGACATACATACATACATACAGACATTTTCCTAGCCTATAAGAATAGCTTCCATTGCCATATATACATATGGCTATGGGAGCTAAAAAAATATGGACTTCAAAAAAAAGCAGAAGATTGCATTGTTGAAACTCGTTCACGCATGAGGTGATATGAAGTGAGTCGACAGGAAGTGTAATAAAAAATACACGAATCTTTCAGTTATAAGATTAAACAAACCTCGCTTTGGCGTTTTGAACCCTGTGGGGCAATCAAGGAAACAAAAGATAAAATTTATGGAGTTCCTGAAGAGGTTTGTCAACACAGTACACAAGGTTAGCTATATGCAGAAGTGCCAGTGTGAAAATGCAGAGGGGTGTATTTTCTGTCATGCAGCTTAAGCTAGAAGTAAAATTGTATAGAAAGTGGAATATTGTATTGATTTTTAGGGGATATCAGAAAGGGGAAGAAAACTTCAAAAACAACAGATTCATCCATGAAGTCAAGTATCTGGAGTTTGCGTTCAATTCATAAATGGTGTAGTTTCTGATTCCAAAACAAGGGCAGACGACATTCCGTGTACTGACAACATAGTCTTACTCTGAGAAAGTCATTGACAACAACACCAACAGTACACAGGGATTATACACTCTAGTGGTTCATTTGAAAATTAGATTGCACCATACAGTAATTACGCTTTTACAACAGTGGAGATATGCCTTGTGAACGGCTGAAAATTCTTCAAGCCTAGCAGCCTAGTGTACAAAGTCACAGACAAGGTTTCTCCTTGTCTGTGACAAAGTAAATCAGTTGCAATGAACAATTCACTATTCTATTCTTGACCTCACAAACAAAGCGCTGTGTGGAATCCATTCATGGGATTGTTAGACGTGTGCTGCTCCACTCTTGGACTGCTCCAGTTTTGGACAGACATGCAGCAAAAATCCTTGACACTGAAATAAAACTCTACCAGGTGCCGGTAAAATGTACTCATACCAACAATAGTCACAACTGTGGCAAACCGCAAAGCTACATGTAGAGTTTTGCTTTGCATTGAATTCCGAAAACTCAGGCCCTATATACAAAATACGGAGGGAAAGTGAAACTTGCATATTCATAATGACTTCATCTTTCTCTTTAGTTTTAGTTTCTAAAATGCATTTTATGAACAATCTCAAACAATGATGGTAGTAAATGAAAATGGCGTTCTTGTATTGTAAGTCTATTGGATGTAAACTTCTGTACAAACTCTATGACAATTTTTTTTCATATTTTAGACCTTTCATCAGTTTTACTGTTCAATTTTAGACTAAAAGGTCAAGACCTTTACTCTTGAGGAATATTATAAGTTTGGCAGATCATACAAAAAAATCCTAAGTGCAGCAATGTCAGATTTTGCGAAAAGTTCAATACAAAAATCAACAATGTGAACTACCTTCAAGTTGTACCACACATACACACTTCCTGGTATGGGTGTTTCCTATTAAAGATATTCACATCTGGGGTTATAGGCGTTTGTGTGCACATTTTGAACACCCCTTGGTTGACAAAAAGATCTTTTCAGTGATTTTATATAGCTTTCTGTGCATTTATGTGGACAATGATCGATACACAGGCAGTGGTGGCTGGACCTTGCCAGGACCAACACAAGTTCGGAACAACCTATATACTCATTCCTGTGGTGGGTGTACTCACTCTCTCTCTCTCTCTCTCTCTCTCTCTCTCTCTCTCTCTCATGACATTTTACGAGTGCTCTTTATCTGACTCACACATCTGATAATTAACTCTAGCTCAGCTGATCACAAAAACTCTGAGATTTTTTAAAGGAAAGTTCAATTTTCTCTGTTTGTGGAGAAACTAGCATACAACTAAAGATCATTCTACAAATTCTCATGTATATATAGTACGGTGTGCCACAAAACACCTTAACAATTTTTGACAACATTTGCCTCATTGTTTGTTTTTAATTGGTAATTACAGTGGAAAGTCAAGCTTGTGATTGTCTTTTGAATATTGTGATCATTTTCTAGTGAATTTTAAAAAATGTCAATGTTGTCAATATCCAGGTATGGTAATAAAAACACAGAGGGAGGGCAATTTTCTTTGTTGGTGTTACAGAGTCTGTGCAGGGCAAGAAATATCCTGGCAAATGTGGAATTTGAATTGAAGATTGCTGCTAGATGTATGGATACTGAGCTATGAAAATGATTCATATGACTTGTCGATATACATTAGAACAGGCCGGCACTGGTATTCAATAAAGGTTAAGGGAGGAAATTTTGAAATGACACACCAATGAGTGTATGTACACTGTACATGTACATATATGGTATTTCTGCCATACACAGACTCTTACCTGTACGCTCATTGGTGTCCTGTTAAGTTCATATTTCAAAATGAGGTCAAGTTCACTATAAAAACTAGTGAAGCATAATATGTCCCATTTGGTGCATTTAAACAAAATAAAAATTTGGAAGGCCCCTAAAATCACAGATACTGTGCACATAATTTTGATGGACTAAAGCTGTTGGAAGAGACCAAGCCAAAAGGGTTGTAATGCATACGGTTTTGGTTCAATACCGCTTTTCACAGAGTTGGCTGATGGGGAAGTGATACTGTCTGGCAGGAAAAGGGTTAAAACCTGTGAAGCACATACATGTATGGTGCAATTTAACATTGTCAAACGAATTGAACATTTGAAGGCCCCTGAAAACATTGAAACTTTAAACATGGTTTTTACAGACAAAAGTTGCTACATTAGACCAAGCCAAGTCAGTGAAAATGTGGTTAGATACCACTTTTCACTTACATGGCAGATGGGGATGTGATATTGTCTGGCAGGAAGATTAATTTCTGGCATTCGGAATTTCCTCTTTGGTATCTTTATTGAATACCAGCGCCTGTATGTTCTAATGTATGCCTGCAAACATTTGAATCATTTTTCATAGCACAGTAGCCATGCATCCAGAAGCAATCTTCAATTCAAATTCCACATTTGCCATGATTATCTGGACAATGTATCACCAAGGCTGAACAGAACCACATGAAAGGAGTCTTATTCATCTGTACATCTAAACAGGAATGGTCTAGTTATGGAGTTAATTGGGCTCCATGGTGTGGTCTTACAAAATTCAATTCAAAATACAGTGCTGACTATCATGCATCTGAGTTCAGTTTGTACTGTTCAATTGTCCTGATATTTCTTCAGCGACAGCATCCACACACCTTTCCACATAGCTAGCTCTGCATGGTAGGGCTGTGTGTTACTGGCGTTATACGGCCTCCCTCTCTGTGGTCGTGGGAGGCCGTATAACGCCGGTAACACACAGCCCTGCCATGCAGAGCTACTCTCCACACAACTGATCTGGTACATCTGCCGTGTTTGGTGACAGTCCATGTCGGGTTATGTGAAAAATTAAACTTTACTGCCCAAATACACCCCTGGCCTCTCAAGAACACAGGGACAAAGGACATCTTTTTTGGGTGTGTGTGAACATGGACGTAAAATAATAAGTCCACTGTGTCTGTGGTGTGAATCACCTCAAGCACACTGATTCATCCAGACTGAATCGTTCTGCTATCACTGTTATGCGATAATCAATAGGTGATTAAAAAGATAAATAAACGTCCAGGTGGATGGTGGATCACTCCCTCCCATTCAACTTCGAAACCCCAATTCGATTAATTATAAACAGCTTTTTTAACGGTGGTGAATAACTTCAGTAAAGTATTATCACGGAGGGGCTACCTCTACGGTATAATCGCGAGAATGCAGAGGAATATACCTGTAGATCTCCGTGATCACACCGTAACGCGGGTGGGTCCAGTTACAGGAAATCAAATGGCACTCTAGGAGTATTATGAGCACGTACGAAAACCACGATCGCGTTGTTTACAATGAATACGAACAGAAACTCGAAGAGAATTGTCGCATGGTCTGTGCCTGCGAACTTCACACAAAAACACAATGCATGCGGGCAAACCACAGCAAAATGGAGTCTTTCTCTGTAGCTCTGACGATACCCACACATCCGTACACATTTCGGTGTCTTATCTAAATAATCGAGATTATTATGTGTGTTTTTGGCCCAAGGTGGTTGCGCATTCAACTTCTTTCAAGAAGGGTATTAAATTGCAATCTCACCTGTTCGACTTGACGGATATTTGCCCACTTTTCCCCTCCGTTGGCAATGCTATGAACATGAAGGCGGCAGATAGTTCTGCTGTCTAGTTTGTTGCCCCTGTGGAAGAGGCCAACTCCAACATCCTCTTCGACGTCCGATAACCCACCGATAACAAACTCACACAGATGGGTCGTTGGGGGGTCCACGGCTGGTTCTTGCTCGAGGGGTGTACATTCCGCGCACACTAAAGTCAAGAAAACGAGAAAAAGTCTAACAACTACCCGATCCATCCTCGCGTGGACTTAGTACTGTACATTTACGGCGCACGAGCTCACACTGTTCGGCCAGTTTCTTTCATAATTAGCGTTCCTTAAAACCAGGAAATGAGTACATCATGTTATTAGCTACGACCGTAGCCATTTTGTGTGTTGACATACTTGACTTAGAGGGCGTATTTTTCTGGTTAGAGGTCAAGCTTGGGCCAAACCAAAATATATCATAGGGGAATTCAGCACTGGAAATTTTCCGCCAGAAAGTGAACGAATTTTTTATTTCGCTTGGGAAAGATGTCAATTGCGACCGTTGCAATTGCTTCGTTGTAAAGAATATGGCGACTAATCAGATTGTCATGTGTTACAAATTTCCAATCGACCACGTCAACGATATCACGCCACCAAATTTCACCAACGTTCCCAGTGTTGTGAAATACTACACTAAGTCGATTAAACCATTCTGTTTTTATAAGGGTGTTGCAGGACAGCAAAGTGTGAATATTGTAGACAACATGAAAGACATTCGTTGCCCTTATAATTTCAGTCTACAAGTTTATTTTGAACTGCACTCAAGCTGTGAACACATACCCATACGTTTGAGTTTGACTCTTGGCCGCTAAACGATTTCAACTGATCTCTTATAAAACCTACCTTTTACCAATGGCTCTCTCTGCCGCGCCGAGACATAACATAATGGAACAGGCCACACTATGTCTTCCTTTCCGCCATATTGTGAAACAAGGTGCACCGTCCTTGCTTACAAGCTAAGGCCAATCCGGCGACGTGTACCCAAAGGAATCGCCATCCAAACGAATACTCACCTGGAAGTTATTGTTGAATATTCTAACTATATTCTAGTAGAAAATGGCATCTGTAGCTGAACTCGCTTGCGTGTACAGCGCCCTTATTCTCCATGACGACGACGTCGCCATAACGGTAAGTCCATCACGTGTGTTTAGGCTTACGAGGAGATGTGTGCCAAATCACTCGGGCAAAAACGTTCATTTTGTGTGTTCGAAATTGTATTTGCGGGGATTCTCTGTCAAAAGTAGTTACAATTGACGCCCATGACGTTGTTTACGTCTGCTGCGGCGTGAATTACATGAGGGCTCCTTTGCACTTCATAATGGTATAATCCAGAATGCTGTCGATCAAGAACGTTGACTTGTACATGTGTATGTGTACCAATACTGTGTTCATACTTGTCAGATGGCATATGACCAGTCAGCCAGCTTGAAAAAAGTAGCAGTAGATTGTCCCTGTTCGTCATAAAGCCACTCTCTTGAAGTGGATATGTGTGTAGAGTACTGGACAAACAAAACATTTTGCATTTTAATATCAGCAAGGCACACAAAGTGTAACTGCTTTAAGATATGTCACATTCACTTTATTATGTTTCATACAAGTTTGCTGGTCTTGTTTACTGGCAACTTTATTGTATTTTTGTGTAAAGATCCCAATGTAGGTAAGATTTCACTTGAGGTTAACCCTCAATGAATTGTCTGTCACAAAATAGATTATCCCTGCATTGTAAAGCCATTTTGAAGCAGGATACTCAAGATAAATAGTCTCGTCATCATAAAGCCATCTTCTGAAAGCAAAATACAAAAGATAGATTATCCTTTGACAGTGTTTCCCCTGGCTTCCAAAATCTTGTAGCAAATTTGGCTAGAAGCCCTAAAAAATTATTCGCCAAACGAGATTTCAATTAGCCAAGCCGATACCACTGATCACAAATGACGTCATTTTTTCTCATTAATATGCAAAAATAAATATTTGTCTGCATTTTCCGTAAGAATGACGGAAATAAACCCTGTTAGTGCTACTATGGATACTAAAAGTAACACCAATTTATGGTTCAGATTACAAGGTGCCAACATCATCCACGCATACAACATAAAATTTGTCCGAATTTCAAGCGACACCACGCGAGCGACACTTGTCCAAAGTTAGGCGTATGCAACTATATTCAGTAACAAACCTGAAATCGCTATCGTGCGATACTGTACATATCGCTACAGACAACGGCACGAAACCTGGTTCAGCATACTAGTTTTTTTCAAACGAATCAGATATCCATTCTCGTAGCAGTTCGAAAGTAAAATACTCTCAGACTTGAGAAATATGTGCATTTTTTTAGACTTCCAATACATTTGCTTTACGCTTGAAGTTTAGCAAGCGAAGCTCGGTCGGCGCTCGGACAGCGCACAGCGTATCAATGGCGCTCGGGTCAGGGGTCATCAAAGACGTCAGTGTGTATTCACAGCATGCTTGCCATGGATCGCGGAAATCACGGATCATAAATCCAAATGTTCACGTCTCTATTATGTAAACAGAACCGTAAAATATCAAATATATACCATTTTGATATGGAGAAACATCTTTTGTTTCACTGATGATCAAGTTAAATGCTCAAATATGGCGACAAGACTTAGCGTATTTGCACGATGTGAATGCGGAACTAGGCGACTCAGCGTACGAGCGAGCGCCTTCTCTGAAAGTCCGATGTCACGTCACAATACACCACGGTCCGTGATACACTGAAAATTGTCGCGAATTTATATTTAAGGAAGCCAATTCACACAAGTTTCTAACACCAGTAAAGGTATTTCTTGTTGGCAGCAATACACCACGAACAGTTTCGCTATTCAGGTGTGCCTTACTCGCTCTACGTTCTAAAAAATGCCATGTGTATGCATGCCGCTACCTTCCTTTCCAAATTCACGGTCGACTTTCGTACATTGATCATAGTCTTTCCTTCCATTCATAGCTTTACTTGCGCGTAGAATGTGTGTTGTAGGGGTGGTTCCCCCCATATTGGTGGAGCAGCCAAAGTCAAAAAGGAAAGTTTGCCGTTTTTGCTTAGTTTCACAGTCACTACGATCCTTCAGTGTTGACGATGACATGGCTGTCACTGCACGGAGTTATCACACATTGCGCGTAGTCAAACCCAAAACTTCGCAACATTTTAGTCAACTAGTCATGATATACATGCGGTACTATTTCGTTACAATTTATTCATACTGTATGTGTTACAAATAGGATCTCCTGACGAATAAGGTCGGGGATGTAGAGAGATAAAGCATGACGTCTCAAGTTGAATGCAGGACATCGATGTGCGCGCGGACAGACAAAGTGATGACGTCATAGTGTAATTTTCGATTCGCAAGTTTGGCTAACTTTTGCCAAAATCTTCTCGCCAAACGCTACTTTTTTCTCGCATTTGCGATTTGGCGAGCGGGCAGCGGAAACACTGATTATCCTTTGATCATAATGCCACCCTCCTAAAAGTAGAAGACATACATTATCTTTTCATCATTTTCATCCTCTGCAAGCAGAACACATACTGTAGGATACAAGATAGAATATCCCTTTATAGATTATCCCTTGATCATAAAGCTGCCCTCATGAAGCAGAATAGTTGAGATAACATTCATTAAATCACATTTTGTCAATTTTCCAGGCTGACAAGATGACCACCCTCATGAAAGCAGCCAACGTGAACATCGAACCATTCTGGCCAGGGCTATTTGCCAAGGCTCTGGAGAATGTTGATATTAAAAGTCTTCTGAGTGCTGTAGGTGCTGGTGGTGCTGGCCCTGCTGCTGCCGCCGCTGCACCAGCTGCCGAAGGTATGATTCCCATCCCCTCTCTCACAGCAAGGCATTTGGATTAATCCAAGTTCTACTCTGGTGCAGACCAAACTATGTATGCACAATAGGGATGACAGGGTAGCTATGTAATGCACTGCAATAAATTATTTAATGTGAAACAAAAACTCTGAGCAAAAGGATTATGTGTTTGATGTTAAGTGGAAAAAAAAAAAATTAGATTTAGCTCCATCTAAAGTTCCGTACCGAATTCCAAAACTGAAATTTTAATGGAAAAGTTTCCTTTCAAGAAGTTTGGCTCCCTCCAAAGATATAATGGTTTAAGGGGGAATTTCTGACCACAGTCAACTTCAAACTACTTAACTTTACTATCCAGCATAAAAGTACTGTTTAAGTTCTTTCATTCTGACTGGCAGCGTCGTCAGTCCCAGTAGATGTTTCAGTGCAATAACTACACGTTTATTCAAGAGTTTTTCTGTTTTAGCAGTAACTTGCACCTTCTTCACACTGTGTTCCTGTGCTTATCAGTTGGTCTGATCTGTTTTCAGTGAGTTAGCAAAATCTATTCAAGCATAATATGTCCTATGTAACATATTTCAGCAGACAAAACTGAATCTTACTAACTTGTATCGCTTACACACACATAGACACTTATACATTGTATGTTATGTACATCCCTATGTATGTGTGTGTTATACATCTCGTACGGTTTGCTTACCTGTGATTTCAGACAAGGTATTAACAGAAAAAGTATCAGTGACAAGCATTCAAGTGTTAAACTAAATAAGTGTTGTCAGACATTCAACTTTGTACCAAAATGTACCTAGTTATCTTGTGCACTTCTTGACAAATATCCTAACAATTTATCTCATCATCAGAAACTCCACAACATTGTCAGTAACACTTGTTGTATTTTCCTACAGCTGCAGAAGAAGAGAAGAAAGAAGAAAAGAAAGAGGAATCGGAGGAAGAATCTGATGATGACATGGGTTTTGGTAGGTTTCTGTTTTGTAGAATTTACTGTCATTGAAATCATCTCCAGCTTACATGCCATGTGCGCCACTCACTAGTCATCATCTGATAGATTCATCACTGAGTGGAGATCACTGCGCGGTCCCTACATTCATTTCTTCCATTAAATCCTAATCCAGTGAGTGTGTCACAAATATTGGTCTTTCACTTAATGTTTTGATTTGTAACAAGCCCAATATCCCGTTGAAAAGTCAATAGTTTTTCTGTGTGTTCATTCCTTTATTTGTAAATTCACCTCGAGTCAAGGGGTTTGAATTGATTTTATCAAGTCTAACAAAGTGTTCTTCATATTTATTTCACTATTGACTTGTGCACCAGCTAGCAAGACAATTTCGCTGATATTTCCTTATCGTTTCAACCCAAATAGCACCAAACTGCATAGTTTCAACGCCATAGTCCCAAATCACTCATAGTTTCAACCCAATAGTCCAAAACTACGGTTTCCAATCCAGTGGTCTCAATATGGCCTGAAATAACTTATTTGATCGGCTGTCACAAATTTTACCTTCATTTATTGTAAGTCTGGCACCCAGTGTAGTCCCATAGTGTGATAGTCACCATTGATCATGAAGTGAAGCGTAGAAATGCTGATAGAATTAGCAATTCTTCATACCTGCTTTTGTAGTGCAAAAATATGCATTTTTAATGTAGAAAACTATCGCATTACAGAAACTTTATACCAAAATGACACCAGAATGAGATCAAATAGACCGTGCCTTGCTGTCTCTTTAATGAAATTACCGTCAGTTGAATAACCTTTTCTTTTGTCTTGTAATTACAGGTCTCTTTGACTAAGATGCAACCATCAAGAATTCATACTGCTGTTAAACAACTTTATACGTATATCACTGTTGGCATGTAACATCTTGCAGTCACAGAAAAATAAATTTTATTTCAAACTAAATATGTCGGTACTTGGTGTGTAATATTATACTGTACTCATATAATGCTCATGTGTGTGTGTTAGTTAAAGAGACAAAGTCGGCCATTTTTCATGAATTTTGTTTGATACGAGATACTACATATTTTGTTTGGCTTGTTGGAAGATAATGAATTGGTGAACATGCATATATTTGACCCCGGTTTTAGACATGATACATGAAACCATCTCGAAAATGATTAATGGTCATTACTATTAATTCATTTTCGCCATGGTTTGTCTAAAACCGGGGTCAAATATATGCATGGTCACCCATTCATTCAGTATCTTTCAACATGCCAAACAACATAAAAAGTATCTTGCATCAAACAAAATTTATGAAAAATGGCCCACTTTGTCCCTTCAATATGTCGTCCATCCTGCCAATAAGAATGACAGCGCCTAAGCCTGTGGTCTTATGTACACTGTTTCTGTTTGTGCAGTTGGCTCTGAGTAGATATGGGCCCATTTGGTCTTATAATTATGTTGATGCATTATCTGGTATTTTAATGAATTTTCTTCTCAAAAGACGTCTTAAAAAGGTTAATTTTCAATTCGTCAACAACCTCTATAATGATGTTTATTGTCTGATATTATGGTTAACAATTTTAGTCTGGACCAGTGAAATTTACGCAATCCACACCAGAATTCAAATACTCTGCACTAGAAATCATTTAGTCTGGAATAGAATTCATATACTTCATATTAGAACTGTTTGTCTGCTCTGGAATTCATTTATCAACAGTGACATAGCATCTTTCACATGATAGTTTACCAAACGTCGGCAAAGTTAGCACCTTGCGTTTAGACGGACTTGTAGATAAAACTTTATTATAAAAAATATTTTCCAACCACAGCTGTTGTCATTTCAGAGAAGTAGGAACCTAAATTTGAACCCAACACATATTTCATATCAATCAGAGGCTGTTTCAAATGCCCCCAAAACATCCCCTTCATATTTTCAAATCTCCCTGTCAGTTCTCCCGCCCCACCCCTTCCGTAGGTGTTTGCGAATGCAGACTTGGTGAAAGTAATTATCCGTGCAGGAGTGGTGGCATTCAGAGGATGGGCAATTCTAGGCTAGCACGCCCTCTAGAGTTTGATGTGGATACAACACCGTTCAGAAGTGCATGCAGAGCTAGGTAGACCCCCGAGGTAGACCTGCCTGTGTCCTAGCAAAGTTCGTATGTCCGGCATCTGAAACTACAACGCTTTACGATACATTTAATTATTTGGGAAATTATTACACTGATTAAAAATTTTGCATGAGAAGACCGGATGGACGAAAATTTTCCTCAAATATAATTACTTTTTACCTCCCCGTAATCAGCACTGAGCAGCTGGCAGCCATGTCATCGCAACTTCATGTAAGTAATGAGACTGGAGAAGAATATATCTGACAGATAATGCGAGAAGTAAAATAGTCCTATGCTTTCCTGCTTGTCTAGATCATGACTGCGTGGAAAGTGTAGTATTTTGCCAGTTTGTTACAGAATGTGATAAATCAATAGTGAAATACCTTACATGTATTTTTGCTGAAGTATGGTCTTTGTGAATGCGTGTCAAAGGTCAAAAAGAAGAGACGGTACCAATCTTCTCATTCTCTAGAATATCAAAAAGTTTATTTTCTAACAATAACACAGAGAATTGTGTACATTTAAACTTTGGGTTAAATGCAAATCTATCGTATAAGTATTCTCTGTGATTTTAACAATTCAAAGGTGTTCGTTGTGAGCACAAGCGATGTATGAAAAAAGTTTAGTATCAATTATTATCTGTCAATGGGTTTAATTTCTTCTTCCAATTCATATAATTGAAATGTAAATTACGTAAAACAAAGTGTGCTAAACAAAAGTGTGCTAAATAAACAGTCGACATTTCATGAATACCAGTGAAACACAAGCATAGTATTTTTTCTTGAAGACGTAAATATGCCATTCCACCCTTCCTCTTTTAATCTCCGACACCCAGTGTTTTGATATGTCTCGTTTTTTCCAGTCTGTAATTTCACCTCTTTCATTTTTGCACAGGTGCGGCTTTTAGACCTTTTCTAAGATTTTTTACGGTTTTACCAATTCCATCGTAGTGTGGAAATTACATTTGTGTCTGACTTTCATTGCTATGTCGCATCTAAAAACGACATATAGGAACGCCAACCATGACATAAACTTTAAAATGGTCTTAACGTATTTCTTTCATGTGGTTTCTTGAAAATGATAGCACGCTCTGCCAAATTAAACAACAACAAAACAACAACAACAACAAAATCCCAGAAGGCTGATGAAAATAGACGTATCATTTGCAAGTTTGTCTTGCATTGTAGCAATTTATTCAAAACAATTTGACTCAGAGCACGATACAGTTGCCTTGGGTGTGTGTCTATATATATATATATATATATATATATATATATATATATATATATATATATATATATATATATATATATATATATATCGCATATGTATATGTACCGGTATAGTTAATGCATGTGATATGATATCAATCTTTTGTATTTGCAGCCGTGATCGACGTTGACATTTAATTGTTCCGACAGGGCTAGATTTCCATTTTTCATGTCTAAACACACACACTGAATATTTGCCATATTTATGTGCTTTGAGTTTATATTCTCATCTAAAATTGTTCCTATCTTTATACTTGGCGTTTGATTGGCACCTTAAAGCTGTGTCAGCTGTGCTCGGGTAAGGCTCGGTACAGTCAACGCAGTTGGCTGATAACAAACTGCATTAAGAAATACGCAGTCAAAAAAGATAAATTTTACAGTTTTCAACATTTACTATCTATCTTAAGACAAAACTTTGGCATATACCAGCTCCGGGGATTTACAGCGGCGACCCACGGCATTTTTACTCAATCTCTGGATGAGTCAATCACTTTATTGCATAACAACACACTTCGGAAAGTGCGCATGCGGTATAGCAAGAACAAAACTAAACATTGCATAAAACCACAGGCGTACGGAACGTTTCCTAGATCGTCGTCGGATGGGAAGTGACGGACACCGCACTGTGAGGCCGAAGGCCGAACCTCGGTACTGTATACAGTACCAAGGTTCGGCCTTCGGCCTCACAGTGCGGTGTCCGTCACTACGTTTCCTAGATCGTCGTCGGATGGGAAGTGACGGACACCGCACTGTGAGGCCGAAGGCCGAACCTTGAGGTTCGGCCTTCGGCCTCACAGTGCGGTGTCCGTCACTTCCCATCCGACGACGATCTAGGAAACGTTCCGTACGCCTGTGCATAAAACATTGTTGTCTATGTCTTTACCTGCAGCTGGGGAAACATAGTGTTTGTAATATATTTCATGAGAGACAGCGTATCATCTGAAGTTAAAATGTACAAAAACTTATCTCTTTCATTTAAACTATCAAACATAGGATAATACAACTTCATTGCAGAAAAGAGAATTCGAACTTCTCTATCACTATTATATTTTTGACACTTCATTAAATAGTGAAATTCATCCTCGACGGAAGATTTACAAAACTTACAAAATCTGGATTCAGGCGGAATTCTTGGTTTTGACCTTCTGCCCAACTCGATTGTAAACAGTGATCAGAAATAAAAAGTTTTGTGACCAATTTTCTACAGCGTAAGTTCAATAGGTTGTAGCTCAGACTATTCTGATAGCGTAATTGGTCATAGCGCCCTCTTGCGACAATCATGAAAACAACTTCTTTCGGGCACTTCAAGCCAGTTCAAACATGGCAGTCCGTTGGAATACACACAACATGTTGTCTCCTAGCTGTGATATCGCAGCGGGACTTGTGGCGTGTATTGAACGCGCTCGGGTCATTGGGGTCATCACCCAGACTGTGGCGATGACCTCAATCGCGTTCGATACACGCCACAAGTACCGCTGCGATATCACAGCTAGTTGTCTCCGTGAAAAACCCTTTGCACTGCGGAATCAGTTCCCGAAATATAGAAATCCCAGAACAGCATGAGCTTTTAAGGCACGGGAATCACAAGGTATGTTTTTTCGCACACAGGTCTGTGAAAATTGTCATTTTTCGACAAGTTTTACCAACACGATGCAATGCGGGGAAGTGATACTTATTTTGTCGGAAGACAAACAATCATCTCGTCGGCAGATTTTCTAAAATGTAAAAAATTTTCTGATATGAAATAAAAATAAACCGAATATTCAGTATTAATTGGTAGATATAAGGAAAATCTTTACTTTTGCTCTAAAACCAAGTTGAAATTATCAATATTGCTTAAATTTCGTCTAAAATTCAGCATCTATAGTCCGTAGCCCTGCGTACGATGTTGGTGTTCGGCCTCCTACCACAGGTCGTGTAATGCCGGGAACACACAGCAGGGCTACTACATTCCGCCGGTTGCATTGTGTTGTGTAAAATTAGTCTGGAAAGTTGTAGATTTTCACCAGAAATATACCTGCAGACTTGACATGTTGTATTGTCATGTCTGCTTCTATGTATGTTTCTGTACACTCATGCACACAGCTGTGAAAGTCAAAAAATTATTCTGACAAATATTTTACAAAATTTGCAACAGGTTGCTGTTACTGTGTTGGACAACTTAAAATTTTCAAAAAAGAAATTACTAAATTGTGGACGTCAGATGAAATGGTCTGTCCAAAATTATACATTGCTTTGAGACCTGTATGTTTGATCCAAAAATTAGTAATTAAATATGCAAATTATCTTCAAAAATGCACATTACAGCCTGCCAGTTGCAATGAGTTGTGTAAATTTGTCAGAAAATTTGTAGATTTTCACTAGAGATATCCCTGCAGAGTTGACATGATGTGGTGTCATGTTGCTTATAATGGTGTCATGTCTGCTTATAATATAAGTTATATGTACAGTAGTTTAATACAGTATTCCTGTGTTACAACTAATCTGTATGGATTATCCTTACACAGTGCAATGTAACAGGGTTTCTCTAACTGACCTTGACCTTTATAGCTGAGAAATTCACCATCACAATTGAAGTGAACCACTCTATTCCCACTGTAATCACAAACATATATGCCATCTTGTTGGTGATCAAAACACAAACCCACTGGTCTCTCTAAGTGTCCCTTGCCAATGTCTCTTATACTTTGCATCTGGTGATTCAAAACATGAACACAATTCCTGCCAATGCCTCTATCTGATACAAAAATCCATTTCTTATTCACAATCAGACCCCAGGGATATCTGACTTGTCCTTCTTCAGTTCTTGCAATGTGTTCACCAGATTTATTATATTTTCTCACATATCCATTCCAGTCACCAATGAATATAAAACCATCAGGACTCAAGCAGATACCTCTTGGATCAATTCCTTCTTTGCGTCCAAAACAGTTTAAAATCTTGCTTTGTCCAGAACTCACCACAACTTGACCATTCCCGTAATCACTCATAAAGTATTGGTCATTGTCTTCATCCACTGTGACATTCACCGGATAAAATGGAATTGGGAATGCATGGAATTGTAAGATGAGATCACAGCAGAGTTTGATTGGATCAATAACCTGAACTCTATGATTCCCATAATCACATATAACCCATTGACCGTTGTTCTTGATGTATATTCCCTCGGCCACATTAAGTTGTCCCGGCATTGATCCTTCCCCAAACACTTCCAGGACACTTTCCTGACCGGATAGCCTAGTAGGAAAACGAAAACGTAAACAAAGGTCAAAGGTCAATTTGCAAACTACAATTTCTATGAAGTCAAACATTTTCTGATCTCACAAATTTTTACTGAATGCAAACTTCTTTTGTTTACACAAACACATGGAACATTTAAAGGAACAACTTCCTTACATTGTTATGTAACACGTGTTTCCATGGCAACGCGATTGTATTTTATTGATGGAAATGTGATTTTCAGTCCATAAGGTAAGTCATTGTATTGTTGATTAGTTAATGATCTACAGAGAGAGTTACAAGGTTGTAAATTGTTTTGTTGTGTTTTGAACTTAATCACAACTACATGTTGATGTAACTCACACATTTCCATGGCAACATATTTACATTTTATTGATGGAAATGTGATTTTTAATCCATAAGGTAAGTCATTGTATTGCTGATTGGGTCATGTTTTACAGATAGAGTTGCCAGGTTGTAACTTATTTTGCTGTGATTGGACTTCAATCACAGATACTCACAGCTCATTTGCATGTTTATTTGTTTATAATTTAGTTACAATTAAACCTACCAACCTTTTTTTTTTCAATTTTCTCTCCAAAATTTATTTCTGATTGTGTATTTCCTGTTTGTTTTCCCAGTGCTCTCATGCAAAATTCCCATGTCCTGCCAGACCTTGTCTCTAATTATCAGTCTGTTTGAGTGTTGAAATCAAAACCATTCTATCTTTCTCTATTTTACAGTTATACCATTTAATTTTGATAATTCTTCTCTAATTTTTGTCAAAATGTTTGAGCTGTCCATGTCTTTCTCACAGTGTTTACATGTTTACTTTTTGAACTTTTTGGTAAATAATAATGTAGTTTTTTTCAAACTTTTTGAGCTGTACATGTCTTTCCTCAGAGTTTAAATATTTACTTTTTTGTAAGTGTTAAAGTTTCTTTCATTTTCATTTCCATGTTCTGAATAATGCAGGATTTTAAATTCATGTCATCTATGCTTTATAGTTTTGTCTCTTGTATTTTGGTTGATCTACCCATACTGACATTAAATGTTTGTTCAGTGATATCTCTGTCTTTCACATTGTTTCCAATGTTTTACCAGTCCGATGCGCAATTTACACCTTCAATCCTTGAGATGTGTGTCACAGTGTCAGCCATTCTGTGATTGCATTTTGTTCATCACTGTTGTACTTCTTATTCTTGTTTTTGAAATCATCGCAAACAATACATGTTTTCATGCTGGTGATACTAAACGTTTGACTTGTTTGGCATTTCTAGTCCCTTTGTCAGGTTGTCTCCAACTTTGTACACAACCCTTGATGTTAGTAATACATGTAGTCTGTCATAGCCTTTCTACATGTATTTATTTTTCCAATTTTCTGAGGCCATACTAAAATGAGATTTTGTTTAACATTTTAAATTACCATGTCCAAATAATCTCACCTCATGAATAGCTTTTGTCATCATTTGTTGTTTTGCCAATTGGCCATATTTAAATTTGATGTGTTTAAAGTGAGTGTAATATTTTCTGTATATATATTTTCTGCCCTGAAATGTTCAAAATATTTCTGGACCAGTGTTTATGGAAATTATGTGTTTACAAAGTGGCTAAAGTGAAAGTTCCCTTGTTTAACTTTATGGTTCAAATATTCAGTCATTCAGTCATATTATATGTACAGAACCTGATAATTTATAGGTGGCATGATTCATTTGTAGAATGCTTACTTTGGTATGTGCATTGGCCAGTATTACTAATTATTTTGTTCAACAGTTTGTAATTGTTTTGAAAAGACTATGGTAACTCAACTAAAATCTGTTTGTGCTATTCTTCGGTGTTCAGTAGGTTGGTTGTTTGTTTGATTGCAAGTCATAATTAAATATGAATACAGTGTATGTTCAAAAGTTTGTTTTTGCCTCGTGTATCAAAATAAATGCTGTTTTCCTCGTAATCTTTAAAGTTTTTTTTCTTTGAGGAATTTTATTTATTCACAAACATAGATTTTGGGTAACACAAAAACTCATTTGGTTTGACAGTGACTTTGTAAATTCAAAGTACTTCAATTCTGAAATGCTGTTTGCTTTTCTGCCATAATAGTTTCGACAAGATGATGTCATGTAATCTTTAATAAGTCGTAGTCATTTACCACATTGCTTAACATTTTCCATACTCCACTTTATCCCCCACATTTTTTTCTTTGTCTTGGCTTTCGGCCAACGGAGAAAAGAACTAAACATATTCTATAATGTTGGTGTCATGTTCTCAAATGTTAAACTACAGCATGTCAGTACGTAGGCTGTCTGGCTATCTGACCATGTCACTGTAGCTGTTAATTACCATGTTGGTCTGTGACTCTGAATTCATCCCTTTTGTCATGCTTGTCTTTGTATTGCTGTCTCCTAGCTTATACACACTCTCACACACAAAATACTTTTAATGTATCGTGTGGTTGTTAGTACACTTGTTCCTTAAAAATTCATTACTTGTGAGATGGGTATATTATCTGTGTTGTTTCTTCCTCATATTTACCTCACTCTTTATTTTTAAGGGTTTTCCAATTTTTCTGATTGCATTCTACATGTGTTTCAAGAATTTATCCCTAATTTTCTTTGATTCAGCACACTATTTGCACTTTGTATATCTGAGTATATCTGAAACACAGAATATGATAATAAAGATATTTGTCATGAAAGAATGAAAATTATTTCCTTTTGCTTTTATCAGATTACTGACAACCATATTTCTCAAGAATGTGACAGTGAAATCAGGATGACTGATAGAATAGAAGGTGATGCATGTCCTGGAAGTCTCACCATCATGCTGATCGAAGTACACATTGGATGATACCAAAGATGTCAGAATTTTGGAAGACATGAAGACATTTGAACAAGATAATGAAGATGTCACGTCCCGACCCTGAAGTGGTGACAGTGAAAGTGACAATGTCTTTAGGTTCAACTGAGCCCGAAATTCTGCATTGTGTACATACATGTATGGTACACACAAACCAAACGGCCCTTTTGAGGGCCATCGCATCCTCCAAAAAGAGAACTACCGTATAATGAAATTGCATATTGTTTATTTTGATAATTAGTTTTTTCACTTTGTGATTGTTTTTGTCATGTATCCTTCGTTTATGGTAATGTAAACAGCAGCAGTGTGCCCTCTAAGTCTATTTGGCGCGCCATGACTCATGAATATTCTCTGTGGTGCAAAAAACTTTTCAGTTGAATAGGAAATTATACATTGTGACTCAAGAAAATTTAAGAAATTTTTCAATTGACTCAAAAGTTTCCTGAAATCTCTTTTGTTGGAGGGCACACTGGTAAACAGTCAGGTGGAACTAAGCAGGTAAGTTGTAAGTTGAAATTTCTGTAAGAGGAGGGGGTATATTTACAAATTGACACAGAGATAATTTCTTAATGTTTTGAGGGAATGCTCACATTCTTTATCTGATTACATTACTTTTACAATTTATATGTGATCTAAACAGAAATAGCAACCCTCACATGTACTCCAGACATTACATTGTCAATTTATAGTAATATCACAAACTAGAACTCCCTCATCCAAATTCTCTGGTGTGATTCACAAATAGGTTAAACCCAGAATTTGAATGGGCCACAGTACAAGCAAAATCATGTCCACCAACGCGCATAGAAAAACGTGTATTTCAATACACTTTTGAAGATATAGGTCTGTTTGTACTGTCATCACATGATCTGTTGGGTTACTGAGTCTGCAGAACACACTGCGTCCTTTTTATTCTAGAGTAGAACCATTGAAAGTCAAGGGTAGAATGCATCATCGATAAAGGCAGAGAGCCATGCACTTACTGGTTAACAGTTTCCAGAGCAATTAACCAGTCCACAGCTCAGGACAATCATTGACTGGTAAGTTTGAAAGCCTTTTCAACGTATGCACACATTGTAGAACATGTATCCGCAAACGTATTCTCACCCTCTTTGGCAACATTGCCAGAAATGCCTCAGGAATTGAAAGGCAAACAGCTGAACGGCAACCCTCTACCAAGAATATATATCAGACAAAAGCTGTCATATGATGGTGAGGAAAATCCTGTGTGAATACAACTGCCATTAATCTTTGCAGTTCTACTGAATACCCAGGAAAGTTGCATGGAAACCTACAGTTGATGCTGCCATACATTCCGTCTGGAAAGTGAAGCTTATGAACTCCGCCAGTGATAAGACCACTGAGATCTACCAATACTATAAAGCTTTTGCTGTGGGTCAAGGGTCAACAGTACGCCATAATACTTTTTGATGTACGGCACGCTGTAATCAAGGCAAGACTTCTGTCAGGAATATACTCTACAATCAAACAAAGTATAGTCTCCAATCAGTACAGTGTAAATACAACCTGCAAATTGTATTCAGCTGACATTGAAACCAGACAATATTTTTAAATTCCTGTAATGCTCTCCAGAATATTAGGAAGAAATTTCATTCAAGGCTGTGTTCCGTTTACCCTGTACTTTATACATGTACACATGTCAATCAAAACTTCAGAATTATTTTCTCAACTTGTCCTGAATTATACAGCACACCTGCTAAATACATCATTGACTACCTATTCTGATGACCTGGAATGCTGGAGCAGGGAATGTATCTTTGCCCTACACAATTGACGAGCAATTCTACTGAAGATAATAGGGGATGAGTTGGAAACAGCCCCTGTGAACTTTGAACCTGTTGATCACGAATCTTTTTCCTTTAACGTCATAGATGGTGCTATACACCATAATACTTTTGATGTACAGATACGGCATGCTGCAATCAAGGCAGGAACAGAACAGATGCAGTGTTGTCTGCTAAAGAGCTTAGTGAGTGAAAGGAAAGGAACGTCTGGGTTTTTCAGTGAGAATATTTGAGATGAGGTACGTACATTACAAAACACCCATTGCTGGTTATGTTCGGGTAACTGCATATGCTTGTTTTCCCTTGGACTTGAGAGTTTGACAAGACAGACAGTTTATATCAGCATATACCCTTATGAAACAGACTGTTTTTGCTTAACTTTCAGGCCCTTGTGCAACAAAACACATACATGTATTGCTACCCACATGGCAGGTGATATTTGTATACCTTCTAACTTAAACATTTGAAATACCCATAAAATCTGAAATTCTTTAATTTTCACAAGTGGCAGCTAGGATGCCAGCAGTCTACATGTACATTTACCTCTGAGATGTGTAAAAGCTATGTTCTATCATCGTCTGTGTTATTGCAGTGTAGATGGAATATTTTGTCATTTTATTTCAAATTATAAGTACCGGTACAATGTGCTATCGCTTATTTTCTTTTCCCACTTCTATGCTATTCATACACTTCATGATAAATTTTAAATCAAGCTTGGTTTTGGGTTAATATAATTTCTAGATTTGTCAAACACAATCCAGTTCACAACTAGCAACAGGTCAACATACAAGGTGTGTCTTGCATTAGAGCTACAGTCTGACATTTTGCAGAGAATTTCAGATGAAGTTAGATATTTAGATCAGCCATCCCACTGCCTTGCCCGTAATTTTTCAGACTGACCTAAAACTCGATATCTCAAAAACTGAATAATATAGAAATTTTCAAATTTGCTTGATATTTGTACTTTTTGTTTCCTGGTATTACACAGTAAAATACACAGTGACCCATTGAACCAGAGACAAAGTCTTGAAAGGCAAAGAACAACCAGAGATTATAATCTCTTGGAGGTAAACACAAACCACATGTAAAATAAGTCCAACCAGAGAAAAGTCTTGAAATCCAAGATCAACCAGCCAAGCATAGGGGATGAGACTAATGGAAGAAATGCATGTACTTGAGGATACAATAGGGTTGATTAGATGCACCAATAGTGTGTAATCCTAAAATTGTACATGGCTTGTAATAAGCTAGAATCTACCGATTACACAAATCATATTTATAACTTTGTATTTCAAATAACATGTCATTTATCGTAGATATCAAAATTTGATCTGATTTAACGATGAAATATCCCAATTAAGGCAGACTACAAGACATGACCATAACAAGCACTGATCAGATCTCTGTGAAGAGAGGTTTAATAATCATTGTCACTGTGCCTGTAGTTTTCAAATTTCAGAGCTGTATCAGCTAGATCTCTCAGTTAAGACATATTGACTGGCCATGAGGGCAACAGCATACATCTGTACTCCGAGGGACTGTGAGTCACCCACAAAAACAGACTGTCTCCCAAGGCCAAAGGCCGAGGGAAACATTCTGTTTTTGGGGGTGGCTATCGAGTCTAACAATTTTTGTCGTGATTGCGTATGACATGGACAAACTTCAACAACTGGGATTGGAAGCCTAATTTTGCTACATAATGAGCAATACAGATAGCATGATATACCTCACAACATTTATCCAAGAAACAGATATTTTTAAGATTACCCCACATTTCATATTCTGCATAAAGTTATATCTTATATTATATATATATATATATATATATATATATATATATATATATATTTTTATTTTTTATTTTTTTTGATAAGTATCCTTTTCTTATTTTTGTAGTATTAGTTCTTGACTATGTTCACCTTTGAGGGAATAATGTCAATAAAGTTATTATGTTAAAAATTATTAATATCAGGCAACGAATTCAGACAGAGTCACCTGTCTGTATATCAGTACCTTTATTGCGTGACTACCTTGTACAGACAGTCATGCAATACATGTACTGATACACAGACATGAAATTCAGACACTGTCACATGTCTGTGTGTACAGGACATGTAATACATGTACTGATACACAGACATGAAATTCAGACATTGTCACATGTCTGTGTGTACAGGACAGTCATGTAATACAGGTACTGATACAGACATGAAATTCAGACACTGTCACATGTCAGTGTGTACAGGACAGTCATGTAATACAGGTACTGATACAGACATGAAATTCAGACACTGTCACATGTCTGTGTGTACAGGACAACTTCCTGTCATGCAATACGGATGCAGGCAACGAATTCAGACAGAGTCACCTGTCTGTATATCAGTACCTTTATTGCGTGACTACCTTGTACAGACAGTCATGCAATACATGTACTGATACACAGACATGAAATTCAGACCCTGTCACATGTCTGTGTGTACAGGACAGTCATGCAATACATGTACTGATACACAGACATGAAATTCAGACCCTGTCACATGTCTGTGTGTACAGGACAGTCATGCAATACATGTACTGATACACAGACATGAAATTCAGACCCTGTCACATGCTGTGTGTACAGGACAGTCATGCAATACATGTACTGATACACAGACATGAAATTCAGACACTGTCACATGTCTGTGTGTACAGGACAGTCTTGTAATACAGGTACTGATACAGACATGAAATTCAGACACTGTCACATATCTGTGTGTACAGGACAGTCATGTAATACAGGTACTAATACAGACATGAAATTCAGACACTGTCACATGTCTGTGTGTACAGGACAGTCATGTAATACTGGTACTGATACAGACATTAAATTCAGACACTGTCACATGTCTGTGTGTACAGGACAGTCATGTAATACTGGTACTAATACAGACATGAAATTCAGACACTGTCACATGTCTGTGTGTACAGGACAGTCTTGTAATACTGGTACTGATACAGGCATGAAATTCAGACACTGTCACATGTCTGTGTGTACAGGACAGTCATGTAATACAGGTACTGCTACAGACATGAAATTCAGACACTGTCACATATCTGTGTGTACAGGACAGTCATGTAATACTGGTACTGATACAGACATGAAATTCAGACACTGTCACATGCTGTGTGTACAGGACAGTCATGTAATACAGGTACTAATACAGACATGAAATTCAGACACTGTCACATATCTGTGTGTACAGGACAGTCATGTAATACTGGTACTGATACAGGCATGAAATTCAGACACTGTCACATATCTGTGTGTACAGGACAGTCATGTAATACTGGTACTGATACAGACATGAAATTCAGACACTGTCACATGTCTGTGTGTACAGGACAGTCTTGTAATACAGGTACTGATACAGACATGAAATTCAGACACTGTCACATGTCAGTGTGTACAGGACAGTCATGTAATACAGGTACTAATACAGACATGAAATTCAGACACTGTCACATATCTGTGTGTACAGGACAGTCATGTAATACAGGTACTAATACAGACATGAAATTCAGACACTGTCACATATCTGTGTGTACAGGACAGTCTTGTAATACAGGTACTGATACAGACATGAAATTCAGACATTGTCACATGTCTGTGTGTACAGGACAGTCATGTAATACTGGTACTGATACAGACATGAATTCAAATTGTGTCACATGCACATTTGTGTGTGCACATGTGCATGACAGTATATCCTGTCATGGAATATTAATTTTTCTCATCACCTGACGTATTCTGGCAAATCACGACACGGAATGAACATGTGGCATGTTATAAAAGTTTATATACAAAATCAGATGACGTTTTGTTTTGGAGTTCATTGTACAGTGGAGGTATAGTCCAAGATGCATATAGTATCAAGGATAGTATAAAAGTGTACAGTATTGTGAGGACAAATCCTAGTATTTTTTATTATATACCACTTTATTCAAAATGTTACAAGAAAAGTTGAAAGTCCAGCATGCTGTACTGAACATACACTGTATTGCATGACGGCATGTAGATGGACACTTTCAGTGAGTCAGCTATAAGCATTGAGAAAGAAAATTCAATGTATGCAGTGCAGTGAACATGAAGAAATTGTAGTTCAGCAAGATTATTTCTCATAAACTCTTAGCTATTTTTCTTGCCATCACTCATGATGTGACGCAGTGATGGTTATATGTGTATTTGAAAAAATGAATCTTGTCGTGTTTTCTAAATGTTTACATTATACTGATGTGAGGTTAAATGTCGAAATGCGTTCAATAGCATCCAAAGGTATTGTAGTCTCCTCAATGTTATTTACTTTGCGTTGACTGATAGTGTAATTTACTGTGGGATGAAACTCCATAGTTTACAGATGTAATAGGTATATGATAAAACAGGTACTAATACAGTCATGAAATTCAAAACCCTGTTCAATTTCTGTATGGATAGAACATTAGCCCGTCATGTGATAAGGAACTAATACATGTACGTGCATAAAATCAGACCCTGTCACATGTCTGTATACACAGGACCGTATCAATATCTTAAAAACTATCTACTGTTGATTGACCAATCAGAGTGCTCAATTCAGGGTGTTTTATCTACTCGTAAAGCCTTGGTCACCAAATTCCAGAAACGAATGACAGCGCCGTAGTAAAGTACTGTCCAATCAAAAGTGAACATGTCATATTCTGTAGACATCTGATACGTTTTAATATTCAAATTTGGTAACACAGTGGAAACCAGCTGCAACACAAAATCTGCTGTGCCCTAGGGCATTTATATGTGCCCTAGGGCATTTATAGGATGTTCCATCACACTGGAAGGCTATTTCACAAATAGAAGTTTTAATTAATATCCTAAACATGTTACATTGACAAAGGGGACGGCTGACGTAAACACATTGAAAACGAAAATATATCAGTTAGGGGCGATAGTTTTTAAGTCGGATAAAACCCTCGTACTCGGGCTCTTCTGGTATATAAAGTCCAACCCTACGATAAAATGTCTCGGCCTGCGGCCTCGACATTTTATCGTTGGGTTGGACTTTATATACCAGAAGAGCCCTCGTACTCGGGCTTTATCCTATACTTGTCATGTAATACAGGAGCTAATACATGTACATGCATAAAATCAGACCCTGTTACATGTCTGTTTACACAGGAGAGTATCAATATCTTGTCATGTAATACAGCTACAAGTGATAGAGGCACAAAATTTAGACCCTTCACCAACATCCAGGTTTGCACATGTCATGAGTGCAGTATTTGCTCTTATGTCTTTACAGCACTGTACATGGACCTTAATCACAGTTACAGATGTTACAGTTCTATCTTGCTGACAGTGAATTGATTACTACAGCTCTGTGATAAGGACCCTTATGGAAATGGTACATTTAAGGTAGTACAGTACATCTGTTGACAGGCATAAGTAGACAAAGACACTGAACACTGAAGAACTGTTCATCTACACTTTAAAGGCCCGATAGCTGTATCTTTTAGCATTATTTTTGTGATTTTACTTCCAAACTAAAACAAGTTCAAAGTTCATGGGAATGTACTCATTGAGGGATGTTTATACAAGTATAAACTGCCCACTGGGACTACATGTGCAATTTGAGCAAGATAAATAATAAACGTTTGCCCAAACATAAAATGGCGCCCTCATGCAGATAAAGCAAAAACACAGCACTCAGTGCATATATGCATTGGAATCTTCACAGAAACGACAGCGTAGTGCCAATATAATACATGTAATGCTGAATGTTTCCTGTGGGACACTATACCGGTATGCTATGTTTCCTTTGTAATATTACCAATTTCTAAAACTGGCGGAAAATCAAAATAACAGTTAATCATAGGGCCAATGTCCCTGAAGCTACTATAGACATGGATACAAAATTGAGTATTTCCTGTCTGTATGAAATTATCTCACTAAGATCATCCTAGGGACCTGTATACCAAATATTAAAGCTGTCTGACCAGCGGTTTTGAAAAAAAAACAAGCAACCTAACAGTCGACAGAGCTCCGCTGTGTTATGTAGAGAATAACTTTTTGTGACACGTGTTGATGACAAAGGTGGGTATCTTTGATAGCTCATTTCAGGATGGTCTGACCAAAAATGGCAAAATTAGCTGCAAAAATAGTCACAATTGAAGATTGCATCATAATTTCAATATATTACATTAAGATAAACCCTAGGAACCTGTATATCAAATATCAAAGCTATCAGATAAGTAACATTTGAGAAACAAAGATTTGACCAAAAATGGCAAAAATTGAGCCAAAAATGGCAAAAAAGACCCAGAAATACAAAAATTGAAGATTTCATCAAATTTCAATATATTACACTAAGACAACCCCTAGGAACCTGTATACCAAATATCAAAGGCATCAGACAAGTAGTTTTTGTGAAACATATTTTTCGACCAAAAATGGCAAAAATTGCGCCAAAAATACAAAATTGCAGATTTCATCATTAGTTAATCTGTGGGAACCTGTATACCAAATATCAAAGCTGTCAGATGAGTGATTTTGATGAAATAAATTTTTGACCAAAAATGACAAAAAAGTCCTTAAAAATACAGATTTGCATATTTCATCACAATTTGAACAAATCTAAGTTAGGTTATCCTTGGGAACCTGTATACCAAATATCAAAGCTGTCTGACCAGCAGTTATGAAGAAGAAGATTTTTTACCAAAAACATGTTTTTTGCGCTAATTTGCATATTTTCAACAATATCAAAAAATTTGCATCTATACAACAAATATCAAATCAGTAAGTACTGCGGTTCTCAAGATATTTGAGTGGACGGACGCCTCACAACGGACATACATACATACATACATACAGACTGACGACGGACGCCAGACGGATACCCATACCCAATAGCTGCTATAGACTATAGTCTAAAGTAGCTAAAAATGTAAATTTACTTGTCCAATTTTTCAGTGGTAAAAGACTACATGTATATCCTTTAAATCTGTAAAATTATAAAAAACCCAGAAAATAGAAAGCACCCAAAATAAAAATTTCAGAGATAAAAACATTTATCTGAATGAATATTTTAACCTTCAAGTATTGTCAATTTTGAGTAGCATCTAATTCATTGTCTTGTACTTTTAAAACAATTTGGTAGGTCACTGTGCTCAGTTTGTAAAACATGTACATGCAGGCTTGTGATAGATTGGGAAGGAGGACTTGAAAGAAAAAATTTGATCATATAGAGGGGGGCATTTGAAAATTTTTAAGGCATTTGAGGGGGGATCTGGGAAAAAAATAGATTTCAATCGCCATTCCTCAAGCCTCCCTAATCATGAACGCAGCCATAGATGCAACTGTATTGTATATCTGAAGAAAGTATCAATGAAAACGTTGCTTTTTTATTCTTTTTAAATGTGACTTTTTCACAGATAAATTACTGGTAAATAGTTATACTTTTACGTTACCACAAAACTGTAGTTTGATCTCTGTGATATTTTGCATTTGTGTTCCTCAAGTTAACAGTCCGTAGATCTACTCTCGTCTACTGTGGACTTTGGCTTTCAGTAAGGGCATGCATGCATGCACGTATGCACGTATGCATGCATGCATGCATGCATGCACGTATGCACGTATGCACGCATGCACGCATGCACGCATGCATGCATGCATGCATGTATGCATGCATGTATGTATGCATGTATGTATGTATGTATGTATGTATGTATGTATGTATGTATGTATGTATGTATGTATGTATGTATGTATGTATGTATGTATGTATGTCCATCCATCCACAGTGGGAATATGTCTGTCTGTATAATGTCTGTCTATCTGTGTTATGTCTGTATGTATGTAAGTAGTAAGGTATTTATGTACATATATGTCTATCTGTCTGTGTGTTTATGTTAGACTGAAAGATTCTGTCGAGTGCGGGCGCTCCGGCGCTTTGCGACCTACAACCCTTTACCATAAAGGGTCGTAGGTAGCAGTGCGCCCGCACGCGACGGAATCTTTCAGTCTATGTTTATGTATGTCTGTATGTATGTAGGTCCACAGCAAAAAATGAGAACAGCTACACAGGTCAAGCTGATTTTTTTTTTTTTGATATGGAGCTATGTGTGATGTAGATATGCCGTTCTTCAAATGAACTAATCAGCATAGTAAAAATTCAAATGAGGTAGGAAAAAAATGGAAATGGTTGAAAATCAAGAACTCAGGAACTACTTATCTATATATATATATATATATATATATATATATATATATATATATATATATATATATATATATATATATATATATATATATATATATATATATATATATATATATATATATACACACTTGTTTGGTACCTTAGGCAAATACACATTTAGCCGTATTGATTTAATGCAAATATTGGCTGCTTTCTATTTTTCATGAAGTTTCCCCCTACCTTTTGCCATTTTTGTCAAAAGATCTTATTCTCGGAAATCAATAGTCCTATTGCATTAAAATTATGTTTACAGGTTCCAATGAATGACTGAAGTAGGATTCATTGAAATTACGATGAAAGTTGGATATTTGTTTTTGGGGAATATCTGCCATTTTTTGTCTAAAAGTCTTCTTATGAGAAGCTGTTAATCCCATTACTCTCAAATTAGGTGCGCTGGTATTATGAGATGAAGCACTTTTAGCTCATGTGTTCACACACGTGAGCTTATTTCACAGTGATGTCTGTCTGTCTGTCCGTCTATCTGTCTGTCCATCTGTGGGCCCGATAACTCAAAACGGCTCTTTAGATCAGACTCAAATCAAGTACATAGATTAAGTTTGCATATGGCAAGAACTGGTTAGTTTTTTGTGGGTTTGGCTTGCTTACCATTTGCATAATTAACTTTGGAAAAAACGGATATACATTGAAAACAACTGCACAAAATTTGATGAGATTTACTGAAAATGTTGATCTCACAAAGATATTAAAGCGCAGTGGTCGTCGCGCTGCGCGTGCATGATTTTTTTGTTGATAAACATAAATTTTGTAAACATAATAAGTCTTCTCAACTTCAATAGGAGTGAGATGGGAGCAGTCCCCCACTTTGTTAAGGCCTTTGTAAGACTCAACATCATGCAATAGTAAAATATTAAGATCGGAAACGAACTTCAGTGGTGTATTTCTATCTATAAACTCGTGTAGAGCTACGAACATTGGGACACTACACTCAGCAAATTATGTCGCTGAGTTTACTGCACGCAGACAAAGTGAACAAAAAGGTTTGGTCGCGCGCGATCACGCTGGTTGTACACAATGCTATGTACAGTAGCTGTACAGTGAAAATGCATAACTAAAATGATCAACATTGCCTATATATGTAGACCAGCAACAAGCACAATGCCTAACACAAAAATTACACTCAAGACCATGATCGGCAAGCCAGAGCAGGACACGGGAGATGTTGTTGGGAGACGGTCACCTCGTTGACGTACACGGATATAGAAAATCCGGTCCCACACGTACCGGCCCGCGACGACTTGGCCCACAACAACTGTTGATCACCATGTCTTACAAGTCCTAGTATTACGTGGTAAGAAATAGTAAATGACAGGAAACAATAGACAAAACGAGCGGGTTTTCGCGGCATTTGGCAGGAAAATTGCACGGCTATACACCGTGCATAGACGTATCGAGAGATCCTGTGCCCCGGTCCTGTGCACGGTCATGGCAGTGATCCAACCGCTGGCTGGTGTAGGCCTACCGGTACTGGGCAAACTTCGTTGTTGTACCTCCGGATTACCGGGTAGGTCTGAATCCTCTTTCAAGTGAGATAACCCCCACATAACAAGAAGACCTATGAAAGGTCCTTCGCTTGACTTGATACCTGTACTCGGAATTCTCGTTTGCACCCCCAAACTGGGTAAACTTTGTAGTTGAGTTGGATTCTCCACAGCAGAGTGTAGCGCGCCATATACCCGGTTTGACACGGATGTTCATACAGAGCACGGAACGGAACAGATGCAGAGATGCTTCTTGCTGCAGCGGGCATTGCTCTGCGAGCTGTAGATTTCTGTAGTTTGGGTTGTTGTCTTTGTACTCCTGTCGGGCCTCTTGAAATGAAAGCTCTCGTCCTTGCTAGCGATGTCGAAAACTAGAGCCCGGTCGTTGATAATCTGTTGGCGTATACATGCGTACGTCTAGCTCTATGGCTCGAGCGATAACAGTAGCCGAGCCCCATTCAACTGATTCAAGAAAATCATGAGCAAATGTGATCTCAATCCAGCGTGCAATTATTGTTCAATATTCAGCAGATATTTAACTTAGATTAATTGACCTTTTATTGCGTGTTACATTTGGTTAGTTGGTATGCTTGTGACAGATCAGCCGCCATTTTTACAAGCGGCAATATCGCAAACATTACAATCAACCCGTAACATGTGCGGCGTTCTTGGATTTGTTTACAACAGAGGGGGACCCCCTCAGGAGGATGCGCAGCGCGACGACCACTGCGCTTTAAGCCTTACCCAGGGGACATGAAAGATAATTGCTAATTTGCATATTTATGAACTTTTCTAATTCGGAATATATATATATATATATATATATATATATATATATATATATATATATATATATATATATATTATATGAATTTACCTGATCAAAATTAACTAAACATGGTATGTTTATTGAAGATACTATGATTTACACCGTGGCCACTTTAGTGTTGATTAAGCCTGTCTGGTGCAAGCAGAAATTCTGTTTGTATAAACGAAACAAAGTGGTGGTCGGTGTAATAAATGTAAGGTTCACTATCGGCACCCCACAGTTAGGATTGAGATAACGTTCTACTAAAACGTCTCGCCTGCCCAATTCAAATCGATCACAACACTGCACTGTAGACACGCTGTAAGTCTGCACTCCGACAATGAACATCAATAACAACAGTCGCAAATACCATAAGGGCAAATCCTTCAGTGAGGACGTAGCAAGCTTGATTGTTCAAAATATAAGAGATTGTGGTGGCCATCCGGCATCTGGCAAGGTACCACGAGGAGCTTACAAAGAAACAAGCAAGCGTTTTAAGATAAGCGTGGAGGGAGCCAGAAAAGTTTGGAAGAGATGTACATGTATCAGGACAAGTTCCCTTCAACCGGGATGAGAAAAGTGTCGTTCATGGTTACACACATGTGAATACATGTACATGTAAAATGCTACCCCGACTGTTCTTTACTCTTACCTTTTCTCTCGTACCAAGTGAAATTGGAGTAAGTTTATGGAAAGAAACATGGCCTAGTGCAAGTGAATGTTTATTTCGAAAGTTTTGCAGTCGACGTCAAGACGGGCGATGTCTGTAATTTAATCGCTAACATTTTCAAAGTGGCATTTTCTCAATTCCCGCGTCTGAACAAAGTCTGAACACGACACTTGCGATACACGCTATAGTATCGTTGGTATTCATTCACTGCAATATTGAAATCGGCACAAAATGTGTGATGTTCTCTAACACTGACTGACTACATTTGAAACACATTAATTTTAGCAGATACTGGGTAATGATAGGGCAAATGCCGTGGTCAACAACATATGTATACAGTGTATTTTATAATCACTCCCTAATTTCAGGCTAATCGGCGTGTCCACGGGGTACCGATAGTAGGATCATTATCACCACTGATACAGGGTAAAGTAACCGTTTTATCACCCTTCTGCAGACAGAATTTCTGCTTGTACCAGACAGGCTTGATCAACACTAAAGTGGCCACGGGTGTAACACATTATTTAAAGACGTTAAGCATATTTACTTCAGCCAAATCCTAATTTGCATATTTTATGAACTTTCCTAATTAGGGATATATATCTGAATTGACCTGACCAAATTTGATGAAACTTGCTATTTAGAGATACTATGATATGAAACTCAAAATCAAGCGACCTACCTTTATCAACTCGTTCTAGGTCACTCTGCATCCCATCATACACTTCCTTTGTTGCCTCACTCTTTGCCTTCACAGGTGTAGCCTGGCTGATGGCAAATTCCTTCTGCATCATCAGTTTTGTCCAGCTTCATGTAGGACTGCTTTGCGCGGACTGGAGTATTGACCGGAATGTACTTTCAGGTGAACAAACTCAGAGACTGTGTCATTTGCCTGTTTATAGGAGGAGCTGATTTCGGTGTCTAGAGTCATCATGAATTGGTCCTTTTTACTCTGTGACCGTCCGAGTTTTCCTCTGTGGACTTGGACATCCAGTCTGACTTTTTCATGCCTTGTATCAAAGATTGTCCGGTGATGGCGTAATTCCTCAATATGGAAGTCGTCTCTACTCAGTAATCCAGTGTTGCCCTTGCTGCCCTGTAATTGCATCTGTGACAGGGTCAGATTTAGACTGTTCACAGTATGCTCCCTGGTAACATTCTCTCGCGGTGTAGCCTGGAGCTCAGTTATTGCACCGACACTACGCCGACGAGATGGCGTTTGGACTGAACCTGTGATAAATTAAAACCACGTGGTCAAGTATATCGAAGTTGGGTATTCTTGGTAAAAGAGGAACAGTATTGTATCATTTTAAAGTGAGATTTAGTATTCGGTGGCTGTGCATGCCTATCTATTTGTGACAGTATTTCTGTTTCTGTGCATTTTTCCCTTTAATAATGCTAAGTTTCATACTACATAAAATAGCAACTATTACCAAGGTAAAAACGTAGTACCAGTACCTTGGCCATTATAAAGCCATCTGCTGATATCGTATAGACAAAAGTTTCCGAATTTAGTATAATTCCAAAGTTATTTACTTCACAACCAAACATCTAATTGATCAGGGACAATGTAAAGTGGTTTTCCCGATGAGAACGTCTATTATATTGATTGGATATGCAGAAGAAAATGAGTGCAGCAGTGTTGCAGCCAGGACGCGCCCGTCGAAACTACATGCAATTTGTTACAATCACGAAACAAAATTTGATTGACAATTGACAACTGTTGTCCCCAAAATGTGCAAAATTTCCTCAAAAATTAACGGTAGTGGGACAGGTTTAAAAATCTTGGCTGCAACACTGGTGCAGAAAAGTTGTTTAATGACAATTATTAAAATGTATGTATGGCTCCACGCTTGTGTGCCACACACACGACCCCTCTCCAAACCTGTTCGGCCATAGAAACGTTCATTGCAGAACTATATCATCGTCATTGGAGATAAAATAAAATTAAATGTAATTATTACCCGTGATCAGTGGTATTTCCCTCTTGCAGAGTAAATACTCCTGTACTGGAATGTAGATATCAAGGGTTGAGTAGTGAGCTTGAATCTTGCCGAGTAGTGTTTCTGTGATGATTGTAGAATGAATGGTTTTGTCAAGGCGTCCACTGATGTACTCATTCCACAGGGCTTCTAGAGCTTCTATCGATCCGCACGTTGTCATATATTTCAGACTGCCTTGCTCAACTTTCTTAACGTCGACACCACCGTGTGTACAGATCAAAATTTTCCCAGCCCCTTCGTTTGCTGGCCTGTTTCCTTCTGCTTCGTAGAAACGATTAGTAACATCTTCCATCGATGAACTGCATAGGCATTGCCATGTGCCGCATCGATTTGGACAGTGAGTGTCCCTACGATTAGAGAAATAGAGAGTTTTTTCAATATATATGATCACATAAATTTTAGGACAACATGAAATTTTTTGTAACACTTAGTAGATAGCGCTAAAATTGAACTATTGACAGCATGATCAGATTAAGCTAACTTCTAATAAGGCTGTCTGGATATCTTTGAAAACAAGAGCACGGTGATGAGTTTTCCTTTAATTGCATGCTTCCTGTTTATGAAGATGAAATTGTAAATTAATGTCAGCGCTTGAGTGTCGTGCGGCTGATACACCTAGCTTGTAACAGGTGTATTGTCACTGAAACAAAAAAATGTCGTCATCAATGTAAGATGACGTGTGTTTTTGTTACATCATCCACTTCAAGAGAAATTCTCGCGATCTTTCATAGCCTTGGATATTGTGTTTATTTTCCTGTCCGTAGAGGAAGGTGGTGCTCGTCAAACTGAGACTGAAAGGATGTATTAGGCTGCTTTCACATATAATGGCGGGGGGGGGGGGTTGAAGAATAGCGATTGAAATTTTTTTTTTTCATCATAAAATACCCTCAAAAGTTCCAAGACCTTCCCGTCTACATGATCAAAAATGTTCAAGCCCCCTACTCTCATACAGCCGCATATTTATTATGGATGCAAGCAAAAAAGTAAACATGTATTGGGTAGTTCTGCTCGCAGATGTTTAACACTACCTGTAATTGGCACTTTGTAGAGCCATATTCCTAGGCAAATTCTTAAATTGATTCACTTTTAAACACACCAGTAGACTTTTTTGATTTATCAGTCAAAGAAGAGTTGAGCTAATCCAACTCTGGCCAGGCCAGTGGCACCTTCTGAAGAGCACACAAAATGACGATCACGAGAGAGTATGCAAATTGTGAATTCCTGGCTAAATAAGATGCTACTTATTAAAGTTTTACAAACTAGACAATACTTGAAGGTTACAATATTCCATCAAATAAATGTTTTAATCTCTGAAATGTTTGGTGTAACAAGGATACATTTGGTAAAATTAAAATAATTCCACTTAGTCACACATTTTGTCATTTAAATTAGAGTCTTTGCTGTATAAAGTTTTACTGTTGTTATTTTATGATGAAAAAGTGAAAATTTAGAAAATAAAGCATGGTGACCCGATTATTATTTGATTATTCTCATATAATGCCAGAATTCAAAAATCTTTGATAACTTTCAAGTCTCCTGGTCTTCCATGTGTTGCTTTCTGGCTTGATCTTGTGTATAAGTATGTTTCACTGTCATGAGCGTCACATGACCCAAACTCTTCTTCAGCTACTTCATAGTCAGAGCTATCTCTGTCACTGCCCAGGCCAGTAGCTGTATTAACTTTGATGATTTTGACAATAATTTTGTTCAGTTTATAAATTCAGCTTGCGAACACAGCCCTTGAATAAGTACCCTGCATGTATCATTGACAAATGACTTTCAGCCTGGATTCTAATTCAATTATCACGCGATTATTTATATATGCAGGCTTTTGTCAACAGGAATATTGTGTTTCAGCATGTTGCAGAGAGACAGCAAGAAACTGTATTTGATATACTGAATAGAAATATGAAAAAATAAACAGTTGCAGCTTCTGCCCCGATACTAGGCCCACTTGTTTGTTTTGTTTACGAAAACCCATGCTTTTTTTAGATTTTTTTCGATACAAAAGTAATGAAATGTGACAAATGGTTCTAGACCTGTTTAATTATTAATAATATTAGAACCATTGGATGACATTGAAATGTTATTAAATTTTTTTATTGAATTAAACACCAAACCTAGAAATTGTAGAAAGGGGAACAAAAACTTTTTCAGGTCCCCCTGTAGGCAGAGCAAAACTTTCAAGTCGCGCCCTCCACTATCCAAAAATTTTCTAATCCCCCCGAATTCCTCCAGTCCACCCCTAATTGTTTTTGTGAACATTAGCGTTTTGTTTTTTGAGATTTCCACGGAAATATTTTCGGGTATGTGCTTTTTCTAGTGTGGCGAAATTCTGAATGCATATGATCACCTTATCTTTGTACCTACCGTAATCCCGCTGATCTCGAGATGAACTTGGGTCATTTGTTGAAGTGGATCGAGTGCTGTTCGTGCGTGCGTCATCGGTTTCTACAGTGTCAAACCAACACAAAAGACAAGAACGTAAATGCAAAGCATAAAAGTGGGTTAGTACAGAATGCATATTAAAGGAATACTGTCACCTGTTCCAATTTTGCCACAGTTACCAAGGAAAGAGAAAATCTAACCAATCACAGATTTAAAGCGGGTGGCCGCTTTTAAAAAGACCGCCCTCACATGGGCATTTGAATACCAAGGAACGCCCCTTTGACCATATATGGGCATATTTAGATTACAGGTGACTGTGTACCTTTAACGAGACGTGCTGAAGAAGAAATGAACGAAGTTGACCTTGATCTTAGTGCGTTTTTAAGGTGGGGTACGAAAGAAAGAAAGGAAGAAAGAAAGAAATATATTCAGACTCCAATACTTCTCTTGGCTCAAGGGATCTTCCATTTATCATAAGGGGAATGGGTGGGGCAAATAGGGAGAGGGTCATTTTCTGAACCTTGTGTTGGGAGAAGGCCAAATTTTCAAATGTTATATTGTTATTGCAAACACAAATGCTCAATATTTGAATTCACTTTTGAGCCCTGACAATAGCTGAAGAAAATTTAAACTGTTCATACAGCTCAGAACTTTCATTAATTTTACTTAAAGTTTTCGGTACATTGATTAGAGAGTGCTATATAATAAAGTGTAGTGGGAAATTGCATTATTTCGTATAGCGACAACTTTAAGTCAACCTCTTGATAGTCAACCATTGTTGAATTGCCTCCAAAGAGTAAATGTAAACCTAACACATACTGGCTATGCATGACATATTAAAGTTGTATCAATAGGCTGTTAAACAATGTGTGCATATATATGTATTTGTTTTGGACAAACATTTTATCATGGTCTATTACCCATTCAAAGACTAACAGCGACTCTGACGCATCCGGGAGAAGTTCTCCTTGTTTAACAGAAAATTTACCCAAGATTTACCGATATATGAAATTCCCTGTGTTAACACTGTATGAAGAAAAATAAAATTTTGGATTTCCGAAAAACTAAGACGTTGAAAACTTTTCTTATATCAATATCTTATACCAAGAGCTTTGAAATAACCGCCATAAGTGGTAGCTCAGAAAAGAAATGGAAAACGTTTTAAAAGTCCGAATGTCACTCCCCGTGGCGCATTCTACCTTTAGTAATGTTTTGTGTGTTATCGTCACTATATGTGCAAACCGAACCTTTCAAAAAGTCGATCACATGCTTTATTCATTTTAATAAGGCGTTTCCTCAGGAAGTTGATGAATTCTAAAAACTACCAAAGATTCAATCACGCATAACCAAACACCGCGGTATAACACGCTACCATGTAAACAGTACCTACCTTTTATTGAAAAGTGACCGATACTGCGTTTTGCTATCTGAACGTAGTTTGTATTCCATTCAACAACTTCGAGTTTGTTTTTTCAACTTGTTTCACCACTTCAGTCCTCATGGTCTCTCTAACCTGTGATGCCTTATCTAGATAGTTTTCATAATCTTCGATAATGGTGATTATTTTTTCCTTTAACATATCTGGGTTGCCACGCATATCAACAACCATGTTGTCACGAAGAAGAGGGAAATATTTGCTTATGAAATGATCTCCTTCTGATTCACTGGCAACAATAATTGGTTTCCCCCTGGCTATTGTTGCAAGGATAACATTTAGAGAATCGATTGAACGCGGTGACAATATTATAAGATGTGAAAAACCAACTTCCTTCGGCAGATTACATTTTGTAAAGCCGTCAACAAGAATTTGAAGCTTTCGATGTGGCTTCAAAAGCTTAACGACGGCGTCATCGTCGTGCTTTTTCATGCACAGAATTTTCCATTTTGGTGGTTCTCCGAAATTTTCGTAACTCTCGGCGACCAAATTCATGGCACTTGGAACAATATCAGTATATGTCATTTCCGAGACGTAGCTGTTTTCAATGGGGGTCAAAATTTGGAAATTGCGCCTTTTGGGTACCTTCTTACTGGTGGGTATTCTAAAATATATATTTTCTGGTAGGGGTAATAACAGAAAATGCATATTTAAACTATCACCAAGTCTGTCGTCAAAGTATTCAAATGTTTTATACCCAACTGACAACACAGCATCAGCGCACATATTTTGGTAATCCAACAAATCATAATTTTGTTTGAAGACTTCTTTGTCATACGGAAACATATCGCAGGTTAATTCGTCCGGACACCATAGATTGACATGGAAATATTTCGCATCGGATGATACACTTTTTGTTATGTCCTGTGCGACTGATGCAGAAACTATTGCAAACCCGAAAACTAATTTCAAGTTTTAATATTGTTGAATTCCGGGAAGAATTCTTTATATGCTAGCAACCAGATGTAATTTGGTTTTAATATGGTATAGTGGATCTTTCTCTGCGGTAAAATCAATTCACTCCAAGACGTTTAGCTTCGCTCACTGTTCTATCGTCTGCTTCTAAAACTGTACAATGAATACAAATCCCCACATTTTCAGCAGACCAATTAGCAGGTACAACGCAGCTGCAATGCCACCATGGATCGGAGCGCCCCATTTCTCCATCACAATCAGAGCTGCTGGTTGAAGTATTTCCACATCAAGTTTCTGTGAAAAAGCGGAAATAAAGTTAGTGAAGACGGGGGCTTTCATGGTAAACTTGTAACGAGAATGATTTCTTCTTAATACTCATGAAAACAACAATTACTCTGCAAGGAATATGATCAGTTATGAACTGGTATTCACAGTCAAAATGTTTATGTGTTGCATTTAGAATAAACGTCAAATCTACCTTTGTAAGCCTATGACCAAATGTGATTTGACGGAAAGTAATGCCAAAGTTGAAAATATTGCTTCTGGAAGGTGCAAGTGTTTAAAGACTTTGACATGTTAGGGTTTAAATTATAGTGCAAAAGGGATATCATTAATATCATTGTGTTGTTATTCATCTTATACAAATCTATGTTTGTTACACATGTTTTAAAGATACACTAGTCTGTTTCCAACTAGGTAGAGTGGCAATATATAATATTCTGCTCTGTATTATCAATTATGTGCTTATCGTTTTAAATTACGTTTACCTTTTATCCAATAGCGCATTGCACTCAGAGTTTTGAAGACTTATTTATAAACAAAGGAAAATATTGTTCATCCGAACGTAGCCTACTATTTGTTCGATTAGAATAATGGTTTTTGAACTGGCTGTGGAACCGTTTTCGCACGAGAGATATTAATCTCACATACTTGCACATCCTGCCGAGCTTTGCCGCCCTCTTCGTTGGCATTTTTATCGTTTTGGCCTTCGTCTCCATCTCTTTCGCTTTTCCTCTCTAATCGGTTTCCTCCATCGTCACTGTAGCCACTTCCACCGCTGAAATTTCTGCCATTGTGTCTAGATAATAAGCAGAGTGATATAACGCCATTAACTCTAACTTTAAAATTGCCCTAATCTTTCGTTTGAAGAAGCGGTGCTAATGAACGCATTTCATGGTAGTCAAATTGTTAAGTAAGTGAAAATGGGAACTAACGTTTACCCGTAAGTATATAACAATCTATATACAAACACAAAGTACTTGCAGATTTTCATAAGGAGTTGGAAAGCAAAAAACGTAGGTCCGTTTCATTCTGCATGCAATAATGATCCATTTTGTTATTTCTATTATTCCTTCTTCAATCAGTCCAAGTATAAATGTGTTAAAGTCACTAATTTTATCATATGTTTTGTTTTTCAAACTAGGCTAAACTAGGCTTAAGTTGGTAATGATCAAAAGTTTGGTAAATAACCAGAACGATCGATGGGAACAGATATTCGGACAGATATTTGGACTCTCAAAAGTTTACAATATTCTTTTTGTGTTTGCTTTACCACTTGTGGGGACCCATTTTGAAGTCATCAGTAAATAAAGTTTCCATCGGCTTATTTTTCTGAAATTCGAAAATTATATTTTAACCCATCATAGTAGAGATAAGATAGGGATGGTGGCCATTTTGAATTTCAAATATCAGTAAATCTCGGGTAATTTATATCTCCAGTACCAAAATTTGCACGGTGACCCCGATTTTTGTTCTCGCTTTGAAAGAGAATGGTTTAAAGTTTGCTTGAAAAAAAGTTTGAGCAAAAGTTGAAAGCTTTCATTTTCGTGGCGCCATACTGCCTTAAAACAAGCTGATATGGAAAATAACTGTAGACATGGTTGAGCATTGGACGTAATATTCAATGTCCTTGAATGCCTTTAGTAGGAACTGATTTCATTACAGATATTGTGCCTTCCACATATGATGCGATATAAAAGCTAGCTTTCGCTTACTCGATGAGTAATAAAATTGAAGGAGTTTAATTCTACAGGAGCGCTCAGGAAAAGTCAGTGAATGGTCGTGTAGTCAGTGCCAAGACCACTGTGGGATTGCTGCCAAGTCTAAGTTAGGTGGAAGTGCTACTTCTACTGCTGCATAGTTTTGTTAGCAAGATGTATGTGTACTCACTCTCCAGCAGAATACTAGCAGTGGTTAGTGTCCTGATAAGTCCTAGAATGTAAACTTTATTTTCGTCGGGTCTCTAATCAGCCGCTGCGAATGCCACACGACTTAACCGGAGAAAATTAGTTTCAACGACAGTTGTGAATACTGAAGAAAGTTTTAAGAATGTTCAGTTATTTGGTTTACAGTTTGCTAAGTCTTGTTGTAGGGCTGAATATTTTCCCGAATAATTGGTGAATAAAATTATAGAACATTTACTTTAGTAAGTAGTTGAACGAACGAAGAACGAATAATAAAACAGTTTTTTCTTCCCAGTTTTGTAAAAGGTTACACTAAGCCTAAAGGCTTGAAATGGGGCTATGGAGGATGGGCGATACCTATGCATTAAAAGTTTACATATACTATACCTGTGTTCCTATCATACATATTGACATGAAACATTTTGTTCGATTTCTTTAAAAGCCTTGTGGACGAATTTTCATTAAGAATCATATTTTACTGTTTTACTGCCTCTGCATACAATATCATGGTCTAAAATTGATGGAGAGAGCTTTCTGTCTATTGCATGTGAATGTCAGTGGTGGTAGTTCAAAGTAAAGGAGTTCATTTAATTACAGTGAGGATTAGTAAATGAGGACGTATTTGGCATTTCAATACAATTTGTTCGTTCACTATTCAACGTCTTGTCAGTGCAGCGGTCAGCCAGGCCCTGTTGTCAAGTGTGATATAAATTGAAGTCGTTTTCCTACCATCGCATACACAAGATTTATGCACCCTATACGTTTATCAATTCACCCGTTATCAGTGGTCTGCAACTAGGTGAGTCCTGTTTTGTTTGTTATCGTCAGAACTCTAATCAGTATCTACAATAAGCTGAAATCCGAAAACCACAATGCAGTACTGGAGAAAATCGTTTGCAAAGACACCTATGAACACGAAATGGAGAATTATAAGAACATACTACCGTAAAACGGTGACCTCAAGACAGTGCGCATGCCAAATACTACCTCATCAGAATGACGGAAATATCAGAAGGGGTCAGAAAAGGCATAAATATATATGATGAGGGGTATGCATGGAGCACAAAATAGCATTCCGACCAGAAATTTACCCTGTATAATTAGCTTGGGTAATATTTCATGTCAACCTATCCACTAGATTGTTTGCGTACCAGGGACCTGCGTACGAAGTACGTCATCTGCACTTCTGCGAACATTCTGACAAGAGAACATGAAATGTTAAATTCACGATGTCAGTTCCTACTTATTAAACCATTAGGGACCGTTCAGTTTTTACGGCCGGGGGGGGGGGGCAAAATCCAGGGGGGGGGGGGGGTCATCGTAATTTTGGAATCCGCAAAGGGGGGTCATCGCTTTTCACTGGTAGGAAAGGGGGTCACCACATTTTCAAAAACATAATACCAACAATAAATCACATTATGCCATGGCCATGATCGACCCTCTTTACCGGCGGGCCGCCTTCGGTGGCCCACTACAATAAATATACATTATGTATTACCCATGACCCTTTTAACGGGCAGACGCCTTTGATGACCCACTCCAATTAGGTTTACTTCATGCAATGGCCATGATTGACCCTCTTTACCGGCGGGCCGCCTGCGGCGCCCCACTACAATGAATTGACTTTATGTAATACCCCACAGCAATTTACCGTAAAATTCCCAATTGAAGCCGCGGCTTGTATTAGAAACATTTTTGAGGGACCCCTGGGATCACGCACTGAATAATGGTAATGGCTGCGCGCCTTCAGCGGCCCTGTCCAGTAAAGTCTACTTTATGCAATAGCCATGATCGACCCTCTTTACCGGCGTGCCACCTTTGGTGGCCCACTAGAATAAAGTTGACTTTACGTAATGGCCCATGACCCTCTTAACCGGAGGGCTGCCTTTGGCGAACCACTCCAATAAAGTTAACTTTATACAATGTCCATGGACATGAGTTGTCTATGGAAATGAAGTTAAAATTGCCTTACAGTCGTCCTAATTAACAGATGTTTCAATGGATGTGGCTGAGAAGTTTGTGCACGTGCATCTCTGCTACATGAATAAAGTGCGCCGCGTACCAGAGTTCAAATCCAAACCATGCGGGTAAATTTGACATATGGGTTTTGGTTATTTTTCAGGGGGGGGGGGTCATCAATTTTTTTCGTCTGACAAAGGGGGGTTCATCTTTTTTTCACAAAAAATGCAGGGGGGTCTATATTTTTTGAACACCGGTGACAAGATTTTGCCGCCCCCCCCCCCCAGGCCGTAAAAACTGAACGCTCCCTTCATGGAACGTACTAGACATCTCAGGGTTACCACAGATCAGAAGGAGTGACTGCCTCTGGAATTATGAACTCATATATATCTCAATCCTCTGTCCGCGTCAATAAACGATATAGCATAAATTCCTACCCTCCTGTCAAACACCACATGTAGCAGTTGACGGTGCTAAATTTGCTGATTTTATACACAGAAAAATCTCCATTCATCTGAATAGATTGATTACGTTTTGTAATTTGCCGGTCACCTGTCGGATAAGGTTTAACTTTTGGCCATTCTTTTTCGGCATTCTGGTTTAGTGTATCAGCCAGAGCTTCTCTTGCTCTCTATAGCATTCTAAATGCTCAGTATTCTACGTGTAATTATGGACTGTACATAAGTAAAGACCATTGTTATTGTTGACAATGAATTTTAGTTCAGAATTAAATTAAAGTTTCAACAATTACAGCTCTTTTTTCTACACATAGGCTGTGTCGACAAGGTAAAAACTTGGTATCATGTCACAATGCTTCAGGGATTTCAAACTTGAGTTGATATGATATTGCACAAGCAACAAGTTGTTACAGATAGTTGAGCTCTCTTAAACCACCTGCCTGATTATCTTTAACTTTGTTTACATGTGTCTAACGTTACTCTGAATCGGAATTGATCGCATTATATTGCAAAATATGGCGACACTGAATTTTCAGGCACAGTTCTCTGTTTTGGGGCATAAAAAGTATTTTTATTACAAGTCGTACTAATGTTTAGAAATAATATGTATTGGAATGCAAGCACCATTTAATCGTTCTAGATAAATTACGTACACAGTCATGAAACATATCCGACAGCTTGAACTTTTACAGTGGGATTTGATTGAGTGTCCGGTTTGTCTTGCAGAGTTCGACAAGTCTTCATGTTGCTTATCATTAGAAAATTAAACATTTGCAACAAATTGAGTCTTTGATGTGAGATTACAGCGCGCGGCGAACGTGTCCCATACAGTGTTTAGTCTACAATCACAACAGTCGTTTCAGTGCGTTACGCTTTAAATATGGTATTCTCACGTGAATTTACGTCAGTCTCTTCCCCGTGGGATATATATCGAAGCTCTTGTCACCTGGGGCTATGAAATTCAGGCAATAAATATTAAATTGCGTCATCAAGCATCAATGAGAAGAGAGCCTACTCTTGTTTGACATGCTAACGTTTTTATACAGTTTAATGGAACTCAACATTTTCAATATTTTTAAACATGGAAGATCTTTATAACGAAATCTTTGACATGAGGTGTCACTTCACAAGAAATGATCCGATTTACTGAGCGGTGTGCCTGAAAACAGTTGTTGGCTAAAGCTTGAGACCTGGGCACGTTTTCTTTAACTTGAAACCTTATAGGTTACGGGCTGATACATTTCAGAATATACATGTTAAATAACGAAATTATTAACTGTAATAATGAAGAAACATTAACATTCAATTTGATATGGTACTGATTAAATGGATGTTATTATTTTTATTATTTATTATTTATTCTTTAATTCGAGAGCGAACTCATAAAACCAGAGGAAAACACACACACAAAAAACTTACTCTACAAGAAAATAAAATAAAACAAGACATACTCTTCACTTGGAGCACAAGTACATAAAGCTTAAAAACATTCTGAGAAAATCTTGCGCCAAAAGCTGCTGTGCCGAATTATATCAAAAGATAACGCTGCTGCGATGAGATGATTTTCGCTTTCCATTAAACGAACGTAAAAATTAGAACGGGCCATCCGTTGTTTACTTTGAAATGTCATGATGTAATGACTGACAAAAGTTTCTGAAATACTCAATCGGTGTCTAATACCCAACAATATTCTAAAAGCGTTATTATATGAAACTCTGACATCATTGATACATTTCTCAGTGTAAGTACTCCAAAGATGGGAACAATACAGAGCAGAACAATATGCCTTAAAAAGACATATTTTAACTGAAGAAGAACATTTATAAAAAGTCCTAATCAAAGAGTTGGCACTTGCATAGAAACTCCTCATCTGTCGCTTAATATCATCAACATCATTTCCTAAATCATTTAACATAACCCCAAGGTACAAATGTTTCTTTACAAAAGTAAGTACTGAGCCATTTAAATACATTGTTATGATCTGAGAAAGCAAACTCCTTAATGAGTTTTTACTTAGTCTAATTTTACGTCTATTAGCTTTCGGAATTAACGCTTGTTTTAGTGAAAAAGTTTCCAAACGATCTATAATTTTAAAAGAGACCGTAGCTTTATAATAAAAGAAACAGTATAATACAATTAGCGCAGAGTCTATCTGATGTCAAGCTGTCCCATTGCGGTCAAGAATACCTGCATAAAGCACTGGTTGCCCGGTTGGAAAGATACTAAATTTTCGTCCAAGGTAACCCCATAAATTTGTTGATAGATTGTTTCGCCATTGTCTAACTCACTGCAAAAACATAAAATCAACATACTCGAAACCTGCATACGAAGTAAAGACCAGAAATTAGGTGGATTCGAATGTGATGGTTTAAAGTAAATTAAAACCTACGTAAATGTGCCTAGCAAAATGTGACCACAGACGTTCCTCAAACCTTTTGACGAATGCAAGGTATTAGATTTTGACAGTCAAATAAGTTTTGACTACGGCTTCATAGACACACACGCGCCTGCACTTACTCGACCAAATGCTCCACCAGGATTGAAATTATGACATTTTCAAAGACAAGATGGGTTTGTGACGGGAATTCAAAACGCCACCTGAAGATTGGAGAAAGTGGGTTATCGTAATCGAAAGGCAAAAAGACAGCATATGATACTTTAAAGAGAAGACACAAACTTTTGTTTTTGTTATGTTGGTTTGTATGTTGAATGCTTAAGTATGCTACCCGACTGCATGTATACACAAGTGTCAGGTATCTTACAGCACTGGCTACTGCTGTCAGATGGTTTCTCCCATGATTTCAGAGAGCAGCTCAGGCTATATGTGATGTAACCTTAAAGAGACAGAGGCTGAATACGTGTAGTATTATGATGGGTCAACTTATATCGACTCAGCCTACTCAGGCCAAGCGTATTTGTCAACAGGCTTTTGCATTTCAGACATTTTCCGCCTCATTAATATGCGGTTATAAAAGACTTTATGATGGAAACTTAAGAATGCTTTGTCTAATCGATGATTTTACGCTGACTGGTTATTTGGGCAAATGTTGGCGGCAGACAAGGCCGCCATAAAATCCACTTGTCCTGTATAGGCTATTTCACAGCAAACGTTTTCACAGAGGCTGATGACATACACCGGTCAGAAATTTTTACCAATTTGCACTCCCCTTGAATGTACTAAATGAAGATTATAAGATTATTCACCATGTTTTGATTCTGTAAACTCATATTAATACAAGAAATACTCCCATACATTTCAGGATGGATGCGGGCGTCTCCATAACAGTAACAAACTTCTTCCTAGTCTCTGAAATCAATGGGTACAAAGAATGTTGATGTCCGTACGAAATGATGAGGTTTAATAGATGAAATTAAAGCTCATTCATCGTAAGGTTGTCTTTAAAGGAAATTTGCTCACTATATTAAAATTTTAATTGCAACTTTATTTAGTATATTAAAATTTTAATTGCATACAAAAAGCTATGACACGTCCAAATTCTCTAATCCCTTGTATCGAGTCCCTCACCTTTAATGTCATACATCCACGTATGTACGTATACGAATGAACACAAACCGCTACAAAACATTAAACTGTCTATCGTGTACTTACCACAAGCGACTATGATTCGATCTCTTCCAGTTCTACTGTCAATTTTCTAACCGACTTCATGTAGAAGCGGCTCTCTGTGGAACTACCACGAAACCCATAAACGCATTCCATGTGCCTGGATAACTTCAAGCATTTGCGCAATAGTTACCGCCGCTTTGGGCAAGAAGACATACCATGATTAAGACCATTCATTCTACTAAATAAGTAATCTTGAAGATCTTTCAGTACAAGCTTTGATAATATGGAAAGTCTTGAATTTCAGGATTTCAACACAAATTACCCTACTAGAAATAATTCAAGATGGTAAAATAACCTGCCCCAGTACAGTATACATCCGCACAGCCACACAACTGCCACACCTGTTTTTTTTTTAAGAATACCTACTTATTAAATTATGCATCATTTGAATACATTACATGGCCTGAATAGTGAATATTCTGGCCGTAATAATGTATATGTTGCATAGAAAAAGATCGCCCCATCACAGCGCAATCCTTTAAAACAAACCAGTACTACTGCCATTACTTCATCGCTCTTGTGACACCGCCTTAAGATACTTTCCAGTAACGCCACAGGCTCACATATAAGATCATAGGATGTTGAATGCGTACATTGCGTACATAATGATAAACACTGATCAAAGGAGTATGACAAGACGCATCAGCGATTGCATTGTTTTGGTAACCTATATAATGCAAAGTTCGTTAATTTTTTAAATCAATAAAATAAAATAGATAACCTTATTACAGGTGTCAGCTAAATTAAATATTACTAGACCTAATGCGACTTTTGCGAAGTAGAAAAGTGTTGTTCGGGCCTTAATTACATTACCGCACTCCCTTCTGGCGTATCATTCTTCTCTCATATTAAAATATAAATTCCTTGTTGCATTGGAAATGTCAGTTGTGTCTTCCATAGGTTGCAAAAATTGTAACATTCTGTTTCATTTCTAAAGACCTTATCCATGTTTTTGTGAGTGCACTAATCAAGAACGGTGCCCTGAACGATTAAAATATCGGTTCGTCACAACCACTACATTAAGAACTTACACAAATCTGTTGTGATTGAATTTACTGTTCGGCATTCTCAAATACAGTCGATTTTGATTTTAGCTTGGTTAGGAGGAACTATGTCGAAGTATGCATGAGTAAAAATCCTTCATTGAATACTTGCAAATTTTATCAAAGTATAATGTAACCCAGCAAAATGTAATACAGTAACCGTGATTTCTGAAGGGTGTTATTTCTTGCAGTGTGACAAGTTTTGTGTGAAATACTAAACTTTTGATAACATGTCATCAACGTAGAGGTCAATTTATGTATACCACTGATACAGTATGCTCTAAACCGTCAATTTTAATTAAGACAATACATTTTTAACGTTGCCTTGACAAGCAAACTTTGTGTTTTTTGTAATAATCGGAGACTATGCCAACACCGGATGACCCTGAAGTGACTTGAGCTAAAAATACATTTATCTGCCCAGGGTTCATTCGACCTAACCAAGCGAGCCTATTCTTGTGAACGTGTTCTGACAACGTGGAATTTTGTTAGTTCAGTCTGTTGCTGTATGGCCGCTTCGACCTTAAATTACAAAATGTCGAACTCTCCACACATTGTTTCGTAGTTCTTGATCATAATCCAGGAATGCGTATGTGGCTCTGTGCGATAGTAGTTCAGTCCAAACAACTTTATAATGAACGGCATTTGAATGACCTCATAACAAGTTATTCACAAACCAACAAATGAAATGCAACTTAAACAGAGTTCTACCCTAGTTACTCCTCAAAGGGTGGGGGGAGGGTCTTACACTTCAAATGGTGACATTTCAACCAAATCTAGATAGTATCGTGTTTCTACTACATTTTATGTACTACAAATTTAAAATTTCACGAACTAAAATAAACCGTCCCCAACTGTTTTAAAATGGATCAGTTGACTACAAAGTACTGAAGCAACCAAGTGCTGTACATTACAAGTAAATCGTGTGACACCGGTTGCTATGGACAGAGTGTATGCACTGTAAAGTTAAGTGTTCAAGGATAGAACACCAATTAAACGCCTTTTTGTAACACTTTTTGAACGCGTCTAGACGTTCAGAAATTTAACACTACGTGTTCAACAAATGTTCAATTTTTGAACACACGTGTGCAGATTTTGATCGAACACTCCGTGTTCATTAGACATTATATTGAACACCATGGTGTTCCATATCTGAACACACGTTGCACATGAAATGTGTTCAAAAATTGAACGCATTTACGCGTTCAAAGGGCTGTATCACTTTTTGAACACATGGACGCCGTCAACGATAAGTGTGTTAAAGGTTAGAGCACATGATATGTACTTGTTGAACACCTTTAATTTTGGGCGTTCAGGGGGTGTTCAAGCCTGGAAATAACAAAACAGACCACTGATATCCAGTAAAATTATTTTATTTAAAAATACACAAAAATTCCTTGAGTGAAATACAATTATTTAGTGTAAATTGGGCAAATAAACATGGCCACTTTGTAAAGTTTGTCAGAGGAAAACACCAACGGTGTTAACACCTTCCTATCAAAACATGAACAAAAGAAAATCCACATAAACACTGTAGATCGTTTTCAAACAATATGAACAAAGTAATGACAAAACAGGTTTTTACTTAAATATTGTGGATTACGTTATATGTTCATACTTGTAAAAACGTACAAAAACATCTGTTCTGAAAAAGCTCAAAATTTGGCTTACTTGAATATATCACATTCTGATAATTCCTTATGTCTTAAAAATGTCTGAAATGTCTTTAATGTCTCAAAAATACAAATTTGCGTATTTCATCATAACTTGTACATATATGATTGGGATAATTCCTGGAAACCTGTACTCCAGATATTAAAGGAATCGTACTGGCCGTTTTGAAGAAAAAGCTTGGGATGTAAAAATTTGAGGACGATGCCACACATTCACCTATGATATAAGCTCTGCGTCCTTAACAGCAAAGCTAAAAACAGTAACAAATCGAGAACAAAAGACGTGTTGACTGACAATAATGCGGCAATAGGTAATATGGCGACATGAGACTTCAAATGAAAGACAAGGTGGCCTTTTAGGCCAAGGAAAAGGGGTGACTTTGGTATACGATAATGTTACAAAATATTGGCTTCTTCTTGTCATCAACTGATGAAAAGTAAAAGAAAGGCCAACTCTCATATGCTGAAACAATAGAGTGTACACCCTGCGATGTTACCTAATGTTTTAAATTTACATGCGATTTTGATTACTAAAAGACATGTGTTAGCTGTGATTACGCAGCGGTAATGTGGCATATCGATCGCGCTCTGGTCAAGCGTCATCGATACATACAGCTCTGCGATGATGACCCTTGACCCGAGTGCGATCGATACGCCATGGCCCAAAAACACCGCTGCGTATTCACAGCTAGTGTATGGTCTACCAGCCACTGAAAGAAAAAAAGGATTCTTCACGTATTTTAGCTATTCCAAAGTACAATACAAATAATTTCAAAGGATAATAATACAGATGCTTCAAAATTTAACACCTTGACTATTTTGGAGAGAAAACTTACCCTTTCTGGTCTTGCTTCCGCACGATCACGACTTCAGCGTGCGTTAAAGAAAAATGTCGCAACTTCCGTTTTGATGCATCATGGGATAGGAAAAGGCACCAAACTTGAACACCAAGTGTTAAGGAGTAGAACGTCTCTTGCACGCCGATGTTAAAATTAAAACGTTCATGGTGGTTATCTGATTTTCTTTTCAAAATTTCAAAATTTCAACCCGTAATGAACGTGTAAAATTATTTTGTATACTTCCTGTTTTAGAAAAAAAATGCTTTCAGCAATTTTAGACCAGAGAAATTTTTCACTTAGTGGGAAATTCGTAACATCAAAATCCGTGTAAGTTTGCCGGACAGCAAGGTAGTAGTTAATTTAATATAGCCACAGTAAAGTGAAAAATATTAAAGATGGATAATTGTTTTACAGTATTGTAAAATTTCTGTAATGCTGAGTTTTTGAACACTTGAAGGAGATGGCTGTTAACACTACGTGTTCAGGTTTAGAACATCATTGTTAATAATATGAACACTAGTGTTAACAATATGAACACTAGCCGTTCAAATTTGAACACCGAAATTTACATTTTGAAAGCGTAAAGACGCGTCTGGCGTCCGCTATTTTTACAGTGTGGGGTTATTAATTTAAACGGCGACTCCCCTTGATGACCTATGTCAAGCCATTCATCACAGTAAATGCACACCTGTAAACGTAAAACATGTTTTTACATGTCCCTGGCGAGCAAATAAAATGTTTGCAACGTTTCAGAAGCTCGAGTCTGGCACGGTGCTCGTTTTACAAGAGAGTGTCTGCAGAGATTGTACATTTGGACCGCTCAGTTGTTACGCTGGGTCTGTGATGTGTACTCATGCACTTATTGATCAGGCACCGTTTCAATTATAGTAGTTAGGCTACTGCCTTTCAGTGAGACAACATAAAAATGGCCTGGATGATATCGTCTGGACAAAAATGCCTACTTTAGGGAGTGTTCAGTTATTACGGCCGGGTGGGCCGGCATAATCCAGGGGTCACCTTAAATTTGAAACCTCCAGAGGGAGTCATTTATTTTTCAAACAGCACAGAGTGGGGTCACTTAATTTTCATTAGTATCCGTCCCGTCAAAAAGCAGTTTTCGTGTTCAAACATATTCTGGGAAATAAAAATGATTCGCATGATTTCATTCTCTGCCGTAATTTAACTGTAAATCTGAATAAAAGTATAATTATCTGTCACATGAACTATCTGACTAGGCAACTCTGAGGCTTGTCTTCTTGTAAATCTAGCTTACTGAGGGCAATGAACAATTGCTATTACTTACATATTAGAGATATAGCAAGTTTTGCCAGGGAAATTATTAAACAGTTACCTGCAGACTACAATAAAATGTGACATAACACTTTAAGGTAAAATTCCAATATCATAATTGTTGTCCACATCTGAACTTTGAAACACCCTATTTGAAGCAAGTACATTTGTATCGATTTTCAAACAACTATATAAGCAAAGATTTAGTTAAGTTAGCATTGTAAAAAATATTCATTGTTTTCTCATAGACTCTAATGTATAGTGAATCAACATTTCGGTGAATTTCCAAAATCAAGTTCAAAACACATCAACTTGTAACCAACCTTGTGTAATCAAGATTTTTGAAAAAAATTATCAAATGTCAATAAATACACAAAAAGCTAGTTTTGTTTTGTTTAAAATTATTCATATATTCAATTGACTACCATGTATAGTGTGAATCAACATTACGGTGGAATTCCAAAATCAAAGTTTTTGCACAAAAATCCATTTGTAACCACCCACGTCTAATCAAGTACATTAATATCAATAACCAAACATACATAAATACACAGATTGAGCTAGGTTTGTATTTGAAAACAAAAATATTCATAGTTTCCTCTGAGACTACCATGTGAATCTACATTTTCGGTGAAATTTCGAAATAAAATTTCTTACTCAAACATCCATTTGTAACCACCCTAGTCTAATCAAGTCAGCAATATCAATAATCAAACCTACATGAATACACAGATTTACCTATTTTTGTATTGGAAAAAATATTCATAGTTTCCTCATAGACTACCATTTATAGTGAATCAACATTTAGATGAAATTTCAAAGTCAAATTTCTTATTCAAACATCCATTTGTATTTGGGTGTGAATGAATAATTTTTATAACATTTACACATGTATTTCAATCAGTCATTATCGTTATGATCATAACAATGAACATAAGTTTGGTATTAAATTATTATGAAACATTATAAATTCAGTTGGTTCTTTTGCCGATTATGAATAAAACTGAGACTGAGACGCAGGCTTCTATTAGCCAATTAGTTCCTTTTAGAGTTTTTGCTGAGGTCCTGTCTCTAGCTGTCTCACTTCAGTTTTCCTTTATTTGTTCTCTAGCACTCAGTGACTGCAACGTGATATATTCAACTAAGGCGCTTTTACTTTTTGTTAATTGTGAAGGTAGCCATGCCATTATTAGACATTGTAAGGATTCACTGACTCATCGGGGATTGTCCTGAATTATATAAGATGAAAAAGGCAATTGGCAGGAAATGTACAATATGAGAGCTGCAGTGGACGGAGAGCCAGATGCCTTCCTCCTACCTATTGCCCCTCCCTCCTACCTACCTACCTACCTACCTATCTATCTATCTATCTACCTACCCACCCATTCACTCACCCATTGTACATCCATCCATTCATCCATCCATCCATCCACACACACGCGCAAGCACAAGCGCATGCACACACACACACCTACATACACACATACATATATACATACATACACATACATGGTTACATACATGGTTACATACATATATACACACACACATACATACATACATACATACATACATACATACATACATACATACATACATACATACATACATACATACATACATACATACATACATACATACATACATACATACATACATACATACATACATACATACATACATACATACATAGCTTTTCATCCCTAATAGATAAGCTCGAGTCGTCATATACATAATTGACAAAATGGGAGCTAAACGCAAGCTTACCTAATAGTGTCAAATTCGCCTCTACCTGCTGAACTTGTATGTGTCAAGTTGAACTATTCTGATGATCCTGTCCTCACAAGGTATTAAAATCAATGGTTTTCCCGTAAGAGAAACGTTTTTGTTGAGAGCAATCTCTTCAATATGTGTTGGCATCGTGTTCCAGTATTGTGTCATACAGAATGAGAGCAATCCTAACTTTATCATGGGTGGGTAAAGTATAGCACATATGCATTTTTCTGTGCACATCCCTCTAACCCCATTCCAACAATTATGAAATGTCTTCATAGGCCAGCTACATCCATGTCTGTCATCGTTACTATACATACGTAATACATACATGTTTACGTCTACATTCGTTACTTGTATGCGCGAGCTTGTTGTCTGCATTGCACGAGGTGGCAGATCCGAAGTGGGCCATTTCCCATATTAGGGCTGCAGGTATAGATATGGTTATAAGGGGTAGAAATGTATGTGTCCTTGAATTGACTCGCTAGAAGCAATTATATTGGCAGTTTGTGATGCTGTTGAAATCTTTACGGAAACTTCAACCTCAGGCCGTCTGCAACGTCCGTAGTCTGTATAAGTTGAGAGGAATGATCATGCTTACGGTTCCAAGACAAGAAATTGACCTTGTTAAGCCAACAATTTCTACAGGTTCAGGGACTGGTCAGCTTCTTCAGCCAGGGGGCCGTTGGATTCATAGGGGGGTCACCCTGTTTTTGACTTTGGTGGTAGGGGGACAGCATGTTTTTGAAATGCCCAATAGGGGGGTCAGTGTGCTTTTTAATTTCGGCATGGCTCATACTTGCGTAAAATGCATTGTGCCAGCCACAAATTTCATCATTCAGTTGCATTTTTCGGCGCGCCCTTCAGGCGCATTTCTTTAAAATATCAAACAATATTTTTCAGCATGCCCTTCAGCTGCATGACTTTCATATATCAGATATATATATATATATATATATATATATATATATATATATATATATATATATATATATATATATATATATATATGAGATATCTGGATGTTTAATATTTTTCGGCGCGCCCTTCGGGCGCAGTAAATTAATATATCAGAGATATATGTCAGATATATCTTGATGTCTGTAAATTGAAAGTCTGTTTTGCAAAGTGTACTGATCATTATGAAATCTGCAGTTCATATGAAAAGCATGACAAGTTCCTGATACTTTTCTGTGTTCTCTATGAAAATACAGTATTAGAAGGCAACGTAATATTTCACAATCACATGTGCCATGGACCTGGTAATGTATTACCTTGAATGGAAATGATTATTTGAACAGTTTAATGTCATATATTACAACAGTTCTGGACATCTGCTTCATGCATAAAAAGAGAGGAGTACATTTACAGCTCATTCAAAATACTGTATTCAAACTTTAGAATTGACACTTTTAAGTTCTATCTTACAACTGACATGACAACAATATCATTGAAACACACAGAATGACTGAATGCTTAAATTAAAGAGGCCAATTTCTTGTCTTGGAACCTTAAACACATTTCTGTGACATAGAAGTAAAAAACACTGAATAGTAAAAATCTGAAAAAACGACAAGAAATACAATGCGAAACCCATGGTGAGATAGAGGAGGAAAACAGGAACATTATATTTGTATGTTCTCAGACATATGATGTCAACACACCAACTTGGTTGCATATTCTATAGCCATAAAGTAAATACCAGTTTTAGTTCCTGACGATAACACGCCTACTGATGTCAGTGGTTTCGGCAAACAGTTCAGTCATCAAATAGGCCAGTCTAGTTGAGATAATATACTTCATCATTCCACCAAAGCAAGGTTAAGCGTTCCTTGATTTCTTATACTTTTACATCGAAACAACATTATCTGACATGTATGAAATCAGTCGGATAAACTTATCGCGATTCAAAACATCTACTTGATGAAAACGGAGAAATGCTGAATCCCTTCAAACGTTTTGTGCTTACGCATTGGTTTGGCAACACTTTCGGTGAAGGGTTATGTTTGGCAAGTTTTAGCCGCAGATAGATAAGAGCATAAAATCCCTGCTAAAGCCGGGTAGATCTTATCCGTTATTTTGTTCTATCATGCATGAACAAATATGGTGTCACATCAATTTGAAGTCAGCCATTCAGGTTGACTTAGACGTTAACCTCTGAATTCTAACTTCCCATTTAATGATTAACCTGTAATTTACAGTGAGAAGTAACTATGCAGGCAGCTGGCTCTAAATGGTCGGTTTGTTTTAGACGTGTCCGCATGCCGTTTGAAGGACAGGGGGAGTGGTACCACTATTCAAAGCAACATCACTCAGTTTTAACGTCCGTCAAAAACATGCATGCAAGCAACGCAGCAAAACGCCAAACAAAGACTAATACAAGTCTGTATAAATATCAAAACAATAAATTGAACGCATAAACTTTGGCAGACTGTTGCGTTAGGGGTAGGTTGCTGCGTAGACTGTTAGAAGAACGCTTTGGCCGGTAACTTAAGCCGAACAAAAGCCAAGCGACTGCAGCTAGTCTAATGCTTGTCATAAGACGATCACAAGTACTGGAATAAGATATTTTGGTTGGCAAGGTTGATAGGACATATATATAATCCTAGCTAGATTAAAGTGTTTTTCTAACCTCAAGTCACTTCAGGTTCATCAGAGATAATGTCAACGGCTGGCAAGTTCACTGCACATTGCTGTGTGTCACAGTCAGATTTCTGCACTGCAAGAAGACCCAAGGCTTACCAGCGCTGAGAGGGGCAAAACATGCCATGGAGGATAGCTGGTTCTGTTCTAGCCACAAGCTGGATGGGAAGCCAGTCTATATTCTGTCGCCTATTATTTCACCAGAGAACCATGGTGTGCCAGTGACAGTGCATACGTATCAGATGAGATGTTGGGACGATTTTGCTTCCAACATTTTCACCAAGTACAAAGTCAAGACGATTTATTAGAAAATGTGAAAAAAGTGTACATAAACTATTTTGAAACATACTGCAGACATTCTCTTTCATTTCTTTAGAGTGACTTGTTGGATAGTAAAAGAGGGCATGGATACCTCAGACCATGACAACAGACAGCGACATCACCAATATCGACAGTGTTATGTTCTAAGACACCAACGTTTTATACTCATGTACTTGCCACAAAACTAGCTTTTCCTGAGATTTTTCCGTCACGAATTTAGACGGTCTGGTCTTGTTTTAGTGCGATGTTAAGTTGATGTGTGGCTATATGATTTTTAAATTCTTCCTACTAAGTGGAGATTAATTTTGATTACCATAAAACTGTGTGTGCTTGTCTTTTTTTGCATAGGAATGAGATGAAGTTCGCAAACTCAAATAATTATATTCCTGTATAATGCAACTATGGTTTCAAAATGATTGTCAGTGTACTGTAATTTGAGGAAAGCTTGTATTCAGATAATGACATAATGTTAAAACATAGTTTTGGAATCGTTCGGTGTATCTTACACACTGTGAAATTTTCAGACATTGTTTGGTAATTAAAGTGTACCGGTGCCCATATTTAGTGGCGGCACATGATCAGCACTTGGATATTTGGGTTCAAAGGTGTATAATAAAATTTCATGGTTACTAATATGAGACATCTGATTTTGTCATGGAAAATAACAAATGCCTATTATCTCATTTGAAATTTTGAATACATCTAAAAGTATAATAAAATTCAAATATTGTTGGCCATTTCTAATAATTAATAAGGTAACAGGTTCAGTGTTTGCACATTTTTGCTACAACTGCTCCGTGGTTATTCAAAATAAAATACTTAGTTTGGGAAAATATTCATAATTTGGATGCTGGATGTTATGCAACATTATGCTTTGACAGACATGACACTTATACACGGCCTTTGTTTACATTACACGTCAACGTCATAGGTCAGAATGAAAAAATATCAGCGAATCTTCTCTTAATCTTTTACAATTTTCTGTTAGTCTCAGCTGATTTGAAAGAAAGCAATTGTTTGGTAACAGAACATGATGAATTTATGAAGATCTCCTATGAAAATGAATAAACTTGTGGACAACAATACAAATTTGTATATAATAGGCGGCATTATGATTTATAATGAGGTTATATGACCATTTTTGTAGTGATTACAAAAATTTAGGGTTAGGGAGAACAGTCTTTGATAATTTCAGAAGTCATTCGTCATGCCACGTTGGTTAAATGCCAACTCCCACCCAAGGTGCAAAGGACTCAGATTTGCTAATGTGATGAGGTACATTGGTAGGGATGGATTATGTATTAGAATGTACAATTTTAAAGCCAATCTCAATAAAAAATTTGCAGATTTTGTCATGAAATGGTAAATAAAATTCAGTAACACATGTTTTGAAACTGTCGATATTCCGAATGCTGTACTATAAATACCGAGTAAAATGTTATTAAAATGTTGACATCGCAAAGGGCATTACTGATAGAGTAGGCAAACAGTCGTCAGAGAGAATCAAATCAATAAATGTCTGACATGCCATGATAACAAAACGTTCTTGTTAGTTGGCAGGCAGAAACTCGGGTATTATCTGATGACCCTGAAGTGACCTAGGCAGTAAAACACTTCGGTCTAGCCAAGGTTGAATGTCATATCAACCATGCCCGCCAACATATCGCATCCCAATACACAAGCATCACACAGGCCCCATCCTCTAGTCTTTTCTCGGCAGTAGTAGTAAAATCTACGCAAAGCCTACAACTAACGCAACAGTCTGTTGATGTTTAATCCATTTATTTATTCAGTTTCTATATTTATATGCCCACAGACTTAGAGCAAGTCTAGACAAGCTCGAAATTTTAGTCTGTCGGGCATTTTCTATACTGCTTGCATGCATGCATGTTTTGGTCATAGGTTATTACTGAATAGTGTTTCCTTGAATCGTGGTACAACTCCCCCAGTCCCTTAACCCGTGTGCGGAAACGTTTCGAAAACAAACCGACCATTGGAAGCCTGGTTACTTTTGGCTGTTTTGAGGGAAGTTGGATTTTAAATGTTGTCTTCCATGTCAACTCTGAATGACTGTCTGCGAATGGATTTTCTGTACCCGAAAATTCAAAAACAAATCACAAACTGATTTTTTTGTGGAGTCAATTACTCACAATGGTGATTCAGTCATGGGGATTATAAATTCACATATTAAAACTTAAGTTTCTAATTTATCTTGCTAATCTCTTGTGCACCCTTCTGTGTACATACAGGGCCGGGGCTGTTGGAGGATAAGATAAGCATACCCATGGAGAGACCGTAGAATAAGCAAATCTACAACCGAATCTGACTCAATGTTTTACATTACGGATAGTTGGTCAGAAGAGAAGATATCCGATCAAGCACTGAGGAATAAGTCACTGACTCCAATAGACAGAATAATCTGGTATTCAACACTGTTGTCATCAACGGTGCATGTCAATTCCCCTTATATATCTAATTCCCTGTCTCTCTTATTAAAATCAATCTGATATGTTAACGTTTGTATTCAAATACTCATTGACAGGTAGACCGTCAACACAAAAAACCATCTTAACCTGTTTAAAAACAAAATAATTCACTGCGAAGAACTCAAGCAACAACATCCCACAATGTACATGTTAATCATGTGAGGCCGTTTGCTACCATGGAGTTACTGGGACACTGCCCCCGACTTATGTCAAGCACTTTATCACAATAGTGTACAGCTGAACGCGAAAAAACTTGTTTCAACGCGTCCGTGAGTGGCATGTGTTGTCTCAAACCAAAATGTTGGCAAATTTTCAAACGCACAGTGCTCGATTATGAAGAATCGTCTGCAGAGACCATACTTTTGAACCGTTTCATTGTAATGCGAGGTCTGTGAAGTGACGGCATCGTCAGACACAGGTTTATAATTTTGATGGTATTGCTATCAACTAAAAGTAAGGTGATACTGACACGTCTCCCTTTTAGTAACAATTTTTACAGGTGCCGACAACCGGTAAATTTCATCAATTTCGTAAAATCATGACAAAACTTGTTTTTGAAGGCTGATATACTGATTTTACTTATTTTTGACCTTGACCTAAAATTTGGAGGGGGAAGTAGAGCTGTTCGTAACTGCCCTCCCACTGGCATACACGGAAAATATGCCTCCCGCTGAATTTTGATGCCAACTGCTCTCAGTATCTATGGTCCGCCCGCTCCCCACTCCCCACAACAATTCAAGCTCCCCACTGCCCTCTCCCCACTACTGAAATTCCCCGTTGCCCACTACACTGTAAAGTTAAGTGTTCAAGGATAGAACACCAATTAAACGCCTTTTTGTAACACTTTTTGAACGCCTCCAGACGTTCAGAAATTTAACACTACGTGTTCAACCAACGTTCAATTTTTGAACACACGTGTGCAGATTTTGAACGCTACGTGTTCATCAGACATTATATTGAACACCATGGTGTTCCATATCTGAACACACGTTGCACAGGAAATGTGTTCAAAAAATTGAACGCTTTTACGCGTTCAAAGGGCTGTAACACTTTTTGAACGCATGGACGCCGTTCAACGATAAGTGTGTTAAAGGCTAGAACACATGATGCGCGCTTGTTGAACACCTTTAATTTTGGGCGTTCACGGTATGTTCAAGCCTTGAAATAACATTACAGACCATTGATTTCCTGTAAAATTATTTTATTCTAAAAATACACGAAACATTTCTAGAGTAAAATACAATAATTTACTGTAAAATGGGTAAATAAACATTGCAACTTTGTATGTAAAGTTTGTCAGAGGAAAAACCAACAGTGTTAACACCTTCCTATCAAAAACATAAGCAATAAAAATCACCATATTGTGGATTACGTTTTATGTTCATACTTGTTTAAAACGTACAAAAATCATCAAAACTTGGCATACTTCTTGTCTTGAAAAGACGTATATGTATGAAATGCATACTCCATTTTTGTAAGATGGTTTCTTAAAGACATTTCCTCCTATATGGACAATAGTAAATTTTGAAGAAAAAAGAAGTTAGTCAAGGCTTCTCTGGTGCACATGGCATATAGTTGTCCACACTAAAGTAAACACAACATGTCAAGTTGTCAAAGTGTCACAGTAAGACACAACATGCAGAAAGTGGGGGAAGTGGGTCCTTGGCAGGGTAAAACATATTTCCTTGTCCAACAAAGTCCTTCATAAAAAAAAGGTTAGTTTGTTTGTAATATCTTTAAATAAACCCTGAAATAAATGGGTGACATTTCAAAAATATACCTCTCAGAAATTTAAAACATATTCGTAAAAACCTTTCAAATTCTGGTGTACCCTGGTATTAATTTTTATACAATTTTGTTTTATTAAAAAATGGTAAAAATCACCCTTAAAATGAAAAAATGAACATTTCATCATAACTTGAATATATCACATTTTGGTAATTCCCAATGTACAGTCTTAAAAATGTCTGAAATGTCTTTAATGCCAAAAAAACACAAAGTTGCAAATTTCTGCATAATTTAACAATCTGAAAAAGACTACCAGTAGAGAGATCTATGTCCTAAATATCAAAGCTGTTCGATTAGCAGTTTTGAAAAAGATTTTTTAAAGATTGTTTGACCAAAAATGACAAAAATTGCCATGAAATATAAAAATTTGAATATTTCATCACAACTAGCACAAATTTGACAATGGTCATTTTTAGGGACATGTTTACAAAATATTGAAGACGTCAGTAAAAGAGAAGAAGATTTTTTCCAAAAAAGTAGCAAAATTAGCCTCAAAATATAAATTGCATATTTCATCATAATCTGAACATATCTGATTAGGGTAATCCCTTGGGACCTGTAATCCAAATATTAAGGATTCGCACAGGCTGTTTTGAAGAAAAACCTTTGGAAGTACAAATTTGAGGACAATGCTACACATCCACCTATTTAGCTGACAGCAAAGCTAAAAACCAGTTGCTAAGTACAAGAGACGTGTTGAGCTACAATAAAAAATAATCTACGGTTTGGTAGCAGGCTATGATCAACTAAATGTTACAAGGGCATAAGCTTTCAAAGTACGTGAAGTCTCCTTCATCAGATGCAAGGGGGGGATGAAAAATTGAAGCAGAAAGTGACAGAAAATTCAGAGTGAAAATTTCAGAAAAATCAGTAATTCAGAGTGGACATTTTTACTCTGAATGGTCTGTCGCTTTGTTTCAGCTTTAATTTAAATAAGGGAGACTACACGTCTGTGAAAGCTCATTCCCCAGCAACATTTAGTTGATCGTAGCATGCTACCAAAGCTTAGATTAATTCAGAACAAAAATACAGAAATTTATCAAAATTCAGTTACTGACCCTTGGAAGTTTAAATCTACATTAGAGATGAGCTGAGTTTCTCAAGCTTGTTTCCATACAGCTACCTGTACACTCATCTGTACCACCAGCTTCTATAACAACTCTTCGATTTTCAGTTAAATCCAACTTTTTACATCCTGAAAAAATGCAACAATAGGTAATATGGCGAGATGAAACTTTAAATGAAAGACAAGGGGCTGATTATCATAAGGAAAAGTGGAGACTTTCATATACAGTGCCTCTCTTCAAAACTGTTACAAAATATTTGCTGCTTCTTGTGATCAATTGATTAAAATTAAAAAGCCAAACTCTCATATGCTGAAACAATACATTGTATATTCTACGATGTTAACTGATGTTTTACATGCGATTGTGTTTACTAAAAGACATATGTTAGCTGTGATTACGCAGCGGTACTATGCAAGGCGTATCGATCGCGCTCAGGTCAAGGGTTATCACAGTGACTACAGTTGTATTGTGATGACCCTTGACCCGAGTGAGATCGATCGATACGCCATGGCCAAAAGTACCACTGCGTATTCACAGCTAGTTGTTGGTATAGCAGCCACTGAAAGAAAAAAGGTTTTCACGTAGTTAAGCTATTTAAAGGTACAATACAATTAATTTCAAAGGACGATAATATAGATGCTTCAAAAATCGAATACCTTTTACTATTTTGGAGAGGAAACTTACCCTTTCTGGTCTTGCTTCCGCACGATCACGACTTCAGGGTGCGCTTACAAGAAAAATGTCGCAACTTCCGTTTTGATGCATCATGGGATAGGAAAAGATACCAAACTTGAACACTAAGTGTTAAGAAGTAGAACGCCCCTTGCACGCCGATGTTAAAATTAAAACGTTCATGGTGGTTTTCTGATTTTCTTTTCTAATTTTTAAACTTTCAACCCGTAATAAACGTGTAAAATTATTTTGTATACTTCCTTTTTTAGAAAAAACATGCTTTCAGCAATTGTAGGCCAGAAATATTTTCACTTAGTGTGAAATTCGTTACACCAAAATCCGTGTACTTTTGCCGGACAGTGAAGCAATAGTAAATTTAATATAGCCATTGTAAAGAAAAAAACACAAAAGACTGTTAATTGTTTCACAGTATTGTAAAATTTCTGTGATGCTGAGTTTTTGAACACTTGAAGGAGATCGTTGTTAACACATAGTGTTCAGGTTTAGAACATCATTGTTAATATTATGAACACTAGTGTTAACAATATGAACACTAGCCGTTCAAATTTGAACACCGACATGTACATTTTGAACGCGTAAAGACGCGTCTAGCGTCCGCTATTTTTACAGTGTAGACGCCCTCTTGGCAACCCAGAACAAACTGTGCTAGCAGCTAGTAGTATACCTTGGAACATTGCTCCCCTCTAAGTTAGGCGCTTAATCTCCCCTCGAGTTCTATCAACCACGGCTTTCCCCTCCCTCTATACGTATTTTCCGGTACCTACAGTCAAAAATTTTCTCCCCGCCCACTGAAAAAAATGAAATTTCTTCCCCGCCCACAGTAAATATCGGTTTTTTCTCCCCGCCCGCTGATTAGTTTTGAAATTTGCCCGCCCGCTGAAAAACTGCGCACGAACACCTTTTTGCACGAACAGCTTAGTTGGCGGCACCTGTTTCTAGCTATTAACATCGTCTCGTGAAAACTCAGTTGATTTTCGATAGCATTTGAACCCACAGCGTATGGCACCCAGTCACCTAGCGAAGACATCGCAGTCGAAACCGCTCGGCTTAATCCTAATTTAAAACTTGTTGTCAATTTGGAGGTCATGAAACTAAATCTATAAACCGTCAACGTTTGTAACGGCAGGATCAACACACCTCTAAATCGCTCCTTCTCCAAAATAAATTATTTCTCAAAGGTACGACAAAGTTTATATATACTTCATGATTAGATAAAGACATAAATTAGGAATTTGAAGACATGATGTCAATATTGTTAACATCAAAGTGTGACGTCAGTAAAGGATAAAAGAAAAACGGATAAAAGGAAATCACAGAACTTGGCAAGTATATGTTTCTGAAGTGTTTCGTTTTATACGGCATTACTACATTCAACCTCTATATGCCAGTTATGCTCTTGTTGTCCGGGATCTACATGACGTAGGATTGTACTCCTTATATATTCTCAAATACTAAATTTTTATATATAAGCATTAGCGATCTTGATACCTGTAATGGTAGCAGCCACCTCGAACGCGAAGGACTTACACTTTTACTTAAACTTTTCTCAGTGAAACGTTCATCGATACTCATACCGAATCAAGAAAAATTAAAGCTGCAAGCAGCGTTTGCGGGGCCCAAGCGGTTAACATGGTTGAAAAATCTTGCACTAATGATATTATGTGCAAAATTCGAGCTTTAAAAAGTAGGATTTTGAACATAATATCTAATAGTTACTGTACAATTCACTTGGAATTTAATATTTTACGGAAAATCCAATATGGCGGCCAAACCACGTGACCGATCCAAACGCCTTTCGCAAACTTGAAAGAGATCACACTTAAGATGTTACATGTCAAATTTCAGTCGAATCGGTGTGTTGGTTCTGGAGAAGAAGCTTTTTAAAGATTAAATCACGATTTTCGCAAAATCCAATATGGCGGCCAAACCACGTGACCGATCAAAACGCCTTTCGCAAACTTGAAAGAGATCACACTTAAGATGTTATACATAAAATTTCAGCTCCATCGATGTGTTCGTTAAGGAGAAGAAAATTCTTAAAGATTAAATCATGATTTTCCTAAAATCCAATATGGCGGCCAAACCATGTGACCCATCAAGATGCCTTTCGCAAACTTGAAAGAGATCACACTTAAGATGTTACATGTCAAATTTCAGTCGAATCGGTGTGTTGGTTGTGGAGAAGAAGATTTTTAAAGATTAAATCATGATTTTCCTAAAATCCAATATGGCGGCCAAACCACGTGACCGATCAAAACTCCTTTCGCAAACTTGAAAGAGATCACACTTAAGATGTTACACATAAAATTTCAGCTCAATCGGTGTGTTTGTTGTGGAGTAGAAGATTTTTAAAGAGCAAATCATGATTTTCGCAAAAATCCAATATGGCGGCCAGACCATGTGACCGATTAAACGCCTTTCGCAAACTTGAAAGAGATCACACTGAAGATTTTACATGTCAAATTTCAGTCGAATCGGTGTGTTGGTTCTGGAGAAGAAGATTTTTAAAGATTAAATCACGAATTTCGCAAAAATCCAATATGGCGGCCAAACCACGTGACCGATCAAAACGCCTTTCGCAAACTTGAAAGAGATCACACTTAAGATGTTACACATAAAATTTCAGCTCAATCAGTGTGTTGGTTATGGAGAAGGAAATTTTTAAAGAGCAAATCACGATTTTCGCAAAAATCCAATATGACGGCCAGACCACGTGACTGATCAAAACGCCTTTCGCAAACTTGAAAGAGATCACACTTAAGATGTTACATGTCAAATTTCAGTTGAATCGGTGTGTTGGTTCTGGAGAAGAAGATTTTTAAAGAGCAAATCACGATTTTCGCAAAAATCCAATATGGCGGCCAGACCACGTGATCGATCAAAACGCCTTTCGCAAACTTGAAAGAAATCACACTTAAGATGTTACATGTGAAATTTCAGTCGAATCGGTGTTTTGGTTCTGGAGAAGAAGATTTTTAAAGATTAAATCACAATTTTCGCAAAAATCCAATATGGCGGCCAAACCACGTGACCGATCAAAACGCCTTTCGCAAACTTGAAAGAGATCACACTTAAGATGTTACATGTCAAATTTTAGTCGAATCGGTGTATTGGTTCTGGAGAAGAAGATTTTTGAAGATTAAATCACGATTTTCTCAAAATCCAATATGGCGGCCAAACCACGTGACCTATCAAAACGCCTTTCGCAAACTTGAAAGAGATCACACTTAAGATGTTACATGTGAAATTTCAGTCGAATCGGTGTTTTGGTTCTGGAGAAGAAGATTTTTAAAGATTAAATTGATATTTTTCAAAAATCCAATATGGCGGCCAAGGTCACGTGACCGCATGCAATTAAGACCTTAGGCCATGCTTGCTATACAAAAAATTTCAAATCGACTAGACCCCTGGGTATTCTGGAAAAGCCATTTTTAGGTTTTTGGAAAATCCAATATGGCCGCCAGGTCACGTGACCAATCGAAATTTGTATACCCAGGTGCACGAGATCTCATAGGTACCTATTAGCCCTGCAAGTTTCAGAAGTTTGCAGTAAGCGGTGTTTGAGTTCTAGGTCGACAAAAAAAGAGCGGAAGAACCAGAAGAAGAATATTGAACTCCAGTAAAAGCAATAGGGGCCCAGCCGGTTGGCTTGGGCCCCTAAAAATCATGGGGTCACCGTGCAAAGTTTTGCACCCGAGACACAAACAACCTAACATTTACCGCTTTTTTAAATTAAAAGTGGCCGCAATCCTCATCTTAACTCTGCCAAATCAAGTCTACGAATAAGAATCAGGGGTCACCGCTCAAAGTTCGGTACCAGAGAAACAAATTACCAAACTTTATCGAGTATTTGAATTCAAAATGGCCGCCATAAATGTGTCAACTTTATGAAGAAAGAATAATTTTGGATTTCCGAAAAAAAATAAGACAGTGAACATTTTTCTTACACCAAGAACTTTAAGATGAACCCCTCCAGTGAAAGACCAGAACAGTATTTCAAAAATTCTTAGAGCCCGAATATTTGTCATAAGGTGCATTCTACCTTAAATCCAACAGTATTACATGGCCAAGTGGAACTTTATATCAGAAGTTATGTTTTGTATACATTATTATTGTGGATACTGCAAGATAAAGCGGATTTACTTTCAGTAGGACAATACCTTCCCGTTTCTTTTAGTTACTATTTTTAGTTCTATTGATCGATAAACAGTACACGCGGATATAAATACTGTATTTGTTATTGTGTTTACAGTTAACAGGTTCGTTTTGTTTTCTATCAGTATCATTGTAATCTTAAGAATATACACAAGTATTTATGCCATCGTTTTGAAAGGTCAAAATTGTTAAAAACAATTATCTACTGCGAATGAAACAAAACTGGCCATTTTAAGAGAGATGCCGTGCAAAGTTTTGTGCTAGAGAAACAAAGTTCCTACACAGCGAGATTGGAAATTTAAACTGGCCGTAATCAATGTCAATGTTAATGGGGAAACATATTTGATTTTTCATAAAATTACGAAGATGAAAACTGAATGTATTTCCAAAGCTTCAAAATATACCTCACAAGCGGTATTTCAGAAAAGTATTATAAAAACCTGAGTTCCAATATGAGTCCCGCATTCTACCTTTAGCAATCTGCAAACTAGTATTAACTCTATTGAATAGAAAATAAAGATATTGACCTGACATCCTTGTTGTACAATCAATGGCATGTTAATGCAATTGAGTCGTGTTGTAAATCATAAAAAAGCGTACGGATTTATTCGCATACTATAGTACAACCTGTGCAGAGCTACAAATTGCGCTTGATTGTTAAAGAAATGAAAACACAATTAGCTGAGCATATAAAATGCATAGTATATCCTTCTTTTTCAATGCTTTCCTGCCCGGCCTTCCCTTCGATCAATGTTGCAAGACTCCCTGACATACAGGAGTCAATCATTGGTGTAAATTGACATATCTTACCTGTTATGTAGGCTGTGTGTGGCTTTAAAACTAGATTAAAATGTTCCTGTCTGAGCTGTATTTGAGGTTTAGAGTACCGAGCTGTCTCGGTTCAGTTTCCCTTTCTGGAGAGACTGATAGTAATCCAGTACTCAAAATGGTCAACGTCCTGACGTACTTCAAGTCGAGTCGCCTTCGCTGTGGAATGTCTGAACTCCGATAAAGAGCAAACACAATGGTATAACGTCAGTTTGGACTGTCACATGATTTGGTTAATTATTTACCGCTCCTTTGTTACCTCTGCAATGGCACTCATTTGGTAAAATGCATAATATTATGGAGAGTGAGATATATGTATCGAAATTATGTTATCTTATACGAAATGTTTATCGATTTAATCTCTGTGGATATCAATTAATACAGATTAATTGGTTAATTAAAAACCAGCCATATGCACACAGTTGCTTTGTGAATGATATGGACATGCGAAATATTCGTTCATAGCAAAATGTTTGGCGATAAGCCATGGGGAAGACCGATAATTGTCAAATGATTCATAACCCGTGATAAAAGTGTTACTTTGTTTGGGTTCTCTCAAAGGAAATAACATCGTTTAACAAACCTAATACATGTTTTATGAAAACCAAAATACTAATATAAGTATTGGTAAGCTAAAAAAGTAGTCGTAAATGTGATATTGTAGGGAAAAAAATTACGTTATTGGCGACGGACTTGTGTTTGTGCATCATTACGAATGAAAAGAAAAATCTTTTTTGCATGCAACAAGGCTATGAACATTATTTTAAAATTTACAACTTTACAATCTGAATCAAAATTCTATTAACTGCAAGTCAAAAAGAAAAGAGTTATGTGACATTGACCTGCAAAAGTTTTACGTGCGTGTAGATGTGCCGGATCGTGATAAACATTTATATTGACCGTCATATTGAAGATTGCAGCCTAGAGATCTTTATATTGAAGGATGTATTTATAAATATTAACAAAGTTCCCTAATACTTGACAAGCAAGTATGCAGTAATTTGGCTTCTGTCCTATTCATGTTTTAAACGGCAGAATACATTCCTTAATTTTCTGTGCACAGCAAATATTGTTTTGGCTGTTCTGTCACAAAACTGGTCTCTGGACCATTTATTGAGAATAACAGCACTTGCAATTTTACCATGAACTACTGCTATTCATACATTGCCAAAGTTTCGATACCGTATAATTTTTTTTCTAACAGGAGTTAAAGTCTGCACACTTTTTCTTGAAATAAAAACAAAATAATGTATTGGCATGACATATGGAGGCGCTCTATTCACCTAAATATATTTATTTTGTAAAACTTTCTTAACTTCGTTACTGTTACTGACCATTTCTGAGTCATAAGCTTTTGTGCATTAAAGTTGATTCGCTTGACATCCTGTTGGAAGTATTTTTCTGTTCAGCCCATTTACAATTGCAATGATTAAAAAAACCTACTGTAGGAACGAGTCGGAAAAAAAATATTCAAAGAATTATTTCTGACTTTAATATAGAAAAACTGTCACTGAGGAAGTTTTTTCTTTCTCCATCGATATTGAATTTCTGTTTAGATGAAATACGCAAATTAACAATACATAGTTTAATTGTATTTAATACGGTAAGTAGTGCGACGTGTCAAATCTGCACAAATTTTCCTCTTCCTTAGTTTTAAAATTAAAGTTATATAAATATCAATGCCGAAAATGTCCGTTCTCTAACCTGATCCATCAGCAACAACAACACAATTTATAAAAAACGACAATGGACAGTAAGGCACACGAGACCAAAACTCAGATCCCCTTCCGATGGAGGAAAAATGATCCCCGCTTCGATAAGGAGAATTCTGCCGATATAAAGAATACTTTTATTGTGTCCTTGCATGGCGTAACGTTCCTTTTGACAAGCAAATTTAAATTTGGCTTTAAAATTGTTCTCAAACGTTGATATAAGGTTATTGACAAATACTGTGATTTATATCCTCATATATGGTGCATAGAAGGTATTGTTAGAGGGGTGTGGCAGTGAAGTAAATCCTGAATTCAACCGTTAATGGTGAGGGAGTGTCAATAAGTTTCGATAGAGAAGTGTCGTCGTTATTGCTTTTCTAGATTACGTACACAGTTCATTTCAACCAAAGTACTCACAAGCTGGGAAATATGGCACACTGTACCGAGTATGTTATTTCCAAGAACACATAGCAAAAAATAATTTGGCCTCAGTTTAGCTGATTGAGGTTTTCCAGTTACAAAAAATGAGCTGCTTGAAATCTCCGTGTACATTGCTATGTCAACATGTGGTGTCCTCGCAAACGTTTTGTGAATGATGATGAAAGAGTTCAAAACTGGCGCAAGAGGATAGTATAATCCTTGAAAATGTGACTGCAACTTATCTACTTAATTAACCTTATAAATGGTTTTGAGGGATGTTTGACATGTATTATGATTTGTGATTACAGATACCGCATTTTACATCTATATTCTTATCACCCGGCCGCGGGAAGTTATGAAGCATTTGGGTTTTAGGGTTTGTGATAGCTCTGGTATTGTTAACTGAGAAGCCTCAAAAGGCACTGGGCAAATTGGTTAATTAGGATAACATGCCTTGAACAAAAAAGAGAAAAATAATTAAAAACCAAGAGATTTATACGGATACCGCCTTAAACATCCATTCATTTTGCGGCATTTACTTTATTTTTCATAGTTCACGTATATTTGTAAGCTTTCTGTTCGTAGAACCTTTATAACATTTTATGATCAAGATCCCAGTGAAGATGTTATCTAAATAAAGATTTACGTGTATTTGTATGTACAATTAAACTAATAATTTAGCTAAATATATTGTCAGTTCCATAATGTAATGTCCCTGTTGTCTTTCTTCCTAAAGCAAGATATGTTACATAAATTCATTAAATCGTTGTTCCTTTTCCAGGCTGACAAGATGACCACCCCCATGAAAGCAGCCAACGTGAACATCGAACCATTCTGGCCAGGGCTATTTGCCAAGGCTCTGGAGAATGTTGATATTAAAAGTCTTCTGAGTGCTGTAGGTGCTGGTGGTGCTGGCCCTGCTGCTGCCGCCGCTGCACCAGCTGCCGAAGGTATGATTCCCATCCCCCCTCTCACAGCAAGACATTTGGATTAATCCAAGTTCTTCTCTGGTGCAGACCAAACTATGTATGCACAATAGGGATGACAGGGTAGTGCACTGCAATGAATTATTTAATGTGAAACACAAACTGAGAGAAAAAGGATAATGTGTTTGATGTGAAAAAAAAATTTAGATTTAGCTCCATCTAAAGTTCCGTACAAAATTCCAAAACTTTGACATTTTAATGGAAAAGTTTCCTTTCAAGAAGTTTGGCTCCCTCCAAAGAGATAATGCTTTAAGGGGAATTTCTGACCACAGTCAACTTCAAACTACTTGGCTTTTCTATCCAGCATAAGACTACTGTTTAACTTCTTTCATTCTGACTGGGAGCGTCGTCAGTCCCAGTAGATGTTTCACATTGCACTAACTACATTTTTATTCGAGAGTTTTTCTGTTTTAGCAGTCACTTGCACTTTGTTCACACTGTATTCCTGTCCTTATCAGTTGTTCTGATCTGTTTTCAGTGAGTTAACAAAAGCCATTCAAGCATAATATGTCCTGTGTAACATATTTCAGCAGACGAAACTGAATCTTACTAACTTGTATTGCTTACACACACATAGACACTTATACATTGTATGTTATGTACATCCCTATGTATGTGTGTGTTATGTATCTCGTACGGTTTGCTTACCTGTGATTTCAGACAAGACATTAACAGAGAAAGTATCAGTGACAAACCTTCAAGTGTTAAACAGTGAAACTAAATTAGTGGTGTCACACATTCAACTTGGTACCAAAATGTACCTTGTTATCTTGTGCACTTCTTGACAAATATCCTAACAATTTATCTCATCATCAGAAACTCCACAACATTGTCAGTAACACTTGTTGTATTTTCCTACAGCTGCAGAAGAAGAGAAGAAAGAAGAAAAGAAAGAGGAATCGGAGGAAGAATCTGATGATGACATGGGTTTTGGTAGGTTTCTGTTTTCTAGAATTTACTGTCATTGAAATCATCTCCAGCTTACATGCCATGTGCGCCACTCACTAGTCATCATCTGACAGATTCATCACTGAGTGGAGATCACTGCGCGGTCCCTACATTCATTTCTTCCATTAAATCCTAATCCAGTGAGAGTGTCACAAATATCGGTCTTTCACTTAATGTTTTGATTTGTAACAAGCCCAATATCCCGTTGAAAAGTCAATAGTTGTTCTGTGTGTCCATTCCTTTATTTGTAAATTCACCTCCAGGCAAGGGGTTTGAATTGATTTTATCAAGTCTAACAAAGTGTTCTTCATATTTATTTCACTATTGACTTGTGCACCAGCTAGCAAGACAATTTCGCTGATATTTCCTTATCGTTTCAACCCAAATAGCCCCAAACTACTTGGTTTCAACTTCATAGTCAAAAACCACTCATAGTTTCAACCCAATAGTCCAAAACTACGGTTTCCAATCCAGTGGTCTCAATATGGCCTGAAATAACTTATTTGATCGGCTTTCACAAATTTTACCTTCATTTATTGTAAGTCTGGCACCCAGTGTAGTCCCATAGTGTGATAGTCACCATTGATCATGAAGTGAAGCGTAGAAATGCCGATAAAATTAGCAATTCTTCATACCTGCTTCTGTAGTGCAAAAATATGCATTTTTAATCATGTAGAAAACTATCGCATTACAGAAACTTTATACTAAAATGACACTAGATTGAGATCAAATAGATTGTGCCTTGCTGTCTCTTTAATGAAATTACCGTCAGTTGAATAACCTTTTCTTTTGTCTTGTAATTACAGGTCTCTTTGACTAAGATGCAACCATCAAGAATTCGCAGCTGTTGAAACAACTGTATACGTATATCACTGTTGGCATGTAACATCTTGCAGTCACAGAAAAATAAATTTTATTTCAAACTAAATATGTTGGTACTTGGTGTGTAGTATTATACTGTACTCATATTATGCTCATGTGTGTGTTAGTTAAAGAGACAAAGTCGGCCATTTTTCATGAATTTTGTTTGATACGAGATACTACATATTTTGTTTGGCTTGTGGGAAGATACTGAATGAATTGGTGAACATGCATATATTTGACCCCGGTTTTAGACATGATACATGAAACCATCTCGAAAATGATTAATGGTCATTACTATTAATTCATTTTCGCCATGGTTTGTCTAAAACCGGGGTCAAATATATGCATGGTCACCCATTCATTCAGTATCTTTCAACATGCCAAACAACATAAAAAGTATCTTGCATCAAACAAAATTTATGAAAAATGGCCGACTTTGTCCCTTCAATATGTCGTCCATCCTGCCAATGAGAATGACAGAGCCTAAGCGTTGCTAGTCTTGCTTACACTGTTTCTGTTTGTGCAGTTGGCTATCAGTAGATATGGGCCCATTTGGTCTTATATGTTGATGTATTATCTACTATTTATAATGAATTTTCTTCTCAAAAGACGTCTTGAAAAGGCTAATTTTCAACATTTCAACACAACCTGTATATAATAGTTTATTGGCGATATTGTAGTTGCAATTTTAGTCTGGACTAGTAAAATTTATGTAATCCACACCAGAATTCAAATACTCTGCACTAGAAATCATTCAGTCTGGAATAGAATTCATATACTTCACATGAGAACTGTTTGATCCACACTGGAATTCATTTATCAACAGTAACATAGCATATTTCACATGATAGTTTACCAAGCGTTGGCAAAGTTAGTACCTCGTGTTTAGACGGACTTGTAGATGAAACTTTATTATGAAAAAAATATTTTCAAACCACAGCTGTTGTCATTTTAGAGAAGTATGAACTTAAAATTTATCCAACACATATTTCATATCAACCAGAGACTGTCTCAAATGCCCCCAAAACATCCCCTTGATATTTTCAAATCTTCCCGTTAGCTCTCCGGCCCTACCCCTTCTTTAGGTGTTTGTGAATGCAGACGTTTTGTTTCATCTCCGGGCTTTATATACCAATACACACACAACAATATTACAGTGTGTGGCTACGCTGCCAGCCAGGTCAACTTTATTCACAGTCATGTGTGGCTACGCTGCCAGCCAGGTCAACTTTATTCACAGTCATAGACTTGACATAGTCATACAGTACAATAGAAACTAGTTTAGGAAAACTTGAGTACAGGAGTACAGGAAACTCGCACTAAAAACCAGAGGTTAAAAACCTTTCACTCACAGAAAGGAAAAAGTGCTCTGGAAAAGCGTTAGATAACCTGCTTCCAAAAATGTCTGTTATACTAAAATTATGTTGCAGTAAACTTACTAACAGTATACAAAATGGCTGAAAAATATCTACATGGCAGAATGATATATAAAGTGTAAAAAACTTCAGGTGCGTGTCTGACCCTGGCAGAGCGTAGACTGAACATAACCACACTTTTCCTATCAATCCAACCCACGTGATATACTATCACAGCGCCCTCACAATACACCAAAACAACAATTTCTCCCTATACGATGTAACTTGAGAAATTATATGTTTTGTTTCATCTCCGGGCTTTATATACCAACACACACACAACATTATTACAGTGTGTGGCTACGCTGCCAGCCAGGTCAACTTTATTCACAGTCATAGACAGACAAACAGAAGGGGAGTAAGAGTAAATGTAATCTAAGATTATACTCCTAAGCACTTGCTTACAGATAAACACTCAGAAATGGTATCATGTATGTAGCCATCTTTGGCTGTAGTGAACGCCACCTACCATGCTGCATCAGCTGCCGAGATGAAATCCTCCCTGAGCAGCTGTAGTAGCACCCCCACTACGAAAGGAGTGAGTTCCAAAAGCTGAAACATCATCAACTACTAAACCCATTTTGTTTAACTATTTCTCTAACTCTAGTGTAGCTAAGATGCTTATTCATATGAATTAAAGAACATGTGTGTTTTGAAACTAACAGTGGTCTAAAGATAAATTGATGTGAATCATTGGAATGCCGGCCACTGCTAAATAACGCTCAAGGTAAGCTACAGGACATGTGACCTTGCTTGATCTAGAAATGTGTACAACATTCCCGTTACTATACTGGTCAGTTTTACTTTTCTGTATGAAAATGGTGACATGAGTGTCATAAAATGTAATATGTGATCTCTTAATATTAACAACATCACTAAATCTGAGAAAACAGCATATGCCACTAACATCAAACAAATGTCTCTTACGTCCTTGAGTGAACTAGAGTCCTTAAAATATTCAACAAGTTCAGAAATAACTTCTGTGGTAACTGGCTGTTTTTTGTTTACTGGTTTACCAAGTAAACGTTTGGCAGACTCCATCAAATTCTTAACAAAAGGATGTTCGGTAGGCGACGGTAAACCTGCAATTTGATGAGCCCACTGAATGCTATAAAAAGCCGATTCGACTGTATGTTTGGTATATCCTGATGTAAGAGACCTCTGAATCAGATGTGTCAGATAAAGAGAAATATGGGAGGGCTCTGCTGGGATAGCTGCCAAGTTATGATCTGAAGCAAACTGCGACCATTTCCTAAATGCATTTGAATAAGCCAGAGTTGTTGAGTCTGCTCGTGAGGCCATGGAAAAACTTGGTAGATACTTGGTTAACTGTAGGAGTGTTGGATCTTCAAACTTGTCAAACTCAGCCCAAATACCAGTGTGGAAAATATCAGTGCCTGTGAAAGAGAATTAATGCAAAAGACAAATTGCACTGGAATATCATTACAAGTAGTCATTACCAACTGGTTGTAAAAATTTTCTCTATTGGTTTTAGTTATAAACCAGTTTTCAATCGAACTGTCCTATGCCATAATTGGCTATGTTAATAGCTACTATGGACAACAACATAAACTTGTTGTCACTAGAGCCCGTATTAAAAAATGTAGCTAGGGAACTCCCTAGCCTGTGATATACAAAATCCATTTCTGTCTGCTCTAGGTGCAGACCCAAAATCCAGCCACAAGGCTAACATCCTGAAGTTTAGGATTCTACCTCCAAAAACAGAGTTTCTTGCCTTTCCTGGCAACAAGAGCATAGGGTCATCACATGGTAAGTCTACCCAGTCATGCACAAATCCTGCCAGATGTACCCCATCAGGGCAGATTAGTGGCCAAAAATAGGCAGATCTCCACACAGGCAGTAATAGAGCACCTTTGCCTGAACAGAGTTGTAGATGTCTAATTGTTCTCCCTATAAGATATGTCGGGGGTAATAACCAGTTCACATCAGATTCCCAATTCTGGGTGAATGCATCCATTGCTGAAGAATTAGGGCACCAAAAACGGGAGTTGAAAACTGTACATTTGGCATTGTAAGATGACGCAAATCTATCCACTGAAAATGGCCCCCAGTGTAAATTCAGGTAATTAAAATACACTGTATTAAGTGACCAATCATCAGTGTCTACTATCTTACTGACATAGTCTGCTTTCTCGTTAGCTGATCTTGGAATCCATTCAGGATCTACCGATATTCCTGACTGCATGCAGATAGCAAATATGCTCAATGCAATGTCTTGCAATTTGGGTTTCCTACTACCCCGGTTAATTATGCTCACCACGTTTTGATTATCTGTAAACCACTTTACCGATTGGCCCTTTATAATTTCTGCAATACTATACAGTACTCTGTGTACTGCCTCTAATTCACGCCATGTGGAACTCTGGTTTGATTCATAGTGGTCCCAGTTACCATGTACAATATCGTTATCATGTTGAACGATGTATCCACCAAAAGCCTTACCTGAGGCATCAGAGTACACTACTTTATTGGCCTTTGAGCTATTCCATATTGGTCTGCCATTCAGCTTACCAATATTGTCTTTCCAAAAAACTAATTCGTTCAATGCCTGTTGTGTTAGCACAATGTGGCTATTCCAAGAAATTCTAGTATTTATAGCATTATATAAGTGTCGAGTCATAAGCATGGACACATTACCTATTCCTGATCTCATAGAGATGATCTGACCGACTATGTGTGCTATTCTGCGTACAGAGACTGGCTTGGACTGTGTGTCAGTAGGTGAACTGCCCTTTTATTACAGTCCAGCAGGTTCTGGATAGAAGCTAGTAAGCGAACCACTCTGTCAGTAGTGACTGATATCTCACCTTTGTTCATATCAATATCATTGCCGAGCCACGTTAGTCTAGGTACTGGCTCCCATTGACATTTTTCCTCACTTGTTACAAATCCAAACTTGGACAGATCAGATTTGACCTCTCTGGAAATTTGAGAGGCCTTGTCCAGTGATCCGCTGGCTCCTATGCTATCGTCAATATAGATTACTATCGGCTTACCTTCCCCTCGCCATTTGGCAACACTGGTCGGAGCAATTTGGTGAAGATATATGGCCCTGTTGATAACCCAAATGGTAACACACAAAAAATAAAATATCTCCTACCTTCAGGAAATTCCAATGAAAAACCTAGAAATTTCCTATGCTGTGGGAAAATCTCCACATGATGATATCCTGATTTCAAGTCAAAACTAAAAAGAAAACCTCCAGGTTTGATTAATTCTTTTGCCACCTTCAGATCTTCACACTTGAATTTATTTTTATACAAGTGTAAATTTACTTGCCGCAAGTCGAGTATTAGTCTGCACTTACCTTTTTTATGATGGAGACAGACAGTGGGTCACAGACATATGGCTTGTCTTTCACTTCTTCAATTGTCCCCATTTCCAATAAATCTTGTATAGCACCGCTTACAAAATTTTGATTTGTATAGTGCTGAAGTATTATTAAACATGAACATTGTAGGCGGCAATGAAATCAGCGGTAGCTTGTAGCCAAATTCGATCAACTCCACTATGGGTTTTGGCGCGTATTCTCTCCAGTAGTCGATACAACGTAACAAATTTCCCCTAACTCGAACTGGGTTTGAATTTACAGAAATAACGGGATTTGGCGCCATAAATGGAAATGAATCATTAAGTAAAAAATCTGAATTCAAAACAGAAAAATTTTCCTCCCCTTCGGACGAAAATACAACGTCCTCATTAGAAATTTCGAAAGCATGGGAAGGTAGTATACTTAACTTTTGTAGTCATGCGTTCCGCCAACAGTTGGGTTAGCACTCAGACTAGCAGTCGCTGTAAATCTGCACTCAGAGCGGTAGTGGCCAGCTTTTCCGCATGAAAAACAAACTCCCGGTCTTGGGCCGCCACCTGTGCGTTGTCCTCCAGTATTTTTGGATACACTATCCTGCTGGGTATTTCCGGCTATGGGCTTTGGGCTGCCCGAAATTGTATTTTCTCTTTCTTTTCTTTCTGTTTTCTACTGGCTCGCATCTCCGCCTTCCAAATACGTTTCTCGTCGTCGCTATCGTCGGCAAGCTCATGGGCCTGGTATTCTAAAGCCGTGCCCCATCCAAATTCAGAACCGTCCGCCAGAAGAATTAGTTTTTGACGTTGATCAATGGTTTCAATACCTTCGTCTAGCTTCCGTTTGGCGTCATCGTGTTTCTTCAAATCGATATTGGATTTGGCATCCTAGACAGTCTCTTACTTTCATGTTGTGCTTAAATTGGTCTTCGTTAGCTTTTCTTTTAAACCTTGGCGCTTCTGAGTATTTAACTCTCTTGATTTCTGTCATCTGTTCCCTGTTCGCGGCCTCCTGAGATTCTTGTATTTCCCGCTTCATCAACTGCATCTTGTCCGTCACTAGTTGATTGATGGAGGTCAGCAAATGGTTGTTGTTTGCCTGGATTATTTGATGGAATTCCAGTGAAGAGTTGTTACTAGCGTCAGAAGGCGGTCTGGTTTCCGATTCAGTCATGTTTAAGTCACAAAATAGGGAAAAGAGCCAGCGAAGGTGAAAGTTATGTCGTACAAAAAACTTCAGCCTGAAGTTTTTTGTACGACATAACTTTCACCTTCGCTGGCTCTTTTCTTGAAGTTCAGGTGCGTGTCTGACCCTGGCAGAGCGTAGACTGAACATAACCACACTTTTCCTATCAATCCAACCCACGTGATATACTATCACAGCGCCCTCACAATACACCAAAACAACAATTTCTCCCTATACGATGTAACTTGAGAAATTATATTTTGTGAAAGTAATCATCCGTGCAGAGTGGTGTCACGCAGAGGATGGGCAATTCCAGGGTAGCGCGCCCTCTAGAGTTCGATGTGGCTACACCAGCGTTAGGAAGCTTAAGTGCATGCAGAGCAATGTAGACTGCATGTCGTAGCAAAGTTCGTATGTCTGGCATCTGAAACTATAAAGCTTTACATTTATCAATGGATTTAATTCAATTAATTCTTCGGAAAATTACGTCACTGAATTAAACATTTTGCATGAGAAGACCGGATGGACGAAAAATTTTCTCAAATATAATGCCATTTTACCTCCCCATCATCAGCAGCCATGTCATCGTAACTTCATGTAAGTAATGAGAGTGGAGAAGAATATATCTGACAGATAATGCGAGAAGTAAAATAGTCCTATGCTTTCCTGCTTGTCTAGATCATGACTGCGTGGAAAGTGTAGTATTTTGCCAGTTTGTTACAGAATGTGATAAATCAACAGTTTGAGAAATGATCATCATGTTCTTGTAATACCTTACATGTATTTTTGCTGAAGTATGGTCTTTGTGAATGCGTGTCAAAGGTCAAAAAGAAGAGACGGTACCAATCTTCTCATTCTCTAGAATATCAAAAAGTTTATTTTCTAACAATAACACAGAGAATTGTGTACATTTAAACTTCGGTTTAAATGCAAATCTATCGTATAACGATTCTCTGCAATTTTAACAATTCAAAGGTGTTCGTTGTAAGCACAAGCGATGTATGATAAAAAGCTTCATATATCAATTATTATTGGTCAATGGTGCTTAATTTATTCTTCCAATTCATATAACTGAAATGTAAATTACGTAAACAAAGTGTGCTGATTAAAATAGACAGTCGACCTTTTTATGAAGACCAGTGAAACACAAGCATAGTATTTTTTCTCGAAGACGTAAGTATGCCATTACACCTTCCTCTTTTAATCTCCGACAGCCAGTGTTTTTTATATGTTTCGTTTTTTCCAGTCTGTAATTTTATCTCTTTCACTTTTGCACTGGCGCGGGTTTTAGACCTTTCCTAAGATTTGTTTACAGTTTTACTAATTCCATCGTAGTGTGGAAATTACATTTGTGTCTGACTTTCATTTCTAGGTCGCATCTAAAAACGACATATAGGAACGCCAACCATGACATAAATTTTAAAAATGTCTTAACGTTTTTCTTTCATGTGGTTTCTTGAAAATAATAGTACGCTCTGCCAAATTAAACAACAACAAAACAACAACAACAACAACAACAACAACAAAATCCCAGAACGCTGAAGAAAAATCGGCGAATCATTTGCAAGTTTGTCTTGCATTCTAGCAATTTATTCAAAACAAATTTGACTCAGAGCACGATACAGTTGCCTTGGGTGTGTATATATATATATATATATATATATATATATATATATATATATATATATATATATATATATATATATATCGCATATGTATAGTAAAAGTGCCTGTGATATGATGTCGATCTTTTGTTTTTGCAGCCGTGATCGGCGTTGACATTTAATTGTTCCGACACGGCTAGATTTCCCATTTTTCATGTCTAAAAACACACACACTGAATATTTGCCATATTTATGTACTTCGAGTTAATATTCTCATCTAAAATTGTTCCTATCTTTATACTTGGCGTTTGATGCAACTTAAAGCTGTGTCAGCTGTGCTCGGGTAAGGCTCGGTACAGTCAACGCAGTTGGGCTGATAACAAACTGCATTGAGAAATACGCAGTCAAAAAAGATAAATTTTACAGTTTTCAACATTTACTATTTATCTTAAGACAAAACTTTGGCATATACCAGATCCGGGGATTTACAGCGGCGACCCACGGCATTTTTACTCAATCTCTGGATGAGTCAATCACTTTATTGCATAACAACACACTTCGGAAAGTGCGGTATAGCAAGAACAAAACTAAACATTGCATAAAACATTGTTGTCTATGTCTTTACCTGCAGCTGGGGGAAACATAGTGTTTGTAATATATTTCATATTAAGAGACAGCGTATCATCTGAAGTTAAAATGTACAAAAACTTATCTCTTTCATTTAAACTATCAAATATAGGATAATACAACTTCATTGCAGAAAAGAGAATTCGAACTTCTCTATCACTATTATATTTTGACACTTCATTAAATAGTGAAATTCATCCTCGACGGAAGACTTACAAAACTTACAAAATCTGGATTCAGGCGGAATTCTTGGTTTTGACCTTCTGCCCAACTCGATTGTAAACAGTGATCAGAAATAAAAAGTTTTGTGACCAATTTTCTACAGCGTAAGTTCAATAGGTTATAGCTCAGACTGTTGTGATAGCGTAATTGGTCATAGCGCCCCCCTGCGACAATCATAGAAACTTCTACTTCTTTCGGCACTTAACTTGATCCCTTTCAAACATGGCAATCCGTTGGAATACACTACAACATGTTGTCTCCGTGAAAAACACTGTGCACTGCGGAATCAGTTCCCGAACTATAGAAATCCCAGAACAGCATGAGCCTTTTAAGGCACGGGAATCACAAGGTATGTTTTTTCGCACACATGTCTGTGAAAATTGTCATTTTTCGACAAGTTTTACCAACACGATGCAATGCGGGGAAGTGATACTTATTTTGTCGGAAGACAAACAATCATCTCGTCGGCAGATTTTCTAAAATGTAAAAAATTTTCTGATATGAAATAAAAATAAACCGAATATTCAGTATTAATTGGTAGATATAAGGAAAATCTTTACTTTTGCTCTAAAACCAAGTTGAAATTATCAATATTGCTTAAATTTCGTCTAAAATTCAGCATCTATAGTCCGTAGCCCTGCGTACGATGTTGGTGTTCGGCCTCCTACCACAGGTCGTGTAATGCCGGGAACACACAGCAGGGCTACTACATTCCGTCGGTTGCATTGTGTTGAGTAAAATTAGTCTGGAAAGTTGTAGATTTTCACCAGAAATATACCTGCAGACTTGACATGTTACATTGTCATGTCTGCTTCCATGTATGTTCATGCACACATCTGTGAAAGTCAAAAAATTATTCTGACAAATATTTCACAAAAATTGCAACGGGTTGCTGTTGGACAACTTACAATTTTCAAAAAAAGAAATTACTGAATTGTGGACGTCAGATGAAATGGTCTGTCCAAAATTATACATTGCTGTGAGAACTGTATGTTTGATCCAAAAATTGGTTATTAAATATGCAAAATATGCATACAGCCTGGCAGTTGCAATGAGTTGTGTAAAATTTGTCAGAAAATTTGTAGATTTTCACTAGAGATATCCCTGCAGAGTTGACATGATGTGGTGTCATGTCTGCTTATATGTACAGTAGTTTAATACAGTATTGCTGTGTTACAACTAATCTGTATGGATTATCCTTACACAGTGCAATGAAACGGGGTTCCTCTAACTGACCTTGACCTTTATAGCTGAGAAATTCACCATCACAATTGAAGTGAACCACTCTATGCCCATTGTGATCACAAACATATATGCCATCTTGTTGGTGATCAAAACACAAACCCACTGGTCTCTCTAAGTGTCCCTTGCCAATGTCTCTTATACTTTGCATCTGGTGATTCAAAACATGAACACATTCCCTGCCATCATCTGATACAAAAATCCATTTCTTATTCACAATCAGATCCCAGGGTTCACTGACTTGTCCTTCTTCAGTTCTTGCAATGTGTTCACCAGATTTATTATATTTTCTCACATATCCATTGTAGTCACCAATGAATATAAAACCATCAGGACTCAAGCAGATACCGGTTGGTTCAATTCCTTCTTTGCGTCCAAAACAGTTTAAAATCTTGCTTTGTCCAGAACTCACCACAACTTGACCATTCCCGGCATCACTCATAAAGTATTGGTCATTGTCTTCATCCACTGTGACATCCACCGGATTAAATGGATTTGGGAATGCATGGAATTGTAAGATGAGATCACAGCAGAGTTTGATTGGATCAATAACCTGAACTCTATGATTCCCTTCATCACATATAACCCATTGACCGTTGTTCTTGATGTATATTCCCATGGCGTCATTAAGTTGTCCCGGCATTGATCCTTTCCCAAACACTTCCAGGACACTTTCCTTGACCGGATAGCCTAGTAGGAAAACGAAAACATAAACAAAGGTCAAAGGTCAACTTGCAAACTACAATTTCTATGAAGTCAAATATTTTCTGATCTCACAAATTTTGACTGAATGCAAACTTCTTTTGTTTACACAAACACATGGAACATTTAAAGGAACAACTTCCTTACATTGTTATGTAACTCACGTGTTTCCATGGCAACGCGATTGTATTTTATTGATGGAAATGTGATTTTCAGTCCACAAGGTAAGTCATTGTATTGCTGGTTAATTAATGATCTACAGAGAGTTACAAGGTTGTAAATTGTTTTGTTGTGTATTGAACTTAATCACAAGTACATGTCGATGTACTCACACATTTCCATGGTAACATATTTACATTTTATTGATGGAAATGTGATTTTTAGTCCATAAGGTAAGTCATTGTATTGCTGGTTAATTAATGATCTACAGAGAGTTACAAGGTTGTAAATTGTTTTGTTGTGTATTGAACTTAATCACAAGTACATGTCGATGTACTCACACATTTCCATGGTAACATATTTACATTTTATTGATGGAAATGTGATTTTTAGTCCATAAGGTAAGTCATTGTATTGCTGATGAGCTCATGTTTTACAGATAGAGTTGCCAGGTAGTGAATTGTTTTGTTGTGTTTTGACTTCAATCACAGATACACACAGCTCATTTGCATGTTTATTTGTTTACGATTTGGTAACAATTAAACCTGCCAACCTTTTTTTTAATTTTTCATTCTAAAAATGTTATTTCTGATTGTATATTTGTGTTTGTTTTCCCAGTGCTCTCATGCAAAATTTCCATGTCCTGCCAGACCTTGTCTCTAATTATCAGTCTGTTTCACTAGTGTTGAAATCAAAACTATTCTATCTTTTCTTTATTTTACAGCCATACCATTTCATTTTTATGATTTTTCTCAAGTTTTTGTCAAAATGTTTGAGCTGTACATGTCATGTTTACATTTTGATCTTTTTGGTAAATGATAATATCGTTTTTTTCAAAACTTTTTTTTGAGCTGTACATGTCTTTCCTCTCAGAGTTTAAATGTTTACTTTTTTGTAAATGTTAATGTTTCTGTCATTTTCATTTACATGTTCTGAATAATTCAGGATTCTAAATTTTCATCGTCTATGCTCTATAGCTTTGTTTCTTTCTTTGCATTTTGGTTGATCTACCCAATACTGAAATTAAAAAACGTATTTAGTGATTTCTGTCTTTCAAATTGTTACCAATGTTTATCAGTCCTGTGTGCAATTTACACCTTTAATCCTAAAAGATATGTTACAGTGTCAGCCATTCTGTGATTGTAATTTATTCATGATCATTTTTGTAATTCTTATGTTTGTTTTTGAAATTACATGTATCACAAACAATACATGTTTTCATGCTGATGATACTAAACATTTGACTTGTGTAGCATTTCCAGTACCTCTGTATGGTTGTGCCAACTTTGTACACAACCCTTGATATTATTAATAGACTTTCATATAGCCTTTCTGCATATATTTATTTTTCAAATTTTTTGAGGTCATACTAAATTGAGATTTTGTTCAACATTTTAAATTACCATGTCCAAATAATCTCACCTCATGAATAGCTTTTGTCACTTTTCATTCAATATTGACAATGTATTAATTCTTATATGAATTTCAGTATTTTTTTGTTTTGACCATACTGAAATTTGATGTGTTTGAAGTGAATATAACATTTACTTTTTCTGTATATCTTGAAATGTTTTCTGCCCTGAAATGTTCAAAATACTTCTGGACCAGTGTTTATGGAAATTATGTGTTTAAGTGGCTGAGTGAAAATTCCCTTGTTTAACTTTACTTTCAAATATTCAGTCATTCAGTGATATTATCTGTACAGGACTTGATAATTTATAGGTGTAATGATTCATTTGTAGAATGCTTACTTTGGTTTGTGTATTGGCCATTATTACTAATTATTTTGTTCAACATTTTGTAATTGCTTTGAAAAGTATCCTTCGGTGTTCTGTGTTCAGTAGTTTGGTTGTTTGTTTGCAAGTCAATGAAATACAAATATGTTCAAAAGTTTGTTATTGCCTCTTATTTCAAAATAAATGCTGTTTTCCTCGTAATCTTTAAAGTTTTTCTCTTTGAAGAATTTTATTTATTCATAAATGTAGATTTAGGGCTACACAAAAACTAAATTAAATTTGGTTTGAGAGTGACTTTGTAAATTCAAAGTACTTCAATTCTGAAATTTTCTTTGCTTTTCTGCCATAATAGTTTCAACAAGATGATTTCATGTAATCTCAAATAAATATAAGTCATTTACCACAATGCTAAAATTTTCCATTACCCACTTTATCCCACACATCTTTTTCTTTGTCTTGGCTTTCGGCTAAAGGAGAAAAGAACCAAACATATTCTATAATGTTGGTGTCATATTCTCAAATGTCAAACTACAGCATGTCAGTATGTTGTATATCTGTCTGTCTATGTGTCCATGTCATGTCTGTCTATGTGTCCATGTCACTGTAGCTGTTACCATGTCGGTCTGTGACTGCTTTTATCCCTTTTGTCATGCTTGTCTTTGTAGCTCTGTCTCCTACCGTAATGTTCAATACACACTCTCATACACAAAATATTTTAATGTATCGTGTGGTTGTAAGTACACTTGTTCCTTAAAAGTTCATTACTTGTGAGATGGGTAGATCAACTGTGTTTCTTCCCTCATATTTACTTCACTCTGTATTTTGTTATTTTTAAGTGTTTTCCAATTTTTCTGATTGTATTCTACATGCATTTTCCAGAATTCGTCCCAAATGTTCTTTGATTTAGCAAACTATTTTGCACTTTGATTGTATATCTGAGTATATCTGAAACACAGAAAAATAATAGGATATCATATTTGTCATGAAAAATAAAAATTATTTCCTTTTGCTTTTATCAGATCGCAGACAACCATATTTCTTAGTGAAATCAGGATGACTGATAGAATAGGAGATGATGCATGTCCTGAGTCCCACCATCATGCTGAAGTACACATTGGATGACACCAATGATGTCAGAATTTTGGAAGACATGAAGAAACTTGAACAAGACAATGAAGATATCACGCCCCAACCCAGATGTGGTAACAGTGAAAGTGAAGATGTCTTTGGGTTCAATTGAGCCTGAAATTCAATACTGTGTACATATTGTACACACAAACCAAACGGCCCTTTTCAGGGCCATTACATCCTCCAAAAAGAGAACTACCGTATAACAAAACTGCATATTGTTTATTTTTGGTACCATGATTAGTTTTCTCAACTTTTTGATTTTTTTGTAATGTGTCCTTTGTTTATGGTAATGTAAACAGTTAGGTGGAGCTAAGCAGGTAAGTTGTAAGTTGAAATTTCTGTAAGAGGAGGGATATATTTACAAATTGACACAGAGATAATTTCTTAATGTTTTGAGGAAATGTTTAACTTCTTTATCTGATTATATTACTTACAATTTATATGTGATGTAAACAGAAATAACAATCCTTACATGTACTCCAGACATAACAATGTCAATTTATAGTAATATCATAAACTAGAACTCCCTCATCCAAATTCTCCGGTATATGATTCATAAATAGCTTAAACCCAGAATTCAAATGGGCCACAGTACAAACAAAACCATGTGCACCAAAGTGCTGTCATCATGATCTGTTGGCTTACTGACTCTGCAGAACACATTTTGTCCTTTTTATTCCAGAGTAGAACCATTGAAAGTTAAGGGGTATAATGCATCAGTGATACATGCAGAGAGCCATTTATAATTGAGGTGTTAACCAGCTAACAGCTCAGGACAATCATTGCCTGGTAAGTTTGAAAGCCTTGTCAACGTATGCACACATTCTAGAACATGTATCCACAAACATATTCTCACCCTCTTTGGCAACATATCAGGAATTGATAGGCAAATAGCTAAACAACAACTATCTACCAAGAATATATCTGACAAGAGCTGGTTTATTATGGTGAGGAAAATCCTATATAAATACTACTGCCATCAACCTTTGCAGTTCTACTGAATACCCCAGGAAAAGTACGTAGCATGGAAACCTACAGTTGATGCTGCCAAATCCGTCTGGAAAATGAAGTTTATAAACTGTCAGTGAAAAGGCCACCCTGAAATACCTCAATTTAAAAGCTTTTGATGTGGGTCAACTCCATCAAATATGGTCAACAGTACACCATAATACTTTTGATGTACGGCATGCCATCATGTGATCAAGACAAGACTTCTGACTGGAACTTATTATATTCTATGATCAAGCACACATCATTGACAACCTATTCTGATGACCTGAAATGCTGAAGTAGGGATATACCTTTGCCCTACACAATTGGTGATCAATTCCACTAAATATAGGGGATGAGCAATGGAAACACCCCCTCGTGAGCTTTGAACCTGTTGGTCACATGTCTTTTTTCGTCATAGATGGCGCTATACACCATAATACTTTTGATGTACGGCATGCTGCAATCAAGGCAAGAACAGAACTGATGGCAGTGTTGTCTGTCAGAGAGCTAAGAGAGTGAAAGCAAAGGAACGTCTGGGTTTTTCAGTGAGAATATCTGAGATGAGGTATGTACATTACAAAACACCCATTTGCTAGTTATGTTTGGGTAACTACTATGCTTGTATTCCTTGGACTTGAGAGTTACCAAGATACTCTGTTTCCATCAGTATTATATTATAGGGTTATTCACAAAATACCGGTATATGGCCCTGTATGGACGAGGGCTCAGTGAGTGACGTATTGGACGAGCCGAAGGCGAGTCCAATACGTCACTCACTAAGCCTGAGTCCATACAGGGCCGTATTTTGTGTATAACCCTATTATTATACACCTCCCTCCATTAATCGTCCGTATAAACTAATTCTATGGTAAATTTTGAGGGATGCGGCACGCGCGATATGAGTGGAACGCGCGCGATTGTTGAAATAAAATTGCTACAAACCCCTGAAAATTTGCATATTACACCTAAAAATAGAACGTCCCAGCGCGTCGCGCGTCTCCCGTATTCGGGACTCCGCGTACTATACAAAATACGGAAAGTTATTGGATGGTCAAACTCCCATAGGTTACGGCAGTAGGTGTATAATAATCTTGTGAAACACTCTGTTTTGGTCAACTTTCAGGCCCTTGGGCAACAAACACATCCACATACTGCTACCCACATGGCAGGTGATATTTGTATACCTTCTAACTTAAACATTTGAAATACCCATAAAATCTGAAACTCTTTATTTTGCAAAAGTGGCTGGATGCCAACTAGCAGTCTACATGTACGGTAACCTCTGAGATGTGAAAAAGCTGTGTCCAGTCATCGGCTGAGTTATTGCAGTGTACATGGAATGTTTCATCATTTTATTTCAAATGATAATTACGATGTGCTATAATACACTTATTTTCTTTCCCACTTCTACTCTATTCATACACTTAAGGATAAATTTTAAATCAAGCTTGGTTTTGGGTTAATATAATTTCTAGATTTGTCAAACACAATCCAGTTCACAACTAGCAACAGGTCAACATACAAGGTGTGTCTTGCATTAGAGCTACAGTCTGACATTTTGCAGAGAATTTCAGATGAAGTTAGATATTTAGATCAGCCATCCCACTGCCTTGCCCTTAATTTTTCAGACTGACCTAAAACTCAATAACTCGAAAAGCAGATAAAACTGAAATTGTCAAATTGGCTTGATATTTGTACTTTTTGTTTGCTAGTATTACACAGAAAAATACACAGTAACCAACCAGAGACAAAGTCTTAAAAGGCAAAGAACAACCAGAGATAGTGTCTTGGAGGTAAAAACAAACCACTTGTAAAATATTTAAGGTAACCAGAGAAAAGTTGAAATTAAAGATCAACCAGCCAAGCGTAGGGATGAGACTGTGGAAGAAATACATGTACTTGGGGATACGATAGGGTTGATTAGATGCTCTAATAGTGTGCAATTTTACATTGTACATGGCTTGTAATGAGCTAGATTAACAGTAACAGAATCAACTTGCCAACACAAATCATATTTATAACTTTGTATTTCAAGTAACATGTCAATCATCATAGAATACCAAATCTAATCTGATTCAACGGTGAGAAATCCCAAGGCAGATTACAAGACATGACCATAACAGGCCCTGATCAGACCTCTGTGAAGGAAGGTTTAATAATCATTGTCACTGTGCCTACAGTTTTCAAATTTCAGAGCCGTATCAGATCTCTCAGTATAATTTGTTTCTGTCAGCATAAATAAATGTAATTTCTCCCAGCATTCATTGTCGTAATCATTTGTCTGAAACATCATGATGGTACCGGTACAGACAGAATGCATTGTTTTGCAGTGTAGAACTACTACCGGTAGGTCTCTTTCAGTGTCTGTAAATTTATAAGATTTCTGAGTTTGAATATTCTCAGAAATCACATTATTTGTTGTCCAAGAATATATTGTATGAAGGACTTTCAAGAATTTCAGACCCTGTCACATGTCTGTGTGTACAGGACAGTTTCCTGTCATGCAATATGGATACTGATGCAGGCATGAAATCCAGACACTGGCACATGTCTGTATCAGTAGTGTATTGCATAACTGTCATGTACAGGACAGTCATTTAATACAGGTATTGATACAGACATGAAATTCAGACACTGTCACATGTCTGTGTGTACAGGACAGTCATGTAATACAGGTACTGATACAGACATGAAATTCAGACACTGTCACATGTCTGTGTGTACAGGACAGTCATGTAATACAGGTACTGATACAGACATGAAATTCAGACACTGTCACATGTCTGTGTGTACAGGACAGTCATGTAATACAGGTACTGATACAGACATGAAATTCAGACACTGTCACATGTCTGTGTGTACAGGACAGTCATGTAATACTGGTACTGATACAGACATGAATTCAAATTGTGTCACATGCACATTTGTGTGTGCACATGTGCATGACAGTATATCCTGTCATGGAATATTAATTTTTCTCATCACCTGACGTATTCTGGCAAATCACGACACGGAATGAACATGTGGCATGTTATAAAAGTTTATATACAAAATCAGATGACGTTTTGTTTTGGAGTTCATTGTACAGTGGAGGTATAGTCCAAGATGCATATAGTATCAAGGATAGTATCAAAGTGTACAGTATTGTGAGGACAAATCCTAGTATTTTTTATTATATACCACTTTATTCAAAATGTTACAAGAAAAGTTGAAAGTCCAGCATGCCGTACTGATCATACACTGTATTGCATGATGGCATGTAGATGGACACTTTCAGTCCATTGGCTGGGCTATAAGCATCGAGAAAGAAAATTCAATGTATGCAGTGCAGTGCACATGAAGAAATTGTAGTTCAGCAAGATTATTTCTCATAAACTTTTAGCTATTTTTCTTGCCATCGCTTATGATGTGACGTAGTGATGGTTACATGTGTATTTGAAAAAATGAATCTTGTCGTGTTTTCTAAATGTTTACATTATACTGATGTGAGGTTAAATGTCGAATTGCGTTCAATAGCATCCAAAGGTATTGTAGTCTCCTCAATGTTATTTAACTTTGCATTGACTGATAGTGTAATTTACTGTGGGATGAAACTCCATAGTTTACAGATGTAATAGGTATATGATAAAACAGGTACTAATACAGTCATGAAATTCAAACCCTGTCCAATTTCTGTATGGATAGTACATTAGCCCGTCATGTGATACAGGAACTAATACATGTACGTGCATAAAATCAGACCCTGTCACATGTCTGTATACACATGACAGTATCAGTATCTGTCATGTAATTTAGACCCTTCACCAACATCCAGGTTTGCACATGTCATGAGTGCAGTATTTGCTCTTCTGTCTTTCAGCACTGTACATGGACCTTAATCACAGTTACAGATGTTACAGTCCTATCTTGCTGACAGTGAATTGATTACCACAGCTCTGTGATAAGGACCCTTATGGAAATGGTACATTTAAGGTACAGTACATCTGTTGACAGGCATAAGTAGACAAAGACACTGAACACTGAAGAACTGTTCATCTACACTTTAAAGGCCCGATAGCTGTATCTTTTAGCATTATTTTTGTGATTTTACTTCCAAACTAAAACAAGTTCATGGGAATGTACTCATTGAGGGATGTTTATACAAGTATAATAAACTGTCCACTGGGACTGCATGTGCAATTTTGAGCAAGATAAATAATAAACGTTTGCCCAAACATAAAATGGCGCCCTCATGCAGATAAAGCAAAAACACAGCACTCAGTGCATATATGCATTGGAATCTTCACAGAAACGACAGCGTAGTGCCAATATAATACATGTAATGCTGAATGTTTCCTGTGGGACACTATATGCTATGTTTCCTTTGTAATATTACCAATTTCTAAAACTGGCGGAAAATCAAAATAACAGTTAAACATAGGGCCAATGTCCCTGAAGCTACTATAGACATGGATACAAAATTAAGTATTTCCTGACTGTATGAAATTATCTCACTAAGGTCATCCTAGGGACCTGTATACCAAATATTAAAGCTGTCTGACCAGCGGTTTTGAAAAAAAAACAAGCAACCTAACAGTCGACAGAGCTCCACTGTGTTATGTAGAGAATAACTTTTGTGACACATGTGTTGATGCTAAAGGCGTGTATCTTTGATAGCTCATTTCAGGATGGTCTGACCAAAATGGCAATATTAGCTGCAAAAATAGTCACAATTGATGATTGCATCATAATTTAAATATATTACATAAAGATAAACCCTAGGAACCTGTATATCAAATATCAAAGCTATCAGATGAGTAACATTTGAGAAACAAAGGTTTTGACCAAAAATGGCAAAAATTGAGCCAAAAATGGGAAAAAAGACCAAGAAATACAAAAATTGAAGATTTCATCAAATTTCAATATATTACACCAAGACAACCCCTAGGAACCTGTATACCAAATATCAAATGCATCAGACAAGTAGTTTTGTGATACATGTTTTTCGACCAAAAATGGCAAAAATTGCGCCAAAAATACAAAATTGCAGATTTCATCATATATTCAATATATCATATTTAGTTCATCTGTAGGAACCTGTATACCAAATATCAAAGCTGTCAGATGAGCGGTTTTGATGAAATAAAGTTTTGACCAAAAATGACAAAAAATTCCTTAAAAATACAGATTTGCATATTTCATCACAATTTGAACAAATCTAAGTTGGGTTATCCCTAGAGACCTGTATACCAAATATCAAAGCTGTCTGACCAGCGGTTATGAAGAAGATTTTTTACCAAAAACGCGTTTTTCGCACTAATTTGCATATTTTCAACAATATCAAAAAATTAAAAACACTACCGGTAGTTTCTCATAATCATATTTTGCATCTATACAACAAATATCAAATCAGTAAGTACTGCGGTTCTCAAGATATTTGAGTGGACGGATGCCTCACAAACGGACATACATACATACATACATACACACATACATACATACATACATACATACAGACTGACGCCGGACGCCGGACGGATACCCATCCCAATAGCTTCTATAGACTATAGTCTATAGTAGCTAAAATATAAATTTACTTGTCCAATTTTTCAGTGGTAAAAGACTATATCCTTTAATTCTGTAAAATTAAAAAAAAAACCTAGAAATAGAAAGCACCCAAAATTTCAGAGATAAAAACATTTATCTGAATGAATATTTTAACCTTCCAGTATTGTCAATTTTGAGTAGCATCTAATTCATATAGGTCTTGTACTTTTAAAACAAATTTTGGTTGGTCACTGTGCTCAGTTTGTAAAAAATGTACATGCAGGCTTGTGATAGATTGGGAAGGAGGACTTGAAAGAAAAAATTTGATCATATAGAGGGGGGGACATTTGAAAATTTTTAAGGGTATTGAGGGGGGATCTGGAAAAAATTAGATTTCAATCGCGATCCTCCAGCCTTCCTAATCATGAACGCAGCCATAGATGCAACTGTATTGACCCATCTGAAGAAAGTATCAATAAAACATGTTGCTTTTTTTATTCTTTTAAATGTGACTTTTTCACAGATTAATTAATGGTAAATCTTTATATTTTTAACATTACCACAAAACTGTAGTTTGATCCCTGTGATATGATCCCTGTGTGTGTTCCTCGAGTTAACCGTCCGTAGATCTACTCTCGTCTACTGTGGACTTTGGCTTTCAGTAAGGGCATGCATGCATGCATGCATGTATGCATGCATACATGTATGTATGTGTGTATGTATGTATGTATTTATGTATGTATGTATGTATGTATGTATGTATGTCCATCCATCCACAGTGGGAACATGTCTGTCTGTATGTCTGTCTATCTGTGTTATGTCTGTATGTATGTAGGTTGTAAGGTATTTATGTACATATGTCTATCTGTCTGTGTGTTTATGTATGTCTGTATGTATGTAGGTCCACAGCAAAAACTTGAGAACAGCTACACAGGTCAAGCTGATTTTTTTTTCTTTTTTTTTTGATATGGTGCTATGTGTGATGTAGTTATGCCGTTCTTCAAATGAACTAATCAGCATAGTAAAAATTCAAATGAGGTAGGAAAAAAATGGAAATGGTTGAAAATCAAGAACTCAGGAACTACTTTATCTGATCATTGCATATATATATATATATATATATATATATATATATATATATATATTATGAGGTTATTACAAAAATACCGCAGAGGATGCACCAGGACATTGGCGCAGCGGACTTACCTTTATCGACACGTTCTAGGTCACTCTGCATCTCATCATACACTTCCTTTATTGCTTCACACTTTTCCTTCACAGGTGTAGCCTGGCTGACGGCAAATTCTCTCTGCATCATCAGTTTTTGTCCAGCTTCATGTAGGACTGCTTTGCGCGGACTGGAGTATTGGCCGGAGTGTATTTTCAGCTGAACAAACTCAGAGACCGTGTCATTTGCCTGTTTATAGGAGGAGCTGATTTCGGTGTCTAGAGTCATCATGAGTTGGTCCTTTTTACTCTGTGACCGTCCGAGTTTTCCTCTGTGGACAAGGACATCCAGTCTGACTTTTTCATTCTTTGTATCAAAGGTTGTTCGGTAGTGATGTAATTCCTCTATACGGAAGTCGTCTCTACTCAGTAATCCAGTGTCTTCTTTGCTGCCCTGTAATTGCATCCGTGACAAGGTCAGATTTAAACTGTTCACAGTATGATCCCTGGTAACATTCTCTCGCGGTGTAGCCTGGAGTTCATTTATTGTAGCAACACTACGCCGACGAGATGGAGTTTGCAGTGAACCTGTTGTGATGAAAGTAAATTACACAGTCAAATTGTCGAAGTCGAGTCATCTTTGTGAAATGGGAGCAGTATTGTGTTTTTAAAGTGCGATGCAACTTTTAGTATTCGGTCGCTGTGCCTGTTTATTGTTACAGTATTTCTGTTTCTGTATACTTTTCTTCTTCATTAACGTTGTTTCATACTACAGTACTTTAATGAAGATAACAAAGCAGTGTGGCATTCATGAATTCAGTAACGTATAGTTACTATGGTACACTACCTTTGCAATTAAAAAGCCACCTGCTGAAATCGCAGAAACAAGTTTCCGAATTTAGTAAAATTCCAAAGTTATTCGATATTCTCTTCACAACCAAACAAATAATTGATCATAGAAAGTGTAAATTGTTTTCCTTAGTTTGCCTCTATTATATTGATTGAATGCAGAGAAGTTATTTAATAACACATATGAGCATGTATGGTTCCATCCTTTCGTACCAAACGATCCCTCCCCAAACCTCATTTGACCATGGAAATGTTCATTGCCGCGGAACTACATTATCACTCAAGAAAATTAAATATAATATCATAACCTGTGATTAGCGGTATTTCCCTCTTACAGAGTAAATACTCCTGTACTGGAATGTAGATATCAAGGGTTAGGTAGTGAGCTTGAATCTTGCTGAGTAGTGTTGGTGTGATGATTGTAGAATGGATGGTTTTGTCCAGTCGTCCACTGATATACTCACTCCACAGGGCTTCTAGGGCTTCTAATGATCTACATTTTGTCAGATATCTTAGACAGCCTTGCTCAATTTTCTCAACGTCGATATCATTGTGTACACCACTCAAAACTTTCCCAGCTCCTTCGTTTGCTAACCTCTCTCCTTCTGCTTCGTAAAAACGATGAGCAACATTTTCCATCGATGAACTGTCATAGGCATTGCCATGTGCCGCATCAATTTGGACAGTGAGTGTCCCTACAATTAGAGGAATAGGAAGTCTCGTCAATGTATCTGACCATATTAAGTAGGATAATGTGAAATGTGTTATACCAATTACTAGGTGGCTCTAAATAAAGCAATTGGCAGTATAACAGCATAGTCTGATTCAGCCAACGTCTAAAGCTCTGTGGAGATTTTTAAAACAACAGCACGGTTACAGAATTTTCCTTTTCTTCCATGTCTCCTGTTGCCGAAGATGGAATGTTAAATAGGTATCATACTGCTGATGTAGCTGGTTCGTAACAGGTGTATTTTAGTTAAACGAACAAATTATTGTCATCCATGAAGATGACAAATGCTTTTGATTTTGTTTTGTTTTAGTTCAGCTAATACTAGATATAAAACTTGACTCCTTTCATTGCCTTGGATATTGTCATATAATTTCTTGTCTGTAGACGGCTGTTTGTGATTATAAAACTAAATATTGAAGAGTGTTTAGTGGTTGATTGTTTGAGATTTCCACGGAAGTATTTCAGTGTACGCTCTTTCTGATACTTTTCACTTTGTTGAGTATTGCTTGTCATTCACATATCTGGAAAGTCGGAGAGAATATAATCACATTTCCTTGTGCTTACCGTTTGATCGCTGTTCTTGAGACGGTCTTTCGAAAGTAGGAATACCACTCATTGAAGTTGACTGAGTGTTGTTCGGACGTGCCTCGCCGGCTTCTACATACATCACAGAGCAAAAACCAAAAAGACGACTTTAATGCAACGAATAAGTGGGGCGTACAGAACATATCTTGTAATTTAAAAGATGAACGAGGTTGACCTTTATCAAAGGATGCTTTTCCGGTAGAATGCGCTCAGAAAGAAATATTCGAACTCCCAAAATTTCACAATACGTTTTTGGTCTAAAGGTAGGGGCTCATTCAACACGATTGGAACTAATTTGGGATAATTGGATGGTGGAGTAATACCGATTTAATCTGCAAATGTTATCTCATCTCTTTTCTTTTTATATTACGCATTGTTTTTATGAGTACTTGCAATAGTGTAACATTCAGCTGTACGGCACTTTACACTTGTGAGAAATTTGAATATGAAAATCCAATTATCCCAAATTAGTTCCAATTGTGTCATTCAGAAACTGATAGAGTAACTGAACTTTTCACCGGCGTGGGTTTTTTTTTGTTTTTTTTTTTGGTTTTTCTTTGTTTTGTTTTTTTGGGTTTTTTTTGTGTGTTGTTGGGTTTTTTTTTTTTGAAAATCGAAAATCTAGCATTCCCACTCTTGAATTTCTAGAGTCAGTAAATAAATAGTATATTTGTTTCCCAAGCAGAAACTTCGCACGGTGACCCTTGATTTGTGTTTTCAATTTCGAAAGGGAATGATTTAAAGTATGCAAAACTTTAAGACTTTAAATTTGAGGTACGCTGTACCTTAAGCAATTTTATGTTGTGTTATCATCATTTTATTTATGTTCAAAATATACCTTTGTCAAAAATGTCAACTGGATGATATTAAATGAGGTGTTTCTCCAGGAAATTTGATAATGTACAGCATACTACAAATTATGTCATCTCCCACAACTATACACCTGTCAGTAGACTCTCCACAGTCGCTGTGCCTTGTTTAGTGCGCCCCAACGATAGGCCTGCATTCGAAAGTTACGCTGTGCAGCTTGAGCACGCGCTGCCAGACACAAGCGACTGTCGGTTCTTGCAAGTATATGAATATTCACAAGGGTAGTGACGTCAAAAGAAACACCTATCCAAATGGGCGGAGAGAATATTATACTAGTAGCCAGTAGACCTATATATGCGACTTGTTTTTATTTTTCATTTTTCATTTTATTTGGCTATGCTACCTGTCATTTTTGTTTTGATTAACGGATGTGTGGAGTTCTATAAAGTACCCGGATCAGGCAGAAATCCGACCAGTCGCTTGCAAGAACGTCCTGACCCTAGGATTCGCGTCGCGTACTCTGAAGGGCGCGCGCGTGTCCCAACAGGGAAGAACGTGAATCGCAGGGTCTCTGCCAGACTAACCTGTCAGTCAAAAAAAAAACATTTGCCACTGTGACAGGTCCTGTACAGACCCTGACACAACCCTGTGGTACAGGTTGGTGTCAGTGAACACGTCCCATTACTTTGACAGCGTCTGACGTACAGGTCTGTGGCCAGTGCTGTGATGGCATGGATAAAGTGCGGTAGACACAGTGATGTTACAGGGCCTGGAATTTCTGCTGTCCCATCACTGTATTTACAGGACTGTACATTTGGATACAGAGCTGTAACATTGTCAATAATTGTTTTAATGTGATGTGCACACAATCATGCCTGTTTGACTACAATTGACAAAATTTTCTAGTTACAAAAACTAAATTTACAGCATAAGCTATGCTTATTGCTCTTTATGGTGATCTATTATTATCTGGGTCTGAAGTGGTTTTGAGTATGAAATTGGCCTATTTACTAAAAATGTACACCCCTGAAATCTGACAAATTTTCAGACCAAATAACAGGCCCTGTAAATTCAACTGATTGTCCACCAGTATTTCAGTCATGTGGGAACAGTACTTTATACACTCAAACATTACATCACTAAATACATTCCTTTAATACCAGGCCTGATACAGACCTACATTGCAGTTCATACACCCTGATATCTGACCAATTTTACAAGTCCGATAACAGAAGTTAGTTCTTAGGGACTGATACAGGTCCTGATCAGACCCTGTTGGAGGCATGTACTGAAATCTGCCTGTAGTTTTCTTGCTGTGTATTCCGTAGTAAAACATACTGTCAACAGTACCTACCTTGTCTTGAAAAGAGGCCGGTGGATCGTTCTGGTAGCTGAATGTAGTGATGAATTCCATCCAACAACTTTAAATTTGTTTGCTCAACGTCTTTTATAACTATAGTCCTCATGGTCTCTCTAACCTGCGACGCTTTGTCTAGATGCGTTGAATAATTTTGATAATATTGATTATTCTTTCTCTTAACCTATTTGGGTTGCCACGCATATCAACAACCATGTTGTCACGGGAAAGGGGGAAATATTTCCTAATGAAATAGTCGCCTTCTGACTCACTTGGAACTATGATTGGTTTACCTCTAGCTAACGTTGCAAGGGTAACATTTAGAGAATCAATTGATCGCGGTGACAAAACGATAAGATGTGAGAAACCAACTTCGCTAGGTAGATTATCCTTTGTATAGCCGTCAACAAAAACCCTTAGCTTCGGATGCGGTTTCAAACGCTCAACGACGGCGCTGTCATTATGTTTTTCCATGCAAAGAATTTTCCACATTGGCGATTCTTCTTGCCTGAAATCGTAACTTTTAGCAACCAAATTCATAGCATGTGGAATAATATCTCTGGATGTCATTTCTGATACATAACCGTTTTCGATTGGAGTCAAATTTGGAAATTGCGTGTATTGGGTACTTTCTTCGAGGTCGGTATTTTGAAATATAATTTTTCTGGTAGAGGTAACAGCAGATAATGCATCGACAACCGATCACCATGTCTGTCGTCAAAGTATTCAAATGTTTTATGTCCGATGGACAGTACAGCATCAGCGTACAGATTTTGGTAATCTAACAATTTGTAATTCAGCTCAAATACTTCTTTTTTGTACGGAAACATACTGCATGTTATTTCGTCCTTACTCCATACATTGACATGAAAGTATTTTACATTGGATAGCACATTTCTTTAATGTCCAGTGCGATTGATGCTGAGACTATTCCGTATCCGAAAACTAATTTCAAATTATTAATTTTGTTCAACTGCGGGAAGAATTCTCTGTGCGCTACTAGCCAGATATAGTCTGGTGTAAAAGTTTCATAGTGAACTTTTCTCTCCGGTAAAATTAAATTCACTCCAAGACGTCTAGCTTCGCTCACTGTTTTATCGTCTGCTTCCAAAACTGTACAGTGAATTGCAAGTCCCCACATTTTCAGAAGACCAATTAGGAGGTACGACGCAGCCGCAACGCCACCTTGGATCGGAGCGCCCCATCTGTCCATTACAATCAGAGCTGCCGGATGAGGTGCTTCAACATCAAGTTTCTATAATGAAATGGGAATAACTAAGTGAAGACGGACTGTCAAAGTAGACTTGCGACACAATGATTTCCCCAAAACATTCATGTCATTTACGATTACTCGGGAACACAAAAATATCATCTGCCGTAAAGATCGAAAATGTATGTGTTGTATTTAGAAGTAAGGTGAAACGCGCATTTGCTATCGCAAGTGACCAACCGTGATTTACGCGTTTATATTGATAAGTTTGTACACTATTTATACAAGCCTCAATAACTAAACTATTTCAGTCCCTTTATTTGCAAGACATTTTACTCAAAACTAGTCCACAGTGTTTAAAGACAGACAAACAGATAAACACGCAGACAGTTATAAGCACATTATTAGCTCCATGTGAAAACAAAATCGACGAGATCATGACACAATCCCGTCGAAACTTTCTCGTTTTCTGCTGAAACTTCAGCTTCACTGTAGCTCAAGCCCATTCGTAATTCTATAGAGATTCACAATAATCAGATTGCATGAAACGCCGTGTCAATCTAAGGACTTGTATACATACCGGCAGCTTTTGCTGCACACCATGTGTGTCGTTATCATCATCATCATCATCATCATCATCATCATCATCATCACTAGCATTGCCATCATCGTCTTCATCACCACTCACATGTTTTCTTTTTTGGTTTCTCTGTCACCACTCGCGCCGCTGCCACTCGCCACAGCATCCGCCATGTCTCGACAGAATTAAGCGGATCTAAATGACATCAAAATTAACAAACATGAAAGTAGCAGGTTTACCAGCAACTGTTTACATGAAAAACTAAAGCGCCATGTGATTGACTTCACCATAAAAAGAGCAGAGGCAAAATATTTCGTCAAGCAAATATTACTGTATCGAACTTCACTAATCGCGAAAGACTAACCTGCCTATAGATTGAATTCGGCATGTTGTTTTCTCTATGAGGCTGATCTGTAACAGTCTCAATCTGTTCAATAGAAGGTCTATAATGTGATCATTTTGACAACGTAAAAACCTACCAACTATCTAAAATTCCTAATAAGTCACGCTCATTATAAAAATTGTCAAAATTCGTGCTGTATATATCATGGGCAGCGAACAAAACATTCAGTGCAAATAGCAGTTAGCAAACGAATTTTGGGCTGGCGGATGGACCATATTTATCTCAATAATAGGCCGCGAAATGCTCCTTCTCTTCATCAGTTGGTTTGTAGTAATTAGAGCTTTAACATAGCCGGGGCAGTCTAAGAACGTCTTCAGTGGGGAGGGTGTGACCGGTGTTGACGTTTGTGGTGGCGTCATGACAGCAAAGAATTTTTCAGAGAGGAGTAGGGACAACGTAATAACCTGGGGAGACAGGAAATTGAATTTCAAGCTGACGGATAACCATGTTTATACGTTACAATTTGTCAAAATTCTGTCAAATTCTACAGTACCATAAGGGGGCCCAAACATAATACCCATGCAAATCATACTGGTCAACCACTTTGAATAAGGCAGAAAACAATTCTTTCATAAAGCACTTTCCTGATATTATCCCATGAAATCACTTTGTTTTAATGACTGACGCTCATAAATATTTTGTGGTTTTGAATTATATAATGATGACTGGCAAAGTATGGGTATGAGAAATGACAACATCGGTTGGCTATCATAGGGGTACTGAAAAGGCAGACAATGCGCCAGGAAAAGGAGGTCAAGCAAAATTAATTAAACTAACATGTATAGCTTCACAATTTCGCCCATAGATTCCAATGTATAACACAATAATAATTGTTGCTGAAATTTCAATATCATCTTTGTTGTACACCTAAGCACTTATGACCACCATATTCTCTTAAATGAATTCAACAACAATTGTCAAACCCTACAGATGCACAGCTGAAATGGGGAAAGTGTTTATAGTTTGTCCTAAGTCAACCATGTATTGTGAAATGACACTTTTTGGTGAAATTAAAAAATCAAATTTCTGGTAGATACACTCGCAATCACCATATTCAAGTGAGCACAAGACATATCTTTTACCAAACATTTATCAACGCACAGGAATAGCTAGCATACATACATACATACATACATACATACATACATACATACATACATACATACATACATACCTACCTACCTACCTACCTACCTACCTACCTACCTACCTACCTACCTACCTACCTACCTACCTACCTACCTACCTACCTACCTACCTACCTACCTACCTACCTACCTACCTACCTACCTACCTACCTACCTACCTACCTACCTACCTACCTACCTACCTACCAACCTACCTACCTACCTACCTACCTACCTACCTACCTACCTACCTACCTACCTACCTACCTACCTACCTACCTACCTACCTACCTACCTACATACATACATACATACATACATACACACACACATAAATCTAAATACTTCACGTATTAGGAAGATAGCTAGATAGCTAGAAACCTAGCTATCTAGCTATCTAGATAGATAGATAGATAGATAGATAGATAGATAGATAGATAGATAGATAGATAGATAGATAGATAGATAGATAGATAGATAGATAGATAGAAGCTTGATAGATAGATAGATACTTTTAGATAGATAGATAGATAGATAGATAGATAGATAGATAGATAGATAGATAGATAGATAGATAGATAGATAGATAGATAGATAGATAGATAGATAGATAGATAGATAGATAGATAGATAGATAGAAGCTTTTGGGATAAGTTGATGTCTGTCGGCTCTACATGTATATTTTAGGCTCCCCATTTTTTCTGGTAGAGGTCTAAGGGATTTAAAACCCTTGTCTGGCGTGGAGGGGCCGAGAAAAAGTTATTAAATATTTCTCTGCCGTCCCCTCCCTGCTTTGAGAAAAGCACATTTGATATCTCTTTCAAGAACACAGTACCAATGAATTAAAACATCACCCTCTTTTATGTGAAGTTAGAGTATAAAATAAACTCAACAGTAGCTTTTAAAATGACAAAGCATTGCATTTTTAATTTTTTGTTGTATTTGTATATTTTTCAAAAGTCAAGGCATATACCATAGAAAGAAGTTGGTCACGGTTTAGTTTTTGCATTAGCAAGGTTGAATGGTCCGATCGAGCGGCGATAATTGACAGGTTAGCGTTCAGTAGGAAGAGAGATTACTGCTCCGTATGGCAATACGAGTGCCATCAAGGGAGCCGTCATTATTTACGGCCTGGGGTCGTAGGAGGAATTTCATCGGAAACTCCGAAACTTCGAGTAACCCCCTGCCAAGTATGATGAATTTGAGTAACCCCTACTTCTCTAACTCAGAAATTTTGACTGCCCCCCCCCCCTCACACTTAGAAGAGATAGATACCAAGCCATGTATTTTTGAAAAATACAGCAATAGTAAAGACCTTTCAAATCCTGATGTACCCTCTATTATTATCGGTTATCTCATGACGGTTGAAAAAGGTAAAACCACCAAAATGAAATTCAACAAAATACAGATGTAAAAGCTCAAGCTAAAACTAGTATCCAATATCCAATAGTGTTATGTGTGGATGGGTATAATGACAGGGTTTTTACTAGGATATCTGGCTGGGCAGACGTTGAAAATACATGAGGAGAACACACTGACAAGAGGCTGACGGGTGTGTGTCAGAGGGTTGGCCTTATCTTGCGCGGAAAATTTTAAGAAAATGATGTGTGCAATGGTGCAGTCTGGTGCAATCTAATAGGTGTTTTCATTTTGCTTATTTACGAAGCAAAACTGTCAGACCACCACAAGGGGGAAAGCACAAGAGGGATGCCCCCTCTCGCATAGAAAATTGCGAGAAATGGTAGCGTGGTGATCAGTGGCTTGAAATTTGAAACTTAAGAATGAAGGACTCTTTCAAATTGCATTCATCACCATTATCATAGCACGCATGGATGTGTATTGTGTCGCATATATGCTTCAGCCCCAAAATACCAATGTTACAAGAGGAACTATGAATGAACAACTAGTAAAGTCACACAAATATTTGAAGGGTGCCCGAACATGTCCTAGGGAAACCATCGATGAAATACATGAGTGACTTGAAATTAAAGCATACTATCACAATTTCATAATTCAAAACCATTTCTTAGACATGCCTGAATTATTTCACTTTCACTTTGTACAAGGGCAAGACAACATTTACGTAATGATATATTATTTGCTTGAAAAATCCAATATGAAAAAGAATGGCTATATCTTACGAATTTTCGTTGAAGGTGATCTCATTGATGTTTGTCGACCAGTGGTTTCATCATTTTGTCTCTCTGAATGAATTCACACTCCTTTACTATTCAGAGATTGATAAATATAGCACGACTGGACCTCGTGGATCTGTCTTTGTAGGAAGTCCCTCCCCACTACCTGAATGATAAAATATGAATGATTTGAAGCACGCTTGTATTAATCGTTACGCAACTATGAAATGCGTGCATGAGGATATGCCGGGATATCAAAATGTGAGAGTTGAGCCACCTCGTTGGACTGAATTACACTACATTACGTCCACAAGATGGCCGTTTTCGACAGAAATTTCCGGATGATTTTCTTTGACTATTAAAAAGTAGTACATTTTAACACACTGTGGTTCATTTCCATAGAAAAAAAGCCGAAGTTTTCATTTCCCAAGTATACTAAACAATGCTAAGCCTTGTGGTTCACATGGACAGCAAAGATAAAGATAAAGCAACGAATAAAGCGACAAAATAATGTTTTGTAAGAACGAATTATTGCCGATTAATTAGGTTAAATAACGTCGTGCTAAACTTTGCTGTCTCACTGTGAAAAAAACTGAATTTTACTGAAAATCTGAGACATAATTATTTTATAGCCAGTATTCCGAAATGCGAATGAAAGTTACCAACCAGACGATTGCACCTTTTCGGGCCGACATATTTTTACATCCGATTGAACAATATCACTAAAATCATGAATGAATTTCCTCGCTCATAATTATGCAGTAAGATTCATAAAACAGCTTTCATGCTGGTAAATGATAGTTGAGTACAAATACACAATATGATGGCAGAAATCACGATTGAAAATAGGTCGTCAGGAAGGTGGAAAGCTACCTTAAGTTAAATATAGGCCTTTTGAGCAATCTCCTAGGCAGAGTCATCTTATCGCGTATTACCTGCAATTCCTGGTGTGTTTAATTCGGCGATAAGTGACTCTGCCACAGGTGTCCTGTTTACGTGGTAAATCACCACATACCGATCCGCAAACCGGAAGTCAGCACCGACACTGTGACGAACTCGCTGAAAATACAAAGTCCATCCTCCATGCAAAAATGTTCATCGGTTTGAAAACTAATTACTGTAAGTTTTATATAGCAACACACGAACTGGAAAAATATGATTACCATTGGAACTACTTTTAAATAGTGTAATTATTCGGGAAGAAACAAGGCTTTGACCTGTTCTGACCTTTGGGCGAATCCCCTGTATCATCTGCTGATGATGTATTTTCTTGAATTGTGACCCCTCCTGCACTCGAAGTTATTTACCAAGGCCGTATATATGAATACTCAAAAGAAAGAACAATAAATAAACACAAAAGAGAAAATGGCGTTTTTATTTGAATTTGTAGATAACTGTGCGCGTGCTGGAACGAATTCGAACTGCCGCGCGTTACTGTGGCAATACCATGGCTACAGTGCGCGACAGGTAAAAAAGTAGTTCATTGACGTTCCAATGACCTTGAGGTCACATGAATATTAATCTGCCTGTGCCAGAGATACTTATTAGCGTACGATAAGAACTCTGGTTCCGAGAGTGCCTTTTGAGATCACACCACAAATGTGCGTTTGCGCGTGGGCAGCTACACACAAGAAGGTTTGACCTGGGAAGGAGAAGGTAGTCAATCCCTTCCTTTATTCTACGCACGTAGGCAACTGGAAGAGATGACGTAGCGATTTTAGATACAAAAGCTCACTATGCGTTTGCTATACGTTTTCTTCCATACCTGTAATTGTCCTCTATCTAAGTAATTCTACTGTTAGGACCACACCCCAGACTAAATTCAATATTTTTCGACGGGATTCGATCTCACAACATACCGTACCTATTCACTTAGCGAAGCCAACATAACTCAAAGAGACATTTTCAAATTGACTGTCGATGGCTGGCGGGCTTCACTTTAGGCTGGTGAGATAGAATGTTATTATGCAACTTCTTTGAATGTCAAACACATGTCATAAATGACATTTTGTGAAAAAAAAAACACATATTGGAAAGGGTAAGTGTAAAGGTAAAAGCAAATTCAAGAAAAGCAGGCCTCAGATCAACGTACATATTGCTGACCTCGGGGCATCTGTCATTGTTCAACTAACCACTTAAACTAACCACTGTAGCGTTAAAATGTGTGTCCACTAGTTCTCAGCCCTGTGTTTTGAAAAAATATTCGCGAACACCTTGTTAACTGCCTCTATCAGAATCTAGTAATAACATTATAAGACAAATCTGGATGACTTTAAAGACCGCCTGGTTGTAATTTACAAGCTTTCAAACTTGGTTTGACGATACAGTAACCTTAAATGTTTGACCAATGTGCCAAGACCTTCTAATAAACTGACCGAGACAGTAGTGATATGACTCTGACTATACTGTTCACTATTCAAGTCGATCCAAACTGTTCGCATTGCATCCCTGTAAGAATAACGTTGTCGTTTAATCGGCACCGGAAGTTATTGGTATTTTGACGTAAATAATGTAATTTGGTTCAAATGAAACCAAACAAAAGGAACAGCATGATGTCAAACTATATGCGTGATTGTTAAAAGAACACAATTCCTCAAACGTTAATCTCATATTTAAAAATTTTTAGGGACATTTCACCGGCCAACCTGACCAGTAACTACAAGCATTGGAGTGATACAAGAAATGCAGGAACAGCAATATCACTTCAAAGTTTTCGATGGCCTTTTGTGTATCTCACAATAATTTCCCAAGCTACCATTCGTTGTGCTGTGGGTAGAGTTTGTTGCCAGGAGGCGAGTCACAGGACGAACTTAAAGTAATAGGCCTTTGTATGCTATTCTCACAACCACTTGCATATTATTCTGACAACCACTTCACATCAATGTTAACTATGTGTACATAAGGCAGATTAAATTTTACGTGCTACCTCGACATATACTGTTCTCAAGTTCTAAAGTTATCGTGTTTGAAAGAGTTAAACCGGGTATACAGCTGTTACTGTGATGCACGAAAATCATATTAATAAGTGAACTCACTAATAGTGAACTGTCTACTACAAATTGTGTCAGTGGTCTCGGAGGAAAATACAGCATAAAGCAGTTCCTTTGTCGAGTATGACCTGACCGATTGAAGTTCACCTTACCTGCAACTAGGGCGGTAACACCGCCCCGGCTCACACGCCGCACAGTGTCTGTTTGAACAGTGTTCAGTTGTCCTGATAGTAGATCTTGTTAATCATACTATATTCATCTGGCCTACATGCTAAAGTGCCTGGATGACAGTGTCTGGTTGTCCTGATTCTAGATCTTGTTGATCAATTTGTATTCCTCTGCGAATACTGAAACTTGAGAAGGCGCCTCAAAATGACAATGAAGAAGCGTTGTCTCGTAGGGAAGTTGAAGCAGTACAAGTTGTTATTGACACTAGTCGTGTTGGTGCATGAATATGTTAAATAAAGACCTCTTTACATTCTCCACAAATATCTTTTTGCGCCTGCGTAGTTATATGAAAGAACATTTGACCTGAGTTCGAGAGACGGTAGTCAGTCCTGTAGTGTATTCGACTCACGTAGCTATTGGCCATTCATGACAATGGCGAGTTTCGGTACGGTGAGTTTTGAGGACATTGTAAACAAGTGTACAATACGCAGGCTTTGGTAATTCTATACCTGTCATCGTTTCCTCGTGCAGAAATTTGACTGTTAGTTGGCCTTCCCACCTCCCTGCCCGAAATTGGACGCCATCAGGACTAACAGACCCTTTTGCTAAACACTGACAAATGATAATTTGGTACTGGGCTTCCTCAAAATTTGGTGCAATTTATTATTATTATGTTCCTTTTCTCCGTGTCAAAAACAGACAATAAGCTATTTCTTATAACAATATGTATGGTAAAGATGGCATTAAAATATCAAAAAATACTTGCAGGGGATCTTTACACGTATTGCTGGCCCGAATGCTTCGGTTAAATACCCGCATTATTATAGATTGATTTAAAGAGAGTTATATGTCGAGAGAACAGTATACACTGTGACAGTTAAATTTGACCAATCAAAATACAGTTATGCTCATACGATATCCCATATACCATATCCCCATCATACAATATCTTCTCGCTATCCAGATTTGCGTAAACAACTGTCTACAACAAATAATCCTCCTAGGAAGTTTCTCTTCCATTCGTTTGCTTTCTCACCAAAAAAGTCCGGAAGCTGTCCGAATCGGCGTACTCCACCATGCCAACAGGATCCCCTAAGTTACTCTCTTGAGAAAAATAAATGCCCATAAGCTAAAGAAAATATTTTCCTCCCACACACTCTTACACTGATATGCAAAAGCACCCTGCCACTCCTTTTTACAAAGTTCGTTCTCAGCTTTCTATGACTGGGATCCGGATTTTTACGAAATTTCCTTGCGACTTTGTTGACTTCCTTCAACGAAGCAATTACCTCTATAACAATCAGTTGATCTACTTAAAACTATAAATGGAGATATTGCGCTGATTATAAAGTTTCAATCTTTTCCTAATCAGCTTAATATGCTTTTTTTCATCGATGTAACATCACCTGAAGAATCTTTGGAGTTGTTTGTTAGTGGGCTGTCTGAGCTGCATAGGTGCTCAGCCACAACATGTTATACACGTGCTCAGACTGAATGTAAAGAATGGAATCCAAAGATGGACAATTTAATATATATCATGCAGTACATACTTTTCTCATGTTGAAGAAATTCTTTTTTTATCATTTTTTCACATACCACTCCATTTTTCTTTTTCAGCCATGCCCACTAGTAGTTTCATCACAAATTAATGTAAAGTTTAGGGTGTTTTGGGGATATTCTATCATGTAAAATGTGACCCTCCCCTATGGCCCTATCTAAAATGTGACCTCCCTTTTTCATTTCGTAAAACATGACTCTTGCCCTTTCTAAAGTTAAAAGCTTTGACTTCCATGTTCACTTTATATTGTCACCCCTCATTTATGCTTCTATCACGCCCTATTCTTTGAACTTGGACCTCTTTTCTCATATTCAATACTTGTTAGGTCTTACTCTTACAAAAAGTTACTACTCATTATAATTATAGTTAGATTTAGGTTGTTTATAATTATAAACACTGAAATAGGGTGATGATTTGCGGGATTCTCTTTTGGACCGTTTTTAAAGATGGGTACTACATTAGCCATTTTAAAAGCATCTGGAAATTTACAATTTGCAAAACAAAGATTGAAAATATGATGAAGTAGAGCTGCAATATATTAAGCAGCATTGACTAAAAGCTTCGCAGAAATGTTGTCATACCAAGCTGTTTTTTGCACATCTAGACCCCTTATATTTAAGAGATTAAGAACTTCAGAATAAGTTGTTGGATTGAGAACGAAGAAGAGTTAGAGGACTGTGAAAGAAAATCTACATACGATGTACGTAGCTTTCACTTTTGCCAGCTAATCTGGGTCCAACACTCGTGAAAAACTCATTAAATCCAATTACAATGTCTTGAGAATTATTGTAAGTTACAGGCGTGTCATTGTCTACATCAATAGTGAGATGGCCTGGTAAACATATGCTTGGCTTTCTATTACGAGTACAAAGTAAATCATTGATAATATTTCACGTTGTTTTGGAATTGTAACGATTTTGTACGAAAAGAGAAGCATAATTATCTCTCTTTGAGACTCTTAAAATATTATTAAGTACATTTCTGTACCGTTTATAACGTGCAACGTTGGTAGAACCATAACCTGACTTTATCATCTCTGCAAATAAAGAATGTTTTTTGTTGATTGAATTCTTCATTGGTTTTGTAATCCAAGGTTTGCGTTTCAACACTGATTTAGAGATCGTTAGACTATTGGAGCATGTCTATTACAACATTGATTAAAAGTGGAGAAAAAAAGTATTGTAAGCTGCTTTTACATCATCTGTGCACAAGTAGACTCCATTTCATTGTTGCTGTGAAAGATCCTGTTGAAGGTCATTCAACTAAAAATCCTTGTAACTTCTATAAGAGACAGTGCCCTTCATATAATCCCTAGTGAAAATACTCTCAAAGATCGCAAAGACCGGTAGGTGGTCTGAAATTACTGCAGCAATAGTACTAGAGTAAATTTGACAATTGTTTATATTGGAATAAATATGATCAGTGGTCGTTCCCGACATATCAGTGATTCGTGTAGGTGTAAATACAAGTTGCTTCAAGTTTAAGCATGTCACCTCCATATTAAGGTTATCTATGCTACTGTCTTGTTTGAGAAATCCATATTTAAGTCACCCATAAAGACACAATGCATTATCAGTTTAATACTGGAAAGTACATCTAAGAGGCTGGTTTCAAAATCTGAGATGCTCGTATTGTTTCTGTAAATAAAACCTATAATAAAAACTTGCTTTCTATGCTGCACACAGGCTTTGATTACTTACATGCATGATGACGTTACAATGTCGGTGAAAAATGTTGCTTTCTCAGAGTCGATGTGGCAGGCACCCCAGCTCTGCCTCGTTCTACATTTATAAGATATATTTTCCTACTGTTTTTTATATTCTCACTCTTTCGATGTCTGTGCCGTTGCAGGCCAATTTACTCTCTCCTGGGATAATAAAGTTTAATAATAATAATAATAATAATAATAATAATAATAATAATAATAATAATAATAATAATAATAATAATAATAATAATCATATAATAATTAATAGAATTTACTGATCAAATAATACTTTAGGAACATAATACCGTAATATTTGCAAATAACATAATACTGTAAACACATAATATCATAGTGTTTGAACATAAAATAATAATAAATTGATCTAAATAATAGTTAGAGGACATATCATGATGTTTGCAAATAAAATAATACTGTAGACACATAATATAACAGTGTTTGAACATAAAATAATAGTAAATTGATCTAAAATAATACTTGGAGCACATATCGTAATGTTACAAATAAAATATTACTGTAGACACATAAAAGCATAGTGTTTGAACATAAAATAATAGTAATTGATCTAAAATAATACTTGGAGCACATATCGTAATGTTGCAAATAAAATAATACTGTAGACACACAATATCACAGTGTTTGAACATAAAATAATAGTAAATTGATCTAAAATAATACTTGGAGCACATATCGTAATGTTACAAATAAAATAATACTGTAGACACATAAAATCATAGTGTTTGAACATAAAGTAATAGTAATTGATCTAAAATAATACTTGGAGCACATATCGTAATGTTTGCAAATAAACTAATACTGTAGACACATAATATCATAGTGTTTGAACAAAAAATAATACTAAATTAATCTGATTTAATACTTGAAGCACATATCTGAATGCCGCAGACACATAATGTTTGAACATAAAATAATAGCTAATTAACATGAATAAAACTTTATGCTCATAATTTCTCAATGTTTGCTCATGAAATAATGCCTGGTGCACATAAAATGTAGTATAGGCACATAAATAATATTTAGTTATGAAATAATAATACTAAATCCTAATAAACTACCATATGTAAATTTAGGTCAGCTGACACTTTCCATAGCTTCATATTTTTAAACCGATGTTTTCCGTACAACTTTATAGAGTAATTGTGCATGGCCATTGAGAAACTCGAACGCACCACATACGGCAAAAATTCACGTTTTCAAACACGCTTATCGGTGCTCGTCGTGAAGAGTTTATGTTGATAAATCTACTGACATAGCGGCGTTTGACGCAAAACAGTGAAATCGATACTATGTTGACCCATAGAGAAAGATATATAGAGTCGCAACGGGTATTGTTTAAGGCGTGAAGTGGTTACGTAACCCATGTTACCCATCCATGTTCGCCTCGCCCAGGTTGCTCTCGCCTCTCTTTTCCGAAGAGTGCCGACCATGCATCCTTCGGTAATTTTCGGATTTTCGCCAATTGTTAAGCGAAAGTATGTTCGGCAAAGTTTGTAATGTTGTTGTCGTGTGGTGCTGAGCGGAATTGACGTGCTGGCGAAAACGGGAGTGTTTTGAGCTTCAGGAAAGTGAGTTTTCCGTTTTAAAAATTCCTCTCATATTTTTATGAATATATAATGAGTGTGTTTGAACCGAATTTGAAAGTCTTTTATCGATACTGTCTGGTTTACTCAATGGTTTACGGTCAGTCATACCGTCTTTTACACGTGCGTCAAGGAAGGACATGTTTATGAAACTGCTGGCGTGTTATGTTTTGATTGGCGTGAAGCAGTGTTTCTGGCCTGAGAGCTCACAAAGTAACTATGGTTGCTACGCGACTGGCAGTACGATGCCATCTCGTCGTATATTTCGCATAATCTCGTGTAATTATCAACCACAAACAAAGCCTCCAAAAAGTTTAACACCTTTGAAGCTCATTTTAATATGAAAAGCCAATAGTCTACCGAGACGACCATGGAACAAAAGGCATGCAGGCGTTACCACTCTGTTTATGTTACTCTGTGGTTTAACGGATGGAGCACCCACCAATGCGCGAACCTTGGATTGTGAATGACGAGTTTAAATTTCGACTAAAATTCCTCATATACAGTCTATCGGTTGCATTGTGTTGTGTAGAATTGGGTCTTGAAAGTTGTAGATTTTTACCAGAAATATACCTGCAGACTTGACATGTTATATTGTCATGTCTGATTCTATGTTTCTGTACACTCATGCACACATCTGTGAAAGTCAAAAACTTATTCTGACAAATATTGCACAAAACATTGCAACAGGTTCCTGTCAGAAGATAAACAAAAGTAATAGATCAATGTTTATTTTAATAAAACAGTCCAACGAAGTGAGAACATGTTTGAACCAAAATACCACAAGTAAATATTTACAATTGTTAACATGACAGCAAAAAATACAGCCTGCCAGTTGCAAAAATTTGTGTAAATGTTGTCAGAAAATTTGTAGATTTTCACTAGAGATGGCGCTGCAGAGTTGACATGATGTAGTATCATGTCTGCTTATATGTAGAGTAGTTTAATACAGTATGACTGTGTTACAACTAATCCGTATGGATTATCCTTACACAGTGCAATGTAACGGGGATACTTTACTTGCCCTTGGCCTATGTAGCTGAGAAATTCACCATCACAATTGAAGTGAACCACTCTATGCCCATAGAAATCACAAACAAATATGCCATTTGTTGGTGATCAAAGCACAAACCCCAGGTCTCTCAAAGTGTCCCTTGCCAATGTCTCTTATACTTTGCATCTGTGATTCAAAACATGAACACATTTCCTGCCATTATCTGATACAAAAATACATTTCTTATTCACAATCAGATCATGGGGCTCATTGACTTGTCCTTCTTCAGTTCTTGCAATGTGTTCGCCAGATTGCTTATATTTTCTGACATATCCATTGCCGTCACCAATGAATATAAAACCATCAGGACTCAAGCAGATACCAGTAGGTGCAATTCCTTCTTTGCGTCCAAAACAGTTTAAAATCTTGCTTTGTCCACAACTCACCACAACTTGACCATTCTTGTGATCACTCATGAAGTATTTGTCATTGTCTTCATTTACTGTAACATTCCATGGACAAAATGACTGGAACGACTGAAAGTGTAAGATGAGATCACAGCAGAGTTTGATTGGATCAATAATCTGAACTCTATGATTCTCTCTATCACATATAACCATTGACCGTTGTTCTTGATACATATTCCCAAAGCCCCATTAAATTGTCCCGGCATTGATCCTTTCCAAAACACTTTACGGGCCTTTCCCTTGACCGGAAAGCCTAGGAAAACAAAAACATAAACAAAAGTCAAAGGTAAACGTGCAAACTACAATTTCTCAGAAGTCAAACATTTTCTGATCTCACAAATTTGACTGAATGCAAACTTCTTTTATTTACATAAACACATTGGACATTTATAGAAACAACATTCTTACACCATTATGTAGGTCAGGTGTTTCCATGGTCACGTATTTGCTTTTTATTGATAAAAATGTCATATTCAGTCTATTATGTAAGTAATTATATAGCTGATTGGCTAATTTTTTACAAAGAGAGTTGCCGGGCGTAAATTGTTTTGTTGTGTTTTGAAATCGATTATAAATACATGCTGATGTAACTCACATGTACTCATGACAACATATTTATATTTTACCGATGGAACTTAATTTTCTGCATTTATATTCATGTATTAAACATTCCAAACATTCCATATGTTTATTTGTATCTAAACATCTAAACATGTTTACTTATTGTAACAGAAAAGTATTAATATGTGTTGCGAAGTAAAACATTTAGATTTACCGCCTAATGAGTGAAAAGCTCCCCTATTGCTGCTGCCAAAACTTACTTTTAGAGCACACTTAATTGCTTTAAGTTTACCAACACAACTGTAGTACATTCAAAGCGTTGTAATAGTCGAGCCAGTGGCTAACTTACTACGCCTGCGCCAGTTCAATATACTATGCGAGTCTCTAAATTTCTTTGCGTCGCCATGTTTTTGAGTGCTTCTAAAATAAAGAAACGAATACGAATCATGCAAAGAATTATTTTTAACTCTCAATTAATAAAATATATCACCGTCATTAGCCAGTAAATATTATTCTTCACCTCGTAATTGATTCAAAATAATGTTATCATCAAGCCATAAACAATAGATAAAAGAGAGCAAACTGAATGAGGACTCACACCGAGAATGCTGCGATTGAAATCATATTTAGAAAAGCGCCCTCTCTGGCAATAACTAGTTGCAAACTGCCAGATTTTAGACATTTGCAGAAAGGTTTCGCTTGCAATACATGACATTGGGCAGAGCAGTTGCTATGGCAACGATAATGACGGCATGATACGTTCTCTTTAGAACACAATGGATAGTTATCATGGTAAAGGCAAAATGTTTTGTACAAAACTTGCCATTTATGTCCAACTTTGAGACAAAATAAACAGAAATACTATACCTTCCCGGGGTATGACAAAGCGCGTAAGAAATGTAGGCATCAGTTGCTGACCAGCCAAGTATACTCGGTTTTGGATTTTATTGCTAATGCAGTGCGTAGTTGTACAACTAATGTAACAATTATTTTTATTTTATTTTCTTCACGAATCAATACTATTATTGACCATGTAAGCGTTGACTGTGCATCTTGAGATGGAAATAACATTTCTAATTTTAAGCTCTTGCAGTACACCAAGGGCTATGTTATATCACAGTTTGTATGGCACATGGATTTTGAATATTTCAATATCCGAGGATAAGGGTCAAAGTTTGTTACCTGTTCTGATTACTTTCATATGAGTGCATGTCGTGATGTATTTACCTGCGTGCTGCCCAGGGACTCTTTCTTTAGCTTCTTCTGCAATGGTAGAACGTTCATTTGGTTCCGTAGATGGAAGCCGTGCCGCACTTTTATCCCCGTTACCTTCATTGAGAGACAAATATAATATCATTCTGATACTTGAAAACATTTACTGCAAAATACCTGTCGCATAATCCGAACGATTACTGCCTTTTGAACATCACTAGGATATACGAACAATATGAGGCCCAAATAAATGAAACCAGCAATAACAAACAAATTTCAAAAACAAACCAAATTGTTACGTAAAGTTTGTGATCGTCAATACATTTTATGGATCTGTCAATCGGTAAATCGTACAAGATATTTTCAAAATTAACAGAAAATAACTCCTACCATAGAGAAATATTTGGTAGTAAATTTCTCGAGTTCTTCCCGTCTGTATTTGATTTATTGTACTTGGGCCTCAGCCCAAGTACATTTGTTTTCATTCCGTGGGAAAAAACTCTGTAAGGTATAACCATTTCTTGCTGAGACCAGGGAGGGCAAAATGTCTTGACTTCATCTTTCTTGGCATAATAAATGGCGTAATGATGCTAACTTAATGGAAGTGCTGCTCTCAGCCAGTCATGAATAAGTGAGATGTGAATATAAATGCTTCTCTATCTGAGTTTTTGCCACAAAATCTTCTGAATATAATCAAAATGTGCATCGAAATGCAACAATTAATGCACCCTCCGTTTCCTAAGCGATGGCACGACCCTTGCCACACCCACTGGACGAGCCAAAGTGGGGGGTTAATTTCAGTTTGGTCGAACAGGAGGGCTCGAGACCAGAATTTAACATTTAAACTTGAAAAATGTTTAATCACTGACAAGATGTGGACTAGTGTTAATCAAAGTGAAAGTTTGAAAAGGAAAGGTTTTATATCCCGGACACAATGAAAAACATTAAGACTGGAAACTGTACCCCCAGTTGAGAATAGTAATGCCCACAGCGATGGAGAACACTTATCCTTGAGCTGAGAAAACCAGACCATCATTTCGAAATAGAGCTGCAGATTCGACAAGCTCGTTCAAAATAGCTAGTACACCCCTAAAAGGGGTGGTTTCGAGTTTTGAGGGCAAATTTCGCCTCCTTCATTTAGAAATCGTACGTTTGTTTTTCCAGGAGAACACACCATTTGACACAAAATTTGCATGTAAAGGGGTCGCCAGTAAGTACGTGGTCAAATCTGGCATAAGAAACAATATGAAATGTTGGGTAAAGCCAGTCCAAAATAAACTGATTTGAACTTTTGTGTTTTGTAATTCATACCACTGCAGTAACATTACCTTTTTTTTTTGACAACATCACACAATGTAATACGTTTTGAAACTGAATACTCCGACGTATTCTGTGTCTCCTTTGCTAAAAAATACGGTATGCCGATTACCATGTAAGGAGATGATGACGTCAAGACAGATTTGTAGTGCATTTGGTCCTGGATGGTGTACGAAGTTTTGTCGAGGTAGCTTGTGTATTTATTTCCTAAATGGGAGAGATTAGGGTCGATCTAAACGAAGGCCGAAGAATGTTATGATACTCTAAGCGAGCTGAACTCTAACGCGAATGGTTGGATAATTTGGAGGATGTCTAGAACCGGGGTCTAGAATGATCTCGTTTGGCGGTCAGTATTGAATTTCAACTGCGTCACAAGTTTGCGAAATGAGTATTCCGTCGAACGGTCAACGAACGATGTGTTTTAGAAATCTGGAGACATGGCACATCGCATTTTTATCTTAGTATTTTATATTTTACAAAAGATTTAAGAAGCAATGATTTTGTCGAAAATTCTGAAAAAAATATAGGAAGATTTGATCGCGAACACATTTTCACTTGGGGTCAACTAGCCCTGCGTACGATGCTGTGTATTCCGCTACAGCTAATCGCCCCGCCTCACCACAGCCCTGCAAAGACCCGTACGTAGGGTCGGTGACTTCAAATCCATTTTGGGACTTCACGTAAAAAGCCAAATTACTGCCGAAATTCAGCGTTCTTGGGCCCAAGTCGTATCCCAGCCTACCTCAGCTACTCGATCGCTTCCAAAAATGACAGTCTTTTATTCACTTCTCGTAAATAACCGTCGATGTCGGCAACTCTCTCGCTAGCCCTGCGTACGATGCGTGTTAGCTGTAGCACATAGCATCGTACGCAGGGCTAGGCAGGGTCAACCGGATGCGCTATTTTGCGGGTTGCGGGCTGCGGGTTGCGGGCATGAAAAAATGTGTGTTTTTTGATATCATTTTCGCCCTTCTCACACTTCAGATTAGTTCAACCGCCGATAAAAGCACAATTTTCAAAATCGTTTTCAACGCCGTTTCAAATAATTTTATTGTGGTGAACACGATTATAGTCCTAGGAAACTTTTCAAAGTCACGCTGGATCAAATGCTTGAAGGGGGCATACCGGCATGGAGTGACTATCATACTGCAGGTGCAAGTCATACGTTTATGATATTAGAAGATAAATTATTGAGAGCTGCAGAACACAAACTCATCCAAAAATATTCCTATTAGATCGATTCCTGAAAATAAGGCAACGCACCGGCGTGTTTTCCCACTGAAATTCTCGCGTTAAATGTTAGCAGAATGTCGTTCTCTGAGGTCGCGACCTCGCTTGAACCGATACGGCAAAGTAAACTAAGTCCTTTGTTGTACGTCTTTTTCTTTTTAAAGATTTCATGAAAAATACACGACATTTACAATACACATCACTTCTACGCTTTTTTAAGTCAAATCTTTCCTTATGCATTGCATTTAACTAGGCATTGTTTAATTTTCTGTATGAGTTGCCCTGGAACCGAATTGTGAATGGATGCATTACAGAGAATTTACTTCCTATGGCCTGATACTAGAAATGTAACAATTTTCATTCCGCGATAAGTGGCGACATTTCCGAGGCGCGATTTTTTTTTGTCAGTCTGGTATTACGTATATTTCTCACTCACATCCATGGCAAGAAAGAAAAGTGATTCAGATCCCTAATTATTTGTAATGGCCAGGCAGCTCGGAATAAATAAATTGGTCCTCGGAATCGCCGCTTTTAGTTTAGCAGATTTTGATTTTTTTCAGAAAAATGACGTATTTTCACCCATTTGGTTTGGTCTGTTATAGCATCTTTAGTCCAAAAAATCAAGTTTACAGCATTGATGTTTTCAACAGCCTTCAAATATACAGTATTACGTTAAAATACACCATATAGTAGTGTTTCATTAATTTTAACCATCTTGACCTGATGTTGAAATATGGACTTCACAGGAAAAGGGATACTGTACGATAGACCTGATCATCATTATTAATAATAGACACATTCTAAAGGTTTTATTTCTTATATACTAAATGCCATATTACATATATTAGAAATCTAGCCATAATTCTAAAAACCCGCAGCCGCAGCCCGCAACCCGCACTTTAGCAGATACCGGGGTCAACATGGGGTCGCAGCCATGTTGCCTCAAAACTTATTTCTGTCTGCACTCAAAACTCAAAATGTCGGATATGAACCTGAAAAATCGATGCAATTTCGTCAAAATTCGGCGAAATTTTAGCCTATAGACAAAATTTCATCTAGGTAAGGTAAATTTACTGAAATTTGATCGACAAATAATCCTGAGCTTGAACGTGACAGCTCGCCTTCTCCGGGAAGTCCAGCATTCAGCTGCCCATACACAGTTGCCCATATGGCCAGGTTTATGAGATTGTTTTCAAGCGAGCGAGCCAATAGAGCTAGAGGTCTGATTTTTGGTATATAGGAATAACTTAGCAATACAATTATTTTGACAAAACGTCACGTGACCTCAATGACCTTTGACCTCAAATAGATATATTTGTCCACAACTCAGTAACCACAAGTGCTACACCCTTCATATTTGGTATGATGGGACACCTTTATGACACCACATATTGTACCTCATTAATTATGCGCATATCTAATTCTGAGCAAGCCAATAGAGTTGGATGTCCGATTTTTGGTATATAGGAATAACTTAGCAATACAATTATTTTGACAAAATGTCACGTGACCTCAATGACCTTTGACCTCAAATAGATATATTTGTCCACAACTCAGTAACCACAAGTGCTACACCCTTCATATTTGGTATGATGGGACACCTTTATGACACCACATATTGTACCTCATTAATTATGCGCATATCTAATTCTGAGCAAGCCAATAGAGTTGGATGTCCGATTTTTGGTATATAGGGATAACTATAGGGTAGAAATCTAAATATGCCCATCTAAATATTAGCCATCTACCATCGAGAACAAAAGACATTTGCTGTAATTTGAATATTTAAGGAGTTTAAGCAATTTTCACTATAAGAACCCCTGCCTCAAACTCCACAAAAGTTGCTAGACATATTTTGCCGTTGTCATGCCATTGCTTCGTTTAATAACCAGTTAATCAAATGCCTAATTGACAGGAGGAAATTCAAGACCATATTTGAATAGTAGTATATATTGTCCTCAAAATTACTCTATCACGGCCCAAGTACTCATTGCCTTCAGCAATACTGCCTTGTTATAAATGATGTCGTACAAGTTTTCAATACTTTGTTTATTTGATATATGCCACTAATGTTATTGTCAATACAAGCTAACTTATGCTATGATAGTGCTTTTGTGTGTCGCAAGGTACCCCATCCCATTTGTGCTATGTCACAGACATCGAGAACACCGTATGTGGCGTTTTCTCTACAGCCTGACCTACTTAAGATTGTAATAGGAAACACAGGACCTTGTTTAGGCATCGGTCAATTGGACAAATATGGATAGAGACTGAAGTGATCCTTGACGGCCGTAATAATTAAGGAGTTTAGTTTGGTACTAGATACAGAAATTACCAAGCATTTACCAAAACTTTTCAAATTCAAAAGGCTGCCATACCCATGTTAACTTTATGGAGACAACAAAAAAATTTATTTTGGAAAACTAAGACGTTGGAATATTTCGTATACCGAGAGCTTAAAATAGGCCCATGCAAGTAGTAGATCAGACAAGAATTGCAAAAAGTTGATTGTCGGAATATCTGTTCCCGAGGCGTATACTACCTTAAAGGGAAAATACCAGTTTCATCAATCTGATTAAAATCAGATGTAGAGTATGGCGACGTTTGCACTGCGCGGTAGTGAGAGGCGACAGCAAGAAAATACCGCGCAGTACAGACGTCGCCGTACTCTACATCTGATTTTTATCAGATTGCAGTTTCATTTGCATCCAGATGGAACAAGAACGTAGAATTGCTCGAAGCTATAGGTATGCGGCACTTAAATTTTCTGAAACTATGGAGAATGTATATTATTACCCCAAAGTTTCTTTAGTAGAATCTCACGAATCTATGGACAGTCAACGAATACATAACGCAGAAAGTGAAAAACAAAAGATTGAAGGAGACTAAGAAAAGAAATAGTCTTGTCGTCTACTGAACAGCGTCTGAGCCATGCACACACCCTCTCACGTTGAGACTTCGCAGATGTGAGTGTGCAAATGAATTGAATATTAAATCATACTGGCATACTGGGTTACGTCGACTTCCTGGTTTCAATTGCTTGTGTTTCAATCACTTGAGCTTACACGGTTTCCTTAAATTGAGGTTGTTACAGAGAGGATTTATATGGCAAAGAACCGTGTTGTGATGAAAGGGACTTAATATGTGTTTAGAATCGATAATACCGTATGAAGGGCTTTCTGCCACTTTTGCATTGTTGATGACTTTTCTACTGAAATGTAATGAGAGGTGAGAATGATTGAAACACTTTATAAAACCACCTTTGTTTGTACGATTCCCGGGGAATTTCTGTCGTAACTTCTCAACGGTTGCTGTTTTACCATGTTCCCTTAAACCATCTATCAATTTCGCAACCGTCGCCTCAATTCCCACCATATCTCTCCATTCTTTAAGTATTTGGTAACTGCATTCTTTCGCTTCTTTATATGTCTCTTCGATGTTTTTGATGATAACGTCGAAGTTATCCATCTTGGCGTCCCCGGCTGCAAGGCTTCTAACGAGAAACCTGACATCTTGTAGCGGCACGTCATTGACCACAATTAGATAGCTTCATCCATAATGCGACTCCCTCATGTAAGTGCTACATCTGAGATGGGGAAAATTAAAAAAAAAACGGACTTTGTGGTAAAAATGAAAATAATTTTAGAAGCAGTATGGTCCCATCCAACAAGTTACACGTAATTTTGTCACCTTCTCGCGACACTGTACAATACATATCATTTCATGAAAAGTACCATGACGAACAAAGAAATTAAATTAAACTTGCGACAGTGACGCGAGTTCTGTGTAACGTCAGCCCATATGATTTCGAACGGGTCTCTTTATTGCCATCTTAAATATCGAAGAGAGATACCACATGATCAAATTCGATGTATAAGACAGATGATTGTCAGCAATGATAACTGGTGGACCATGAGAAAGAAGTACTTTGGTTATGAGCACTTAATTCTTTCTGTGTGCAATTAAATGGCTCATTAAGCCAAGACGTATGAAGGATTTAGGAATTTAACAAACACAATGCATTGTTGGACATCTACACTACATACGGAGCAGTAAAGAATCATGGATTTTATTAGCAATATTGGAAGGCGAACCTGTGTTTTTAATGCTTTCATAAATAAATTGACAAAAGCATCAAAGGTACTACACACTGAGATATTAAATTTGACAGTAGTGGATTCGAACTTTTAACAAATGAATTTAACTGAAATTGAAGTTTATTCATTTACACTTTTCTGAAACAAAATATTCACAATGTTATAGAAACTAACGTCCAAAACACTGTCAACAGTGAATTAAAAAGATAGACGAAAAATATTTTTATGTCTACACCGGAAATTTGATATTTGCGATGTGTATATTATAAACACTGAAATAGGGTGATGATTTGCGGGATTCTCTTTTGGACCGTTTTTGAAGATGGGTACTACATTAGCTATTTTAAAGCATCTGGAAATTTACAATTTGCAAAACAAAGATTGAAAATATTATGAAGTAGAGGTGCAATATATTAAGCAGCATTGACTAAAAGCTTCGCAGAAATGTTGTCATACCAAGCTTTTTTTTGCACATCTAGACCCCTTATATTTAAGAGATTAAGAACTTCAGAATAAGTTGTTGGATTGAGAACGAAAGAAGAGTTAGAGGACTGTGAAAGAAAATCTACATACGATGTAAGTAACTTTCACTTTTGCCAGCTAATCTGGGTCCAACACTCGTGAAACACTCATTCAATCCATTTACAATGTCTTGAGAATTATTGTAAGTTACAGCGTGCCATTGTCTACATCAATAGTGAGATGGCCTGGTAAACATATGCTTGGCTTTCTATTACGAGTACAAAGTAGATTATTGATAATATTTCATGTTGTTTTGGCATTTACGATTTTTGACGAAAAGGGAAGCATAATAATCTCTCTTTGTGACTCTTTAAAATATTTGTAAGTACATTTCTATATCGTTTATAAAGTGCAGCTTTGGTAGAATCATAACCTGATTTGATCACCTCTGCAAATAAAGAATGGTTTTTATTGATTGAATTCTTTATTGATTTTGTAATCCAAGGTTTGCGTTACAACACTGATTTTAGAGATCGTGAGACCATTGGATAATGTCTATTACTACATTGATTAAAATTGGAGCTTTATTTACATCATCTGTGCACAAGTAGACTTCATTCCATTGCTGCTGTGAAAGATCCTGTTGAAAGTCATTTAGCGAAAATCATCATAACTTCTTTTAAGAGACAGAATCCTTAATACAATCACTAGTGAAAATATTCTCAAAGATCGCAAAGACAGGTAGGTGGTCTCAAATACCTGCAGCAATACCAGAGTAAATTTGACAATTATTTATATTGGAATATATATGATAAATGATCGTTTCAGAATAGTTTCAGACATATCAGTGATTCGTGTAGTGTAAATACAGTTCCTTCAAGTTTAAGCATGTCACCTTCATATGAAGGTTATCTATGCTACTGTCTTGTTTTGAGAAATCCATATTTAAGTCATCCATAAAGACACAACGCATTTATCAGTTTAATACTGGAAAGTACATCTAAGAGGCTGGTTTCAAAATCTGAGATGCTCGTATTTGTTTCTGTAAATAAAACCTATAATAAAAACTTGCTTTCTATGCTGTACACAGGCTTTGATTACTTACATGCATGATGACGTTAAATTGACGGGATACAATGTCGGTGAAAAATGTTGTTTTCTCAGAGTCGATGTGGCAGGCACCCCAGCTCTGCCTCGTTCTACATTTATAAGATATATTTTCCTACTGTTTTTTATATTCTCACTCTTTCGATGTCTGTGCCGTTGCAGGCCAATTTTCTCTCTCCAGGGATAATAAAGTTTAATAATAATAATTATAATAATAATAATAATATAATAATTAATAGAATTTACTGATCAAATAATGCTTTAGGCACATAATACCGTAATGTTTGCAAATACCATAATACTGTAAACACATAATATCATAGTGTTTGAACATAAAATAATAATAAATTGATCTAAAATAATAGTTAGAGACATATCATGATGTTTGCAAATTAAATAATACTGTAGACACATAATATAACAGTGTTTGAACATAAAATAATAGTAAATTGATCTAAAATAATACTTGGAGCACATATCGTAATGTTACAAATAAAATAATACTGTAGACACATAAAATCATAGTGTTTGAACATAAAATAATAGTAATTGATCTAAAATAATACTTGGAGCACATATCGTAATGTTTGCAAATAAACTAATACTGTAGACACACAATATCACAGTGTTTGAACATAAAATAATAGTAAATTGATCTAAAACAAGGCAGTATTGCTGAAGGCAATGAGTACTTGGGCCGTGATAGAGTAATTTTGAGGACAATATGTACTACTATTCAAATATGGTCTTGAATTTCCTCCTGTCAATGAGGCATTTGATTAACTGGTTATTAAACGAAGCAATTGCATGACAACGGCAAAATATGTCTAGCAACTTTTGTGGAGTTTGAGGCAGGGGTTCTTTATTTATAGCGGGAATTGCTTAAACTCCTTAAATATTCAAATTACAGCAAATTTCTTTTGTTCTCAATGGTGATGTCTAATATTTAGATGGGCATATTTAGATTTCTACCCTATAGTTATCCCTATATACCAAAAATCGGACATCCAGCTCTATTGGCTTGCTCAGAATTAGATATGCGCATAATTAATGAGGTACAATATGTGGTGTCATAAGGTGTCCCATCATACCATTTATGAAGGATGTAGCACTTGTGGTTACTGAGTTGTGGACAAATATATATATTTGAGGTCAAAGGTCATTGAGGTCACGTCACATTTTGTCATAATAATTGTATTGCTAAGTTATTCCTATATACCAAAAATCAGACCTCTAGCTCTATTGGCACGCTCAAAATTATATATGCGCATAATTAATGAGGTACAATATGTGGTGTCATAAGGTGTCTTATCATACCAAATATGAAGGATGTAGCACTTGTGGTTACTGAGTTGTGGACAAATATATATATTTGAGGTCAAAGGTCATTGAGGTCACGTCACATTTTGTCATAATAATTGTATTGCTAAGTTATTCCTATATACCAAAAATCAGACCTCTAGCTCTATTGGCTCGCTCAAAATAAGATATGCACATAATTAATGAGGTACAATATATGGTGTCATAAGGTGTCCTTTCATACCAAATATGAAGGGTGTAGCACTTGTGGTTACTGAGTTGTTGACAAATATGTATATTTGAGGTCAAAGGTCATTGAGGTCACGTGAAGTTTTGTCAAACAATTATATTGTTAACTTATCCCTATATACCAGAAATCAGACCTCTTGCTCTATTGGCTCGCTCATAATTAGATATGCACATAATTAATGGAGTACAATATGTGGCATCATAAGGTGTCCCGTCATACCAAATATGAAAGGTTTAGCACTTGTGGTTACTGAGTCATGGACAATAATGTATATTTGAGGTCAAAGGTCACCAAGGTCACATGATATTTTGTCGAAATGTCTGAGATATCTGCGTGAACCGATGGACTCACTGATGCACTCACTGACGGATATGAGCCAATCTATAAGCCCCCTGGACTTTATCCGTGGGGACAAAAAAACTGTGTCACTGCATCCTTTAGGCAATATGAATACCATGAGAAACTAAATTTTTATTTTTCTTGGCATCATACATGCGAGTCTATGGAGAACTGCCTTATACATGGGAGTCTATGGAGGTGTAAACTAAAAAGTCCTCTAACACGGCCAAATTTGATAGCATTGTGAAACAAATCGACGTGCATCTGTATGGGGTTGGGTACTGTAGGCGTGAACGGACGGACGGACGCACGGACATGACCAAACCTATAAGTCCCCTCGGACTTCGTCCGTGGTGATTAAAAACAACACAACAGTTATTACAGCTACACCGGCGGTAGGTTCATATCCAGAGCCCCGTACGGTCTGCCGCCGTCGCTTGAAAACAATCTCATGCACCCGGCCATATGGGCAGCTGGCCGGATCACAGTTGCTCGAGAGCTATTCAGCTCTGGGACTATTCGCCCCATAGACGAGTATACAGAAGCGAGGTATTTCTCGCTTCTGTATACTCGTCTATGGGGCGAATAGTCCCAGAGCTGAATAGCTCTCGAGCGACTGTGGCCGGATGCATGACTTCCCGGAGAAGGCGAGCTATCACGTTCAAGCTTAGGATTATTTGTCGATCAAATTTCAGTAAATTTACCTTACCTAGATGAAATTTTGTCTATAGGCTGAAATTTCGCCGAAGTTTGACAAAATTACATCGATTTTTCAGGTTCATATGCGACATTTTTTAGTTTTGAGTGCAGACAGAAATAAGTTTTGAGGCAACATGGCTGCGACCCCATGTTGACCCCTAGCCCTGCGTACGATGCTATGTGCTACAGCTAACACACAGCATCGTACGCAGGGCCAGCGAGAGAGTTGCCGACATCGACGGTTATTTACGAGAAGTGAATAAAAGACTGTCATTTTTGGAAGCGATCGAGTAGCTGAGGTTGGCTGGGATACGACTTGGGCCCAAGAACGCTGAATTTCGGCAGTAATTTGGCTTTTTACGTCAAGTCCCAAAATGGATTTGAAGTCACCGACCCAACGTACGGGTCTTTGCAGGGCTGTGGTGAGCGGGGCGGTTAGCTGAAGCGGAACACACAGCATCGTACGCAGGGCTAGTTGACCCCCAAGTGAAAATGTGTTCGCGATCAAATCTTCCTATATTTTTTTCAGAATTTTCAACAAAATCATTGCTTCTTACATCTTTTGTAAAATATAAAATACTAAAATAAAACTGCGATGTGCCATGTCTCCAGATTTCTAAAATATTGTTCGTTGACCGTTCGACGCTAACTTGTGACGCAGTTGAAATTCAATACTGACCGCAAAATAAATGAGACGAGATCAGTCTAGACATCCTCCAAATTATCCAACCATTCGCATTGGAGTTCAGCTCGCTTAGAGTATCATAACATTTTTCGGCCTTTTAGATCGACCCTAATATCTCCCATTTAGGAAATAAATACACAAGCTACCTCGACAAAACTTCGTGCACCATCCAAGACCAAACGCACTACAAATCTGTCTTGACGTCATCATCTCCTTACATGGTAATCGGCATACCGTATTTTTTAGCAAAGGGGACACAGAATACGTCGGAGTATTCAGTTTCAAAACGTATTACATTGTGTGATGTTGTCAAAAAAAGTCATGTTACTGCAGTGGTATAAATTACAAAACACAAAAGTTCAAATCAGTTTATTTTGGACTGGCTTTACCCACATTTCATATTGTTTCTTATGCCAGATTTGACCACGTGCTTACTGGCGACCCCTTTTCATGCAAATTTTGTGTCAAATGATGTGTTCCCCTGGAAAACAAACGTACGATTTCTAAATGAAGGAGGCGAAATTTGCCCTCAAGACTCGAAACCACCCCTTACGGGGTGTACCTAGCTATTTTTAACGAGCTTCTCGAATCTGCAGCTCTATTTCGAAATGATGGTCTGGTTTTCTCAGCTCAAGGATAAGTGTTCTCCATCGCTGTGGGCGTTACTATTCTCAACCGGGGGTACAGTTTCCAGTCGTAATGTTTTTCATTGTGTCCGGGATATAAAACCTTTCCTTTTCAAACTTTCTCTTTGATTAACACTAATCCACATCTTGTCAGTGATTAAACATGTTTCAAGTTTAAATGTTAAATTCTGGTCTCGAGCCCTCCTGTTCGACCAAACCGAAATTACCCCTCCCACTTTGGCTCGTCCAGTGGGTGTAGCAAGGGTCGTGCCATCGCCTAGTAAACGGAGGGTGCATTAATTGTTGCATTTCGATGCACATTTTGATAATATTCAGAAGATTTGTGGCAAAAACTCAGATAGAGAAGCATTATATTCACATCTCACTTATTCAAGACTGGCTGAGAGCAGCACTTCCATTCAGTTAACATCATTACGCCATTTATTATGCCAAGAAAGATGAAGCCAATACATTTTGCCCTCCCTGGTCTCAGCCAGAAATGGTTATACCTTACAGTTTTTTCCCACGGAATGAAAACAAATGTACTTGGGCTGAGGCCCAAGTACAATAATACTTGGAGCACATATCGTAATGTTACAAATAAACTAATACTGTAGACACATAATATCATAGTGTTGAACAAAAAATAATACTAAATTAATCTGATTTAATACTTGAAGCACATATCTTAATGCTTGCAAATAAAATGCTGCCGCAGACACATAATGTTTGAACATAAAATAATAGCTAATTAACATGAATAAAACTTTATGCTCATAGTATCTCAATGTTTGCTCATGTAATAATGCCTGGTGCACATAAAATGTAGTATAGGCACATAAATAATATTTATTTATGAAATAATAATACTAAATCCTAATAAACTACCATATGTAAATTTAGGTCAGCTAACACTTTCCATAGCTCCATATTTTTAAACCGATGTTTTCCGTACAACTTTATTGAGTAATTGTGCATGGCCATTGAGAAACTCGAACGCACCACATACGGCAAAAATTCACGTATTCAAACGCGCTCATCGGCGCTCGTCGTGAAGAGTTTATGTTGATAAATCTACTGACATAGCGGTGTTTGACGCAAAACAGTGAAATCGATACTATGTTGACCGGATGGAGCACCCACCAATGCGCGAACCTTGGATTGAGAATGACGAGTTTAAATTACGACTAAAATTCCTCATATACAGTCTGTCGGTTGCATTGTGTTGTGTAAAATTGGGTCTTGAAAGTTGTAGATTTCACCAGAAATATACCTGCAGACTTGACATGTCATATTGTCATGTCTGATTCTATGTTTCTGTACACTCATGCACACATCTATGAAAGTCAAAAACTTATTCTGACAAATATTGCACAATACATTGCAACAGCTGCAGGTTGCTGCAGAAGATAAACAAAAGTAATAAATCAATGTTTATTTTAATATAACAGTCCAACGAAGTGAGAACATGTTTGAACCAAAATACCACCGGTAAATATTTACAATTGTTAACATGACAGCAAAAATACATATTTACAGCCTGCCAGTTGCAAACATTTGTGTAAATGTTGTCAGAAAATTTGTAGATTTTCACTAGAGATGGCGCTGCAGAGTTGACATGATGTGGTATCATGTCTGCTTATATGTAGAGTAGTTTAATACAGTATGACTGTGTTACAACTAATCCGTATGGATTATCCTTACACAGTGCAATGTAACGGGGATACTTTAACTGCCCTTGGCCTATGTAGCTGAGAAATTCACCATCACAATTGAAGTGAACCACTCTATGCCCATAGAAATCACAAACAAATATGCCATTTTGTTGGTGATCAAAGCACAAACCCCAGGGTCTCTCAAAGAGTCCCTTGCCTATGTCTCTTATACTTTGCATCTGGTGATTCAAAACATGAACACATTCCCTGACATAATCTGATACAAAAATACATTTCTTATTCATAATCAGATCATGGGGCTCATTGACTTGTCCTTCTTCAGTTTTTGCAATGTGTTCGCCAGATTGCTTATATTTTTCTGACATATCCATTGCCGTCACCAATGAATATAAAACCATCAGGACTCAAGCAGATACCGGTTGGTGCAATTCCTTCTTTGCGTCCAAAACACTTTAAAATCTTGCTTTGTCCAGAACTCACCACAACTTGGCCATTCCTGTGATCACTCATGAAGTATTTGTCATTGTCTTCATCTACTGTAACATTCCATGGACAAAATGACTGGAATGACTGAAAGTGTAAGATGAGATCACAGCAGAGTTTGATTGGATCAATAATCTGAACTCTATGATTCTCTCTATCACATATAACCCATTGACCGTTGTTCTTGATACATATTCCCAAGGCCCCATTAAATTGTCCCGGCATTGATCCTTTCCAAAACACTTTACGGGCCTTTCCTTGACCAGAAAGCCTGGGAAAACAAAAACATAAACAAAAGTCAAAGGTAAACGTGCAAACTACAATTTCTAAAAAGTCAAACATTTTCTGATCTCACAAATTTTGACTGAATGCAAACTTCTTTTGTTTACATAAACACATTGGACATTTATAGAAACAACATCCTTACACCATTATGTAGGTCAGGTGTTTCCATGGTCACGTATTTGCTTTTTATTGATAAAAATGTCATATTCGGTCTATTATGTAAGTAATTATATAGCTGATTGGCTAATTTTTTTACAAAGAGAGTTGCCGGGCGTAAATTGTTTTGTTGTGTTTTGAAATCGATTATAAATACATGCTGATGTAACTCACATGTACTCATGACAACATATTTATATTTTACCGATGGAACTTAATTTTCTGCATTTATATTCATGTATTAAACATTCCAAACATTCCATATGTTTATTTGTATCTAAACATCTAAACATGTTTAGGCCAAAGTAATTAAATTCTTTGTTTTGCGTCCACTCTAAATGGAAAAAGGTACGCGTCTAAGCGGCTGAAAAACACACACAAGAAAATTAACACAATGTAATTTGATTGCAGCAAATAACAAATTGTAACAAAATTTTAGTTCAGAAAAGCTAAGCGGTCATGTCCTAAAATTTCCTATTCAAATACACTGTGTGTGTTTTTCATGGAAACCTTAAAAACCTAGGCGGGTGGGGACGCAAAACAAAGAATTTAATTACTTTGGCCTTATTTATTGTAACAGAAAAGTATTAATATGTGTTGCGAAGTGAAACATTTAGATTTACCGCCTAATGAGTGAAAAGTTCCCCTATTGCTGCTGCCAAAACTTACTTTTAGAGCACACTTAATTGCGTTAAGTTTACGAACACAACTGTTACATTCAAAGCGTTGTAATAGTCGAGCCAGTGGCTAACTTACTACGCCTGCGCCAGTTCAATATACTATGCGAGTCTCTAAATTTCTTTGCGTCGCCATGTTTTTTGAGTGCTTCTAAAATAAAGAAACAAATACGAAACATGCAAAGTTTTATTTGTAACACACAATCAATAAAATATATCACTGCCATTAGCCAGTAAGTATTATTCTTCACCTCGTAATTGATTCAAAATAATGTTATCATCAAGCCATAAACAATAGATAAAAGAGAGCAAACTGAATGAGGACTCACACCGAGAATGCTGCGATTGAAATCATATTTAGAAAAGCGCCCTCTCTGGCAATAACTAGTTGCAAACTGCCAGATTTTAGACATTTGCAGAAAGGTTTCGCTTGCAATACATGACTTTTGGCAGAGCAGTTGCTATGGCAACGATAATGACGGCATGATACGTTCCCTTTAGAACACAATGGATAGTTATCATGGTAAAGGCAAAATGTTTTGTAAAAAAAACTTGCCATTTATGTCCAACTTTGAGACAAAATAAACAGAAATACTATACGTTCCGGGGCATAACAAAGCGCGTAAGAAACGTAGGCATCAGTTGCTGACCAGCCAAGTATACTCGGTGTTTGGATTTTATTGCTAATGCAGTGCGTAGTTGTACAACTAATGTAACAATTATTTCTATTTTATTTTCTCCACGAATCAATACTATAATGGACCATGTAAGCGTTGACTTTGCATCTTGAGATGGAAATAACATTTCTAATTTTAAGCTCTGGCAGGAAACCAAGGGCTGAGCGCTATGGAATATTACAATTTGTATGGCACATGGATTTTGAATATTTCAATATCCGAGGATAAGGGTCAAAGTTTGTTACCTGTTCTGATTACTTTCATATGAGTGCATGTCATGATGTATTTACCTGCGTGCTGCCCTGGGACTCTTTCTTTAGCTTCTTCTGCAATGGTAGAACCTTCCTTTGGTTCCGTAGAGGGAAGCTGTGCTGCACTTTTATCCCCGTTACCTTCATTGAGAGACAATATAATATCATTCTGATACTTGAAAACATTTACTGCAAAATACCTGTCGCCTAATCCGAACGATTACTGCCTTTTGAACATCACTAGGATATACGAACAATATGAGGCCCAAATAAATGAAACCAGCAATAACAAACAAATTTCAAAACAAACCAAATTGTTACGTAAAGTTGTGATCGTCAATACATTTTATGGATCTGTCAATCGTACTAGATATTTTCAAAATTAACAGAAAATAACTCCTACCATAGCGGAATATTTGGTAGTAAATTTCTCGAGTTCTTCCCGTCTGTATTTGATTTATTATAAATGATGTCATACAAGTTTTCAATACTTTGTTTATTTGATATATGCCACTAATGTTATTGTCAATACAAGCTAAATTATGCTATGATAGTGCCTTTGTGTGTCGCAAGGTACCCCATCCCATTTGTGCTATCACAGACATCGCGAACACCGCATGTGGCGTTTTCTCTACAGCCTGACCTACTTAAGATAAACACAGGACCTTGTTTAGGCATCGGTCAATTGGACAAATATGGATAGAGACTGAAGTGATCCTTGACGGCCGTTAATAATTAAGGTAGTTTAGTTTGGTACTAGATACAGAAATTACCAAGCATTTACCGAAACTTTTCAAATTCAAAAAGGCTGCCATACCTATGTTAACTTTATGGAGACAACAAAAATCTATTTTTAAAAACTAAGACGTTGGAATATTTCTTATACCAAGAGCTTAAAAATTGGCCCCTGCAAGTAGTAGATCAGACAAGAATTGCAAAAGTTGATTGTCGGAATATCTGTTCCCGAGGCGTATACTACCTAAAAGGGAAAATACCAGTTTCATCAATCTGATTAAAATCAGATGTAGAGTACGGCGACGTTTGCACTGCGCGGTAGTGAGAGGCGACAGCAAGAAAATACCGCGTAGTACAGACGTCGCCGTACTCTACATCTGATTTTTATCAGATTGCAGTTTCATTTGCATCCAGATGGAACAAGAACGTAGAATTGCTCGAAGCTATGGGTATGCGGCACTTAAATTTTCTGAAACTATGGAGAATGTATATTATTTACCCCAAAGTTTCTTTAGTAGAATCTCACGAATCTATGGACAGTCAAACGAATACATAACGCAGAAAGTGAAAACAAAAGATTGAAGGAGACTAAGAAAAGAAATAGTCTTGTCGTCTACTGACAGCGTCTGAGCCATGCACACACCCTCTCACGTTGAGACTTCGCAGATGTGAGTGTGCAAATGAATTGAATATTTAAATCATACTGGCATACTGGGTTACGTCGACTTCCTGGTTTCAATTGCTTGTGTTTCAATCACTTGAGCTTACACGGTTTCCTTAAATTGAGGTTGTTACAGAGAGGATGTTATATGGCAAAGAACCGTGTTGTGATGAAAGGGACTTAATATGTGTTTAGAATCGATAATACCGTATGAAGGGCTTTCTGCCACTTTTGCATTGTTGATGACTTTTCTACTGAAATGTAATGAGAGGTGAGAATGATTGAAACACTTTATAAAACTACCTTTGTTTGTATGACTGTCTGGGAATTTCTGTCGTAACTTCTCAACGGTTGCTGTTTTACCATGTTCCCTTAAACCATCTATCAATTTCGCAACCGTCGCCTCAATTCCCACCATATCTCTCCATTCTTTAAGTATTTGGTAACTGCATTCTTTCGCTTCTTTATATGTCTCTTCGATGTTTTTGATGATAACGTCGAAGTTATCCATCTTGGCGTCCCCGGCTGCAAGGCTTCTAACGAGAAACCTGACATCTTGTAGCGGCACGTCATTGACTATAATTAGAATAGCTTTATCCATAATGCGACTCCCTCATGTAAGTGCTGCATCTGTGATGGGGAAAATTAATTAAAAAGGGCTTTGTGATAAAAAGGTAAAAAAAATGAGAAGCAGTATACTCCCCATCCAACGAAAGACACGTGATTCTGTCATCTTCTCAGGACATCGTACAATACATATAAGTTCATAAAAAGTACCATGACGAACAAAGAAATTAAATTAAACTTGCGACAGTGACGCGAGTTCTGTGTAACGTCAGCCCATATGATTTCGAACGGGTCTCTTTATTGCCATCTTAAATATCGAAGAGAGATACCACATGATCAAATTCGATGTATAAGACAGATGATTGTCAGCAATGATAACTGGTGGACCATGAGAAAGAAGTACTTTGGTTATGAGCACTTAATTCTTTCTGTGTGCAATTAATGGCTCATTAAGCCAAGACGTATGAAGGATTTAGGAATTTAACAAACACAATGCATTGTTGGACATCTACACTACATACGGAGCAGTAAAGAATCATAGATTTTATTAGCAATATTGGAAGGCGAACCTGTGTTTTTAATGCTTTCATAAATAAATTGACAAAAGCATCAAAGGTACTACACACTGAGATATTAAATTTGACAGTAGTGGATTCGAACTTTTAACAAATGAATTTAACTGAAATTGAAGTTTATTCATTTAACTTTTCTGAAACAAAATATTCACAATGTTATAGAAACTAACGTCCAAAACACTGTCAACAGTGAATTAAAAAGATAGACGAAAAATATTTTTATGTCTACACCGGAAATTTGATATTTGCGATGTGTATATTAAAGGGAGGTTACATATGGTTGTGACCCCATTTCGCGAAACGTTTCAAACTTACAATCGGTAATGAAACGGTCGACGCGAACTTGAAATGGTTTCTCAGTAGAAGGATGCTTCAATGCTGTGTATGACGATATGTTACTTGGACTTTGCAGTCATCGGAACCGCGCCTATACGATATTTTGTTCACAAACAATGTAGTTTATGCACGATATCTAGATGCATCACATCACCATAGCTGCAGCATTTGAAGTTTACTATTACAGAATGACAAATATGTTGGACCATCACGAGAATGAATAAATGGTCATGACCGTTCATTCTTTCTCATGAGGGTTTCATTTAATGTGCCTAAAACTGGGGTCGAATATATGCATGGTCACCCATTCATTCAGTATCTTTCAACATGTCAAACAATATAAGTAGTATCTCGTATCAAACAAAATTAATGAAAATGGCCGATTTTGTCCCTTTAAATTAGGTCTTCTAAGGTCTATGCTTAGATACACTGTTTACATCGGTAGTATGGGATCCACATTACCTTTGAGCGAAGGTTTTACGATTGGCCCCCTCCCATTATGTGTCAACACTTTTAAATGATTTAATATCACAGTAACTGAAGAGTTGTTATTTAGCGGCTGACAGCGCACTTTGGCGGAACAAAAAGAGTAGCATCACAAAGGTGTCATTTTGTGTAGTATCGCGTATTTCCATTGTTAAGCCTTTCACTAACTGATATTATATTGTGAAGTAAAAACAATTTGTGCTAGCTTGATCTGTATTAAATATTGGTTGTCAAGAGCTCCCCATGAGTATGTCTCTGCAGAGGAGACATACTCTTAGGAGCGGCGGAAGCTTTTGTCCAGCGTTGAGTGCGGTGGCGAAAGATTTGCCCCTTGGAATGACGAATATTTTTGTTTCTAGTGGGACGGCCCCTTAAACACAAGTCATGTGATAGTGTTCGACACTCAACGGCATTTACTCGTCGCCTGTCGATATTTCGACAACAACAGAACTGGAAGACTTCCGACCACTGATTTTTTTACAAATAAACTTACCTGTCAGGTAGGACGATGGTTTTATCAACACACAGGTGGCTTTCTTCTAGGATAGGACCCCTTACCTGTTAGTAAAACCACATGAACAATCTAAGACAGGAGACCGATGAGATTTGCTTGTACAACCTACAGCCAACCTACCTACATACATCCCTACCTGCCTACTTACTCTCTTGTAGTTGCACAAAGGCACACGCCAGTTTCTTAGTAACCGTACTCTGCAGTTTATATAGGTCATAGAGGGCAAGTTAGAGCTTTAAAGAAGGCCGAGCCGATATCTTCATTCTCTGCTGTAGTAGCACAAAGGCACACGTCAGTCTCTCAGTAACAGTGCTGTGTAGGGTATATAGGTCATATAGGGCAAGTCAGAGCTTTCAAAAAGGCCGAGCCGATATAATGGACTACTGAACAAAATTTTAAAATGTCAATGTACGGTTTGAGGGCAAAGTGTTATAGCATTTGAAAAAAAAGTGTTCCGTATTCGAAAACGTTTTAATACCGATGATGCTGTAAAACGCACTGTACTGATTGAGCGATTTATCGGCACACTGAATATAGAAACTAAGTTGGATGCGCGGGAGATAAAGTATCCTGCAAGTGGTCTTTGACATTTACAAAACTTGAATAATTACAACAAACATAAGTCAAAGCGGAACCAGGTAGCGGTTCCTATCCTTTGTTCCTGCTATCGAGACACCACAAAAGACATTGTACGTAAGCAATTATTGTTGAGTTCGCTGCATTGTTCTGGCCACTGTTTTCCCATGACGCCGCTCAGATTGCTCCGTGGAATTTTGCACTTTGTATGCATGCATTCCTGCTCTACCTTTCCCCCACCCGGTGCTGAAACTGATGGGCCTCCTCCTGCTAATTCAAGTAGAATTGTTACACAAGCGCTACCAATTTCTGGGCGCAATTCAAGTCGTTTGAAGGATTACGAATGCTTCCTTCCTATTGTACATATACATTACATAAGTATGGGGCAGTATAAACAAAACCATTAAATTTATTAGCAGATTTGGAAGGCGAACCTGTGGTCTTAATGTATTCATTATTAAATAGACAAGATCATCAAAAGTACTAGAGACTGAGATGCTACGTTTGATAGTACATTTGTCGCGCTCGTATTTAGGGGAATCACGAGTTCAGGTACCAGTCTGGATCGTAACGTTTTCAGTAACTGAAGCTGACACACCAAGATGTAGACGGTAACACAACCGTATACTTTATTACAAGATGGCGACCGTATCGTACACTGTCTCATCTCTGATCCAAAGTGTCTCTTGTCTAAGTTCTCCACAAAGTTAAATCATGTCTCTAAATCTTACATGATGACAGTTGTTATCACGTGGTAATTTTCCCGCAAGTCTTTGATTGTTTCTTAAGATTAAATAAGACCACACCATGGAGTATCCCGTTCCCGATTGTTCTCATTGAAATCTTAACCAATAATTAATTAAACTATCACACTATTATCCATCTGATTCTCGTACGGTCTGAGTCAATGACCTTCACACGCTTTGGCCACGTGAGGGACGCTTCGAGATAAAATCTCTACAGGGAAGGGCGTTACTTATTGTTAGTAGTGAACTTCTAATAATTGGACCTGAATGGCATTGAATTTAATTCATTTATCTTTTCTTAAACACAATGTTTTCAAACTTGAGATCTGTCATGTAACGGTCGACGCGAACACGAAATGGTTTCTGGGTATAAGCATACCTCATTGATGTGGGTGATGATAACTTAACGGGGGGATACGGTCACCAGAACCGCGAATGTGCGATATCTTGTTCCAATGTATTAAAGCACAATAGCTGGATGCATCACATCGCCATAACTGCAACATTTAAAATTTACTATTTACTGAATGACAAATATGTTGTAACTTTCATCAGTCGCCAATGTACCTTGGCTACACTATTTACATTGGTCATATGGGTACTACCTTTTTCGAGAAATTTCGACTTTTGGCCATTCCCAGGCCATCTCCTAAGTGTCAACACTTTTTACAAGCTTTAACATCACGGTAACTAAAGAGCTGTTGTATGACGTCTGACAATGCGGATTTGGCGGAACTAAAACGGTAGCTTTATAAAGGCAGAAGTTTGTATACTGTATCACGTATTTCAATTGTTAAGCCTTACATTAACTGATATTAAATTGTGAAGTGAGAACAATGTGTGCTATCTCCAGGCTAGCAATTCTTTATCAATATTAATTATTCGTTGTCAAAGGCTGCCGAAGAGTATGTCCTTGCAGAGAAAATCATCCTAAAAGTACCCATTTCCCGATGAAGCTTTCTTTCAACGTAAAGTGTGCACGTGGTGACGAAAGATTTGCCCCATGGAATGACGAATATTTGTTATGATGTCTGTCAATCGACGGCTCAAAAATGCGTTTTGTGACAGTGTTCCCAGCTCAAAGGCATCTACTCGTCGGCTGTCGATATATCGACAACAATAGAAATTGAACACGTTCGCCCACTGATTTTCTTTACAAAAACACTTACCTGTCAGGTAGGACGATGGTATTATCCCCACCCAGGAATAATGGGTACCTGGTAGGACAGTGGTTGTAATGTGTGTGTTTAGCTCTGCTGCGCTTATTGGCTGCACATGTGAGCTGTAGTTGCTCCCAGGGAGTTGAGTGGTATCATATTAGGTCCAGTGACCAGGGGTAATAATAATTGTAAAGCGCCTTCAGCACATGTACTTGTGGATATGTGCGCTATATAAAAACCCAATATTATTATCAATATTATTATTATTAGTATTATCAACACACAGGTGGCTTTCTTCTAGGATAGGACCCCTTACCTGTAAAACCACATGAACAACTTAGACAGGGGACCGACGAGATTGCTTGTACAACTTACAGCCAACCTACCTACATAAATCTCTACCTGCCTACCTTCTCTCTTGTGGTTGCACAAAGGCGCACGCCACGCTAGTTTCTTAGTAACCGTACTCTAGAGTGTATATAGGTCATAGAGGGCAAGTCAGAGCTTTCAAGAAGGTCGAGCCGATATAATTGACTACTGGACAAAATTTAAAATGTCTAGTGCGTTTTGAGGGCAAAGTGTTTATAGCATTTGAAAAACGTTTATATAAAGTTAAAAATCCATGATCGACAAAACAATTGCATGTCAAGTAATATCCTGGATCTACCATAACTTTAACTTGGCGATACAGAAATTTTGATTTTGATGGCTGTTATAAAGTGTTCCGCATTCGAAAACGTTTTAATACCGATGATGTTGTAAAACGCACTGTAGTGATTGAGCGATTTATCGGCACACTGAATATAAAAACTTAGTTGGATGCGTGGGATATTAAGTATCCTGCCGGTGGCCTGTGACATTGACAAAACTTGAATAATTACAACAAACATAAGTCAAAGCGGAACCAAGTGGCTGTTCCTGTCCGTTGTTCCTGCTATCTAGACACCATAGAAGACGTAAGCCGTTATTGTTGAGGTCGCCGCATTGTTCAGGCCACTGTTTTCCCATGACGCTGCTCAGATTGCCCAGTGGCATTTGTCACTTTGCATACATGCATTCCTGCTCTATCTTCCCCCATCCGGTGCTGAAGTTGGTGGGCCTCCACCAGGTTATTCATTTAGAATTGTTACACAAGCGCTGCCGATTTCTAGGCGCAATTCAGTGGCATTTAAGCCAAGTCGTTAACAGGATTACGAATGCTTTGCTTCCTGTTGTACATATACATTACATAATAAGGGACATTTAAAACAAAACCATGAAATTTATTAGGAGATGTTGGAAGGCGAACCTGTGGTTTTAATGTTTTCATTATTAAATTGACAAGATCACTAAAGGTACTAGAGACTGAGATGCTACGTTTGATAGTACATTGTAGTGAACTTTTAATAATTGAACTTGAATGCATTTAACTTTTCTAAAACACAATATTCACAATTTTACAAAATTAACACCCAAACACTTTAAACTATGAATCAAAAAAGGTATACGGAAGTCTACATAGAAAATGTTTTTTATTGCAATGTGTATATTAAAGGGACGGATTCGATCTTTTAAGCTGTTTTCATTCATTATATTTAAATGGAACGATTTTAGTACTGTTTGACTTCTCAAACAAGCTAAACTACTAATAAATTGTACATGAGCTAAACTCTGCTTGACATCAAATAAAATTGAAACATTCAGTCAAACGCTTTAGGGTCTCAAGAGAAAGTCAACATTTTTGTGCGAGCAATCAGGGGGAGAGTTAGACTCTTTTGAAGAGCACAAGTCCTCCCCTATCAATTATTTTCAGTCTCAAAATATGTTTACCGTTGGTGTTGTCTACAAAGCTCTGTGTTTAGAACGATAATATTGATGAAGTCAGAGACACGAGTGGCACTAGATACTAACCATCTTTTGCTTGTTTGTTTGTTTGTTTGTTTGTTCGTTTGTTTGTTTGTTTTAAACACTAACGTCTGGTTGAGTGAATGGCACAGACTACATATGGTAGTGACCCCATTTCGCGAAATAAGAGATGTTTTCAAACTTGAGATCTGACATGTAACGGTCGACGAGAATACTAAATTGTGTCTTGGAATAAGCATACCTCATTGATGTGAGTGACGAAAGCTTAAGGGGGGATACGGTCATCAGAACCGTGCCCGTTCGATATCTTGTTCACAATGTATTAAAGCACGATAGCTAGATGCATCACATCGCCATAACTGCAACATTTGAAATTTACTATTTACAGATGACAAAATATGTTGTTACTTTCATCAATCGCCAATGTACCTTGGCTACACTATTTACATTGGTCATATGGGTACTACCTTTTCGAGAAATTTCGACTTTTGGCCATTCCCAGGCCATCTCCTAAGTGTCGACACTTTTCAAAAGCTTTAACAGCACGGTAACTGATGAGCTGTTGTATGACGTCTGACAATGCGGATTTGGCGGAACTAAAACGGTAGCGTTATAAAGGCACAATTTGTATTACTGTATCACGTATTTCAATTGTTAAGCCTTACACTAACCAATATTAAATTGTAAAGTAAGAACAATGTGTGCTATCTCCAGGCTGGCAATTCCTTATCGATATTAATTATTCGTTGTCAAAGGCTGCCGAAGAGTATGTCCCTGCAAAGAAAGTCATCCTAAAATTATCCATTTTCCGAATTGAAGCATTCTTTCAAACGTAAAGTGTGGTGACGAAAGATTTGCCCCTTGGAATGACGATTATTTGTTATTATGTTCCAAACTCAAAGGCATTGACTCATCGCCTGTCGATATGTCGACAACAATAGACGTTGAACACTTTCGCCCACTGATTTGTTTTACAAAAACACTTACCTGTCAGTTAGGACGATGGTATTATCAATACACAGGTGGCTTTCTTCTAGGAAAGGGCCTCTTGTCAGTTAGGAAAACCACATGAACAATCTAAGACAGCGGACCGATGAGATTTGCTGTACAACTTACAGCCAACTACCTTCTTTCTTGTGGTTGCACAAAGGCAAACGCTAGTTCTTAGTAACCGTACTCTACAGTGTATATAGGTCATAGAGGGCAAGTTGGAGCTTTAAAGAAGGCCGAGCGGTTATCTCCATTCTCTGCTGTAGTAGCTCAAAGGCGCACGTCAGTCTCTTAAACCGTACTGTACAGAGTATAATGGTCATAAAGGGCAAGTCAGAGCTTTCAAGAAGGCCGAGCCGATATAATGGACTACTGAACAAAATTTAAAATTGTCAATGTCCGGTTTGAGGGCAAAGTGTTATAGCATTTGAAAAACATTTATATAAAGTTATACATTCTTGATCGACAAACAATTGCATGTCAAGTAATATCGCGGATATACCATAACTTTAACTTGGCGATAAAGAAATTTCGATTTTGATGGCTGTTATAAAGTGTTCCGCATTCGAAAACGTTTTAATGCCGATGATGTTGTAAAACGCGCTGTAGTGATTGAGCTATTTATCGGCACACTGAATATAAAAATTTAGTGGGAGGCGCGGGAGATAAAGTATCCTTCAAGTGGCCTTTGGCATTGTCAAAACTTGAAAAATTACAACAAACATAAGCCAAAGCGGAACCAAGTGACGGTTCCTGTCCGGGTTCCTGCTATCGAGACACCATAGAAGACAATGTACGTAAGCATTTATTGTTGAGTTCGCCGCATTGTTCAGGCCACTGTTTTCCCATGACGCTGCTCAGATTGCCCAGTGGTGTTTGTCACTTTGCATACATGCATTCCTGCTCTACCTTTCCCCCACCTGGTGCTGAAGTTGGTGGGCCTCCACCAGGTTATTCATGTAGAATTGTTACACAAGCGCTACCGATTTCTAGGTGCAATTCAGTGGCTCGTTAAGCCAAGTCGTTTACAGGATTACGGATGTTCTGCTTTCTATTGTACATATACATTACGTAAGTAAGGGACATTAAAAACAAAATCATTGATTTTAATAGCAGATTTTGCAAGGCGAACCCGTGGTTTTAATTTTTTCATTACAAAATTGACAAGGTTATCAAAGGTACTAGAGACTGAGATACTACTTTTGATGGTACATTGATATCAAACAAAATTGAAACATTCAGTCAAACATTCTAGGGTCTCAAGAGAAAGTCATCATTTATGCGCGAGTAATCAGGGGGAGGGTGAGACTTTTTTGAAGGACGCAAGTCCTCCCCTATCAATTCTTTTCAGTCCCCCAAATATGTTTACTGCTGGTGCTGTCTACCAAGTTCTCTGTTTTGAAAGATATATAATAGTGATTAAGTCAGAGACACAAGTGGCACTGGATACAAACCATCTTTTACTTGTTTATTTGTTTGTTTGTTTCAAACACAAACGTCTGGTATAAACAGCTGAGTGAATGGCACAGACTACATATGGTAGTGACCAGATTTCGCGAAATACGATATGTTTTCAAACTTGAGATCTGTCATGTAACGGTCGACGCTTACACGAAATGGTTTCTGGGTATAAGCATACCTCATTAAATGTGAGTGACTATTGCTTAAAGGGGGATACGGTCATCAGAACAGCGCCTGTGCGATATTTTGTCCACAATGTATTATAACACGATAGCTAGATGCATCACATCGCCATAGCTGCAACATTTGAAGCTTACTATTTACAGATGGCAAAATATGTTGTAACTTTCATCAATCGCCAATGTACCTTGGCTACACTATTTATATTGATCATATGGCTTCCATATTACCTTTTCGTGAAGTTTCGACTTTTGACCCATTCCCAGGCCATCTCCTAAGTGTCAACACTTTTAACAAGCTTTAACATGATGGTAACTAAAGAGCTGTTGTATGACGTCTGACAATGCGGATTTGGAGGAACTAAAACGCTAGTGTTATAAAGGCACACGTTGTATACTGTATCACGCATTTACACTGACCAATATCTAATTGTGAAGTAAGAACAATGTGTGCTATCCCAGGCTAGCAATTCCTTACCGATATGAATTATTCGTTGTTAAGGTCTCCCCCAAGAGTATGTCCCTGCAGAGAAAATCATCCTAAAATTATCCTTTGTCCCGATTGAAGCTTTTTTTCAACGTAAAGTGTGGTGACGAAAGATTTGCTCTTTGGAAGGGCGATTATTTGTTATAATGTCTGTCAATCGACGGCTTTCAAAAATACGTTCTGTGACAGTGTTCCAAACTCAACGGCATTGACTCGTCGCCTGTTGATATGTCGACAACAATAGAATTTGGACACTTTCGATAACTGATTTTTTTTACAAAAACACTTACCTGTCAGGTAGGCCGATGGTATTATCATTACACAGGTGCTTTCTTCTTGAAAAACGGCCTCTTATCTGTTATGAAAACACATGAACAATCTTATACTGGAGACCGTTGAGACTCGCTTGCACAACCTACAACCAACCTACTTCACTTCCCTCCCGACATACCTACATTCCTTATTGTAATAGCACAAAGGCACACGGCAGTCCCTTTGTAATCGTACGGTACAGTGCAGTGTATATAGGTCATACAGGGCAAGCCAGAGCTTTCAATAAAGCCGAGACCAAGGCCAAGACGACATAATGAATTATAACACATCACATGCTCATTCCGTGTTACTATGGGCTAGAATACGTCACGTGACGGGAAAATAAATACGTTTAGTCCCCACAAATGACAAATAATTACGTAAGAAGGTACTTTTGAAAAACTTTTTCCCAAGGGAAGTTTAGTACTGGAGATTTAAACTACCTAACGTTTACCAATTTTGAGGAAACACATTATCGTGTTCTTTATGGCGCCTGCATCCTACATAAACTCGATACTGCACAGGGGCTGCCTACGTGTCCGTCCCCAGGGGTGGGTAGGTGTTTCGTTGTATTACTAATAAAGATATATTCTATCAACCTTTGGTATTTTGGTCTTAACTTAGCACTGCCCTTGACAATCTAATACGTAAACGTTTTATCAACTACTGCGTCTATTATCTGATTAGCTTGAGTGCCAAAGTAAGCAAGGGTAAATTACTAATCTGTGGACGCTGTCACCAGATTATCACCGGATTAAATTTGACAAAGTCAACAACGAACGTACCAGCAAGGTATAACAAGAGGCTTGTATTATACCTTGCTGGTGCGTTCGTTGTTAACTTTGTTAAAGTTAATCTGGTGATAATCTGGTGACAGCGTCCACAGCTTAGTAATTTACCTTGCTTACTTTGGCAAATTAGGCACTCAAACTCATTAGATAATAGACTAAATTACTACAACCTTTGCTTGCCTTGGCGAATTAGGCAATCAAACTGGTAAGATAATAGACGCAACACAGTGACAAAACTTCGCTAACGATTGTCAAAGGACGTAAATACGAAAAAAGAAATCGTTACAAAACCAGCGCTAACATAAGACAAAGACACCAAAGCTGCAAAGAAAGGTTGGTAGTATAACTCTTTATTGGCAATATATATCATAGTCAAACGTATAAAAATAAAATAAACCATAGCAAGAAGAACGTTGTCCTGAGACAAGACACCTCTACCCTTGGGGACGGACTTTGGTGCAGTTCCCTATGATAGTGTATAAAAAGACACTCAGGCAGACAGAGTTATTCGAAGATTAAAGGATGGAGGCACAGTCACTCTCGATGGTAGACAATCACTCACAGACAGACTGACGGACCGACTCCCCCTTTTTCTCATTCAGGGGATACTCTGATGTATCAACGGCTGGGAGGCTAGGATGTGAGGTCTAGCCATGGTTCTGCATTCAATAAACACAATAAACAAGTTCAAGTTCTATATCATCATTCGTCCGTTCGAGAGACCTCATTGTATGTATGTATGTATATATATATATATATATATATATATATATATATATATATATATATATATATATATATATATATATATATATATATATATATATATATATATATATAATATATAATATATATATATATAAGAAACTTGGGTTGAAACACACTACCACACCTGGTTGTTAGGTTCCAAACAACCAGGTGTGGTAGTGTGTTTCAACCAAGTTTCTTCTATCTTCACCCCACTCCACGCTCCACTGGGGATCACCTGAATTCCTACAGTTTTCTTATATATATATATATATATATATATATATATATATATATATATATATATATATATATATATATAATATATATATATATATATATATATAATATATATATATATATATATATATATATATATATATATATATATATATTCCTCATCAAATTACGACAACAGAATTGAAAAAAATTGAGAGCCCGAATCAATGCCTCGAGGCGCATTCTACCTTCAATCCAAAATTATTACATGGCAATGTTGAGCTTTATACTAGCAGTTATGTTCTGTATGTGGACATTTAAAGATACGGCGCAATATGCTCTTCATACGACAGTACTTTGCTGTTCCTTTTAGCTACTATTTTGATGTTTATTTATCGGCCGCACAATACACGTGGATATGAAATAATGTATCTTTACTATACGTGTACAGTTTTCAGTCAATATCGCTGTGATCGTAACAATACAATATGTATAACGTCACTTTGGAACGTCAAAATAGTAATAATTTTCATGATTATTTTACAAAAAGAATGAAACAGAAATGTACCAGAGATATTCAAAGTGGCCATAATCCCTTTGTTAAGGTTATTGGGAAAACATATTTTCGATTTTCACAAAAAATAAGACTATCAAATCTGTATTTACTTCAAAAGCTTCCACATGAGCCCCACAGGCGATAGTTTCGAACAGTATTGGAAAACTCTGAGAGTTCCAGTATGTCTCCAAAATAAAATATATTAACTTACATTCTGGTTGTACAATTAATGCCATATGTTAAGGCAATTGAGTCGACGTGTTGGAAATCACAGAAACGCGTAATGATTTATGTGCATACTATAGTTCAAAGCTATACCTTTCCACATTATTGTTAAAGAAGTGAAATATATTAGCAGAGCATGTAAACCGCATTTGCATATTACATCCTTCTTTTACACGGTTTCCGGATACGTCACGCTCCGACCTTCACTTCGAGCAATGATATGCAAGACTCCTTGATATACAGAAGTCATTCAATGGTGTAATGAATACGTTTTACCTGTTTCGTAGGCTGTGCGTGGCTTTACAACTAATCTAAGTTCCTGTCGTTCCTGTCGGAGCTGTATTTGAGGTTACTTTAAGAATAACAGTTTCATTGATTTCTGGTGCCTGAAGTTACTGGCATCATGACATAAATAATGTAATTTGGTTCAAATGAAACCAAACAAAAGGAACAGCATGATGTCAAACTATAATATGCGTGATTGTTAAACGAACACGTTTCCTCAAATTGACGTTAATTTCATATTTAAAAAGCGACATTTCACCGGCTAACCTGACCAGTAACTACAAGAATTGAAGTGATACAAGAAATGCAGGAACAGGAATATTATTTCAAAGTTTTCGACGTCCTTTTGTGTATCTCACAATAATTTCCCAAGCTACCATTCGTTGTGCTGTGGGTAGAGTTTGTTACCAGGAGGCGACTTGCATGATTAACGTAAGATAATGTAACCTTGTATATTATTCTTATAATCACTTGCATGTCATTCTGACAACTACTTCACATCCATGCTAAACCATGTGCACATAAGCTAGATGAAATTAAGAGAGGGGTCTATTTCAGTAGAATATTAACCACGGTGGCCAAACTCAAAGTTGGAAGATTTGCACAATGCATTTAAAAGAGCAAAAGACTGAAAGGAGGCCATAAAATGCAAGCCTGATGTCATGTCATTCTGTCTCTCTCTGTTCCCCACACTACTTCAAAATATAGACTTGTCATCCTAGAAATCTTGACGTGCCAATGTTCGATCGACACGCTCACTACATGTTAGCTCGACATGGAAAGAATGCAATCAGTAACAGTCGTTAATGAGATAGGTTTAGGAGAGAATTAGTTTCAAGGTATAGAGTTCTCCAAAATTCAGTTGACCTTACTTTTCATTGAGAAGAGCATTCAACTAAGTTGAGTTATACATTTCGATGCCAAATAATAGGCAGGTTTAAGACAAAGACACCATCTTGCACCAGAGGGGAAACAATGCCGGTAAGAACCTTTCCAAAGGTTGTGAGCATAAAATATTTTTCTTTTTTCATTATTAAAACAATACCGATAAAAGTGAAAGGCGTTGGTGACAAGGAAGGTTCACCAAGAAAATTACAAAGTACGGAATGACTTCAAGATAGTTGTACTCAAATTACTCCCTGAGGTCATTATATTTGTTGTCCTGTCATATGTTGTTTTATTTTTTTATTTCGTTCAATTATGTATTGGAAGATGATAGAATTAGATCCTCATTTTTACGTGCTACCTTGAAATACACAGTTCCCAACTTCTAAAGTTGCCGTGTTTGAAATAGTTATACCGGTAAGCAGCTGTTTATTCTCAGGGATGCACGAAAATCATATTATGTGAACGTACTGTGTAGCGAACTGTTTACTACAAATTCTATCATTGTCCTCGGAGGAAAATACAGCACATAAAAGTTCCTTTGTTGAGTCTGACCTGACCGATGAAAGTTCACCTTATCTGCAACTAGGGTGGTAACGGGGCACCAGCCCTCACGCCGCAGTGTCTGGTTCTACACTGTCCGCTCGTCCTCATACTAGATCTATTTAATCAATCTATATCATCTGCGCATACTGAAACTTAAGTAGCCGTCTCAAATGACGATGGAGAAAACGTTGTGTCGCAGAGTAGTTGAAGGAGTACAAGCTGTTATGACACTAAACGTGTTGTTGGATGAATATGTTGAATAAAATCACCTTTCTATCACATATCCTTTTGTGGTCGCGTAGTTATATGCAAGACGATTTGACCAGGGTTCGAGAGACGTTATCAGTCCCTTGGTGTATTCATCTCACATAGTCATTGGCCATAGATGACAATGGCGAGTTTCGGTACAATGAGTCTTAGAACATTGTAAGCAAGTTCACAATACGCAGGTTTGGTTTATTGTATACCTGTCACCCTTTCCTCCTGCAGAAATTTAACTTGTAGTTCACCGTCCCGCCTCCCTGCCTAAAATTAGAGGCCGGAAGGACTAACAGAGTGACCCTGTAGTTAAAACATGGACAAATGATAATTTGGGTTGCCGTTCTTTTAAATTTGATATAATTATCATTTTTCCTTCTCCCCTTTTCAAAATTAGGTCATCAGGTACTTCTTATGACAATACCGTACGTCCATGAAAGATAACTGTAAAATATCAAGAAATACTTGCGTTGGATCTCTACAAATTTTGCTGACCCCCGAATGCTTCTTAGTTTAGTACTTGCATAATAATTACTACGGAGTTATGTATGTTAGAGTTAAACATTCAAAAAGAGAGTTATGCTCATAATACAAATGTTTGAACAACTGCTATTTTCGATTTGTATAATGCATAATATCAGTAATTTTATTAACTACAATAGGTGTCAACAACTTTATTGAAATAAGTAATATTTCCCTTTTTGTTGATATGTTTGTAACACAAAGAGGAATCATTTAATGTTTTAAGTGGATGAAAGGAGATGAGATATATGCATATGCTATGTTCATTATAAAAGTTAGTATTTTATTACTGGATTTGCACAGTTTTTACAGTTCAGATATGAAACTGTGAAAACCTGTAGGCCTGACTCTGACAATATAAAACAGTTTTCGTAAAAAATCATATTCCATGGTTTACCATTAATGGCATGAATCAATGTGACTCGAGTCAGTCTTGCACAATACTTGATCTTTGGTGAAGCTGAGATTTTCTAATTGTCATTCTTATGCATATCATTTTAAAATGTTTTTATCAATATCGCCTTGTACACATCATTCAAATAGCTTAGGGCGCCACCCTTAGGGGAAGTTCACCAATGATACACATGGCTCCTCGCCATTTTCTAAACACCAGAAAGCTAGTTTTCGTCCATGAGGTGATCACAGACTGTAATCAAATATAGCTTTAAAATTTCTTAATTTCAATAAACTGTGAACAAAGATACTTGATATGGTTACAATAACAGTGTTTTCATCGGATATTTGAATATACTAGTTTCTGAGACAGCTATTATTCAAATGCAATTCAAACTGTAAACCAAAATATTTGATATTTGATATAAGTTGCAATCTCAGTGCCTTCACAAGAGAAAAGAATAGTCTACTTTTTGAATTGGCTATAATTCAAAATATGATTCGTTATTCAGAAAATAAACAAAAACAAACACGGGTTTAAGATACAACTTATCACTTTCAGCATTCAATATATAACTGTTTCACACTACTTACATGATTCAAACCACTAAAACTTTAATCTATATTTCCCACTGTCTTATTACACAAGCCATATTGCAATGTATAGCTCTAACAAATGCTTTAGAACAAAAATAATATAATGTTACTTGTAACTGCTCGCATTTCATTGATTTGCATTCCATACTATAGCGGAAGCCAGCCTACTGATATTGGGAAATTTGTGACAGGTATATTTCACATGCAAATTTTGTGTTCTGTACGAGGCTGCTCGCCGAATACTTTCCCACTGTAATTTGAAATTCCCGCCTCTGCCCGCATTGTCTATCCGCATATCCCCAAACTGATATGAAAAAAGTAGCCACGACTACTTTATACGAATTTTGTTATAAACTTTCCCCTATGGGAATCTGGTATATTTATTATTAAGAAATTTCTTTGTGACTTTTTTTACTTCCTGCAGTAAGGCGATTACCTCGACAGCAATTGGTGTATTCGACTTGCATGCTAAAACTGAGATTTGGCTCTGGTTACAATTTCTTGAAGATAACATATTATGACCGATTACATCACAACATTTTCTAAATATCAAAGTACCTTAAAAACGCTTCCAGACTCATGATTCTTATCTCACCAATGCTCATGAAAAGACCTTTTTAATACTTAGAAGACTTAGTTGATTTTCGTCATGAAGAGATTAGTTAATGTTTCTTATTTCCGTTAAAATTTTACGTTGTTATCTAGAACTATCTCATTTTTATGTCCTAGATGTTTACCAATGTTAGTTTGACATATGTCATAAATTAATTTTCGGCCTCTCAACTTTCACAGTCTTCATGCAATTAGAATTTACCTTGACTTGAATAATTGTACACATCAACTTAATTCTGATACAATCGTCAATAATGTTGTAAAACTTGGCTTACTCAAAGTGAAAAAAAGTAGAATATATATATACCACATGCAGTTAATAGAGTTACACTATGGTACCTTACATGGATTTCTCATAAACGATGTTGATGTAACGGGAGACATGAAATTAAAAATAACATTGGAAATTATCAGCTTAATATCAATTATGAGTACAATCACGAGAACAAATTTTGAATGACAATAAACATTGCATTGACATGAACTGAATTTCCTACAATTAAAGTTGTCTGCCTTAGAGCGCCCTCGATATTAATCATGATCATCCATAATCACAACAAGATTATACAGACTTCTTTGGATAATAGAACGGACGCCAGCAGAAACATCGTGAAGGCACTTTAATGCCAAATTACACTTGATTCACTCAATACAGGTGCGTAAGGATATCATTTATTGACTTCAATATTTATATCAAAGTGTAGTTGACTTTTCTTGAGTTAGTTTATGTATAACTTTGTTATTTTGAGTTTAATAGTTGTAGACAGATTTTTACCTCGATTATGTAAATTTCTTTTTACAGGACTTAAGGGACTGGTCAGTTTCTTCGGCCTAGGGGGCGGTGCATTATTTTTTGCCGATGTCAAAAAGTGGCTGCCCCCCCCTATTCCAACTTTCGAAAACAGGGTGATCCCCCCAATTCCAACTTTCGAAAACAGGGTGCCCCCCCTATGCGCGAAACAAAGGTAAAACAAAACGTGGAATATAAATTGAATCTATAAAATTTTGGGGGTATATTTTAAACATTCAGTCATTCTGTGTTTTAATGAAATTGTTGTCATGTCAGTTGTAAGATACGATTTTAAAAGTGTCAATTCTAAAGTTTGAATACAATGTTGAATGAGCTGTGAATGTACTCCACTCTTTTTATGCATAACCAGATTTATTACACCTCACGTATTATTCAGGTACTGTGATTGGCTGAGCCTCACTCACGTGATATAGAACAAAAAGTGATAGAACATGGCTTAGGTGATATAGCCCTGTCGCGTGCGCTGATATAGCCCTGTCGCGTGCAGTGATATTTAAATAATAACACATGAGAGCGAGGGCAATATCACGATTTATTGCCTGCCCAAGGGATGGTGGTCATGATCGAAATATTGATGATGCCCGAGCCGTAGGCGAGGGCATCATCAGTATTTCGATCATGACCACCAGCCCGAGGGCAGGCAAAAAATCGTGATATTGCCCAAGCTCTCATGTGTTATTATTTTTATTACACCGAACAAGCAAACATGCAAAGAAACAAAAACACAAAGACTTCTTCGAGTACAGTTCGCCTTCTGAGTCCGGACCTCCTCGTAAAATGTTGTCAGTGCCGAGTCTAGGTTGCCGCTAAAGTTTGCCGATCTCCTCGGTGGCGTATCCAAATTTGTTGCTTGCGTAGTCGCTGAACACAGAAATTGCATTCCTTGTTGCCATTTTCGTTCGTTTGCTGTTTACTTGCATCAAAATATCGTCTAACTGTGCCGGTGACAGCTCTGCATGACGTTTCGCAGCCAAAAGTTGCCAACTGCAAGTACAACAAGCGAACGACAATTTTTTTTGCGCAGAAAGGATGCGCAGTAAGTAAAATGACGTCATCCATGTAATATCAAATGCAGAGGGCATCATCAAGTTCGCAGAGGGCATCATCACGTTCTTTTACATGTCACTTGAGTCGTGTTTAACCAATGGCAGTGCACGCTTAATGAGTGAGGTGTAATAAAGCCCGCTACCACGTTCTGGAATACCGCGCGTCCTTCCTGCGCGTACCACATCGCGTACATTTGCTTGGTATTTTCTGTAAAGCAATGACTTTTGAAAAGGTACAAGAAATTAGCTCGACCTGAAGTACGCGACGACGTTTAGTACATTAAACGAGAAAAGCTTGAACAACACTGTCTTCGTTTTTAGACGTTAATTCATCTTCATGTAGCATTACGATCGAGCAACAAATAGAACGTTTCACTGTGGCGAGTCTCGATCGACACTTGACTGCATTCGGAACAAAGTTTCGAAAACAAGTGTTTGTTCGGTGTAATAAAATTAATAACACACGCTAGCGCGGGCAAGATCACGATTTGTTGCCTGCCCTCGGGCTGGCGCTCATGACGGTAATATTGATGATACCCTCGCCTTCGATATTAACGTCGTGAGCACCATCCCTTGGGCGGGCAACAAATCTTGATCTTGCCCTTGCTGGCGTGTGTTATTTAAGTCTAGAACTATTGTAAAAAAAAATGTGATTGTGAAATATTAGTGCATGTTGCTTTCTCATACTGAATTCTCATAGAGAAAACATTGTCAGGAATTTGTCATGCTTTTCATATGAACTGCAGATTTAATAATGATTAGTACACGTTGCAAAACTCTTTCAATTCACAGACTTCAAGATATTTCTGATATATATCTGTGATATATTAATTTACTGCGCCCGAAGGGCGCGCCGAAAGTATTTTACATTCACATATCTCTGATATATATATATATATATATATATATAATATATATATATATATATATATATATATATATAATATATGCGCCGAAAAATATTTTACATCCACATATCTCTGATATATATATATATATATATATATATATATATATATATATATATATATATATATATATATATATATATATATATATATATATATATATGCAAGTCATGCAGCTGAAGGGCATGCTGAAAACTATGTTTTAAATTTTAAATAAATGCACCCCAAGGGTTAGATATATAAGATCCGCCCATTATTGGGCAAACCTACAACGAAAAAATGGTTCATGCATTCATTACGTCTCAGCTTGATTATTGCAATAGTCTCCTGTATGGTGTTAATAAGACTCAGCTGGATCGCCTACAATCACTTCAAAATGCTGCGGCTCGTCTCGTCTCCCGGACTCGGAAATTCGATCACATCACACCTGTTCTTATTGATCTGCACTGGCTGCCGGTTGGTGCTCGCATCAAATTCAAAATTTTGTTAACTACCTATAAAACCATTCATCGCTTCGCACCACTTTATTTAATTGATTTGCTTGAAATTTACACCCCAGTAAGAGATCTCAGATCAGCTGACTCTTTGCGGTTGGTGCCACCTCATGGAAACTTTAATAAGGCATATGGGCAGAAAGCATTCTCTGGTTTGTGCACATGCTCTGTGGAATTCGCTGCCGCTAGTGATTCGCAACGCCAGATCTGTTGACTGTTTCAAACGTCTTTTAAAAACTCATCTTTTTAATCAGTGCTATTTGTGATTGAGTTTTTAGGATAATCTTCTGTATGGTTTTAAACTGGGCCTTTTTAACTGGGACTTTTTAATTGGGACTTTTTAATTCATTCTGCCGCTTTCATATTTTTTATCACCGTCTTTTGTTTTATTTCATTTTTAATAATTCATTTTTAATTTTAATTTTTTTATCACCGTCTTTTGTTTATTGTACGAGAATGGTACAGGTGTTGACAGATTTTACATTGTTTGTTTTCGTGTCCTTTTATTGCTGTTGCTGGTTTTTAGTATTTGTTTGTTTCTTTTTAAAAATATGTAAATCGCACTGAGACGTATGTGTAGTGCGTGTAAGAAATAATATTATTATTATTATATATATATGTCTGATATTTTACTAGGACTGGGCTCTGAAAAATATGTCTTATTATTGTTAAAGTTACGCGCCCGAAGGGCACGCCGAAAAAAGCAACTGAATGATGAAATTTGTGGCTGGCACAATGCATTTTTCGCAAGTATTAGCCCTTGTTAAAATTGAAAAATACACTGACACCCCCCCCCCAAAATTGGGCATTTCAAAAACAGGGTGACCCCCCCCCCCATGAATCCACCGCCCGCCCCCCAGGCCGAAGAAACTGACCAGTCCCTAATGTTAACTATGAAGTGAGTGAACCTTGAGTGAACAATCTAAATTAAATAAAGCTGATTATTGGTAATCTAAAGAACAGTGTGATCGAGCCAATGTATTCCCGCAACAGTTAAGATATCTGCCCTTTCAAATTCGCTTTGAGTGACATTACATTACCATAAATTGTACGTGACGTGGTTCGGAAAACGCGTACACCTATACTAGGGTGTGATGTAAAATATATATTGACCTCTCGTTTGTAAGAGCTACGCGTTGGCGTTCACATAAAATGTGTAGTCAAACCTGTCTAATGATTGACAAGTTCAAGTGAACGAATCCGTATGTCTGATTGAATGGCATTCTGTGTATCAAGGTTTTAATTTGATCGGATTTATGAATGAACATTATCCATTAAACACTTGCATATCTCCAGGGCGATTGGCCGTTTTACTCATTAAATGAAAGTAATTCTGAGGAAAAACCCAGATTGCGACGATATTTTTGCAATCCTAGACTTTAGTTTAATTCATCCACATCAAACCAAGAGTAAAAAAGATTTTTCATTTGATAAATATACAATCCCATTTAATTTTCCTGTATTTGACGTCATCGTGTAGTAGTGTTTTTCCTACAGCTGCAGAAGAAGAGAAGAAAGGAGAAAAGAAAGGAAGCCAAGGACGAATCTGATGATAACATGGGTGTTGGTCGTTTTTGTTTTGTAGAATTTATTGTCTTTCAAATCATCTCCAGCTTACATGCCACGTTCCACACGCTAGTCGCCACCTGATAGAGTCACCAATGAATGGAGATCATTGTGGTCCCTACGTTCATTTCTTCCATTGAATCCCAATCCAATGGGAGTCATTACGGCTGGTAGCTGTCTTTATGTTTTGATTTGTAACAACTCTGACATAAGAAGCCTTTTGAATTTTTTTAGGTCCGTATGTCCGTTCCTTAATTTGCAAATGCACCTTTAGTCCAGTTGTTGAGTGGAATTTGTAACTTTACCGAATCTAACAAGGTTTTTGTCATATTTATTTAATCATTAACTGAGGCATGAACTAGCGAGACAATTTCAATAATATTTTGTTATATTTTCAACCAAATAGTCACAAACCACCAATAGTTTTAACCCAGTATTTCCGAACCACTCATAGTTTCAACCAAATAGTTCAAAACAACTTATCGTTTAAACAAAATATTCACAAAACCACTCATAGGTTCAACCCAATAGTCCTAATCTACATAATCTCCACTCAGCACTAGCCACTATAAATCATTTGTTCGCGCTGGAATTCATTTAGTCTGGAGAAGAATTTATATACTCTGCACTAGCATTTATTTACTGAGCATTAGAAATCTTCGATGAAATTAATTTACTTTACACTGGAATTCATTTATCAACAGTGCCATTGCATATTGCACCTGATAGTTTACCATACGTTGGCAAATTTATCAGCTCATGTTTGATGGACTTTTGGAAGACACTTTACAAAACAATTTTACTACAACACTCAACAGCTGTTTTCATTTTAGAGAAGTGAGAATTTTAAATTGAATCGAAACACATTTCAAATCAACCAGAGAAAGTTTGTTTCAAATGCCCCTAAAACATCCCCTTGATATTTTCAAATCTCTCCGTCAGTTCTCCGGCCCTTGGTGAAAGTATCCGAGCAGCAGTGGTGTGTCACGCAGAGGATCGGCAATTCCAGGCAAGCACGCCCTCTACAGTTTGATGTGGACACCGCATTCAGAAGTGCATGCTGAGTAATTTTATCCGCATGTCGTCCCAAAGTTTTTATGTCTGGTATCTGAAACTGCGTAGCTTTACATATATCAAAGGCATTAAATTCAGTTAATTCTTTTGAAAAATATTTCACTGTCGTCCGCAGCCATGTCATCGCAACTTCATGTAATTAATGAAATTGTCCTATGCGTGCCTACTTGTCGAGTTCATGACAGTTTCGATAGTGTGATATTGTCCTACTTTGGTATAGAATGTCATCCAATGACAAATTAACAGTTTGAGAAATGATCACCATCTTTTAATACCTTATTTGTTTTGCTGAACTTGAAATCTTTATGAATGTTTGTCAAAAGGTCAAACAGGTCAACAGGAATAGTGGGTTTCAATCTTCTCGTTGTCTAGAATATAAAAAAGTTCATTTTTTTCACATAATAAAACAGAGAATTGTACACATGTCAGCTTCGGTTAAATGCAAATCTATATCTGATAGCTATTCTCTGCGATTTTAACAATTAAAGGTGTTCGTTGCAAGCACAAGCGATATATGAACTAAGCTTAATTTCAATTATCATTAACATTGTGTTTAACTTCGTCTTGTATTTCATATAATTGAAATTAAATTACGTTATAAAAAGTGTGCTGATTAATATAAACAATCGACTTTGTTATGATTACCAGTGAAACATTTGCACAGTATTTTTTTTAAACATTTTAAGGAAAAGCTTACCAATTCTATCCATGGTCATTGACGAAGAGTCGAACCCGAAACGTCTTTTAATCTCCTGACGCCGTGTTTTTATCTGTCCTTTTTTCCGTTTTGTAATTTCATCTCTTTGGCATTCGCACTGGTACCGTTTTTTCTACCATTTTCAAGGCTTTTTACGGTTTTATTCTATCGTTGTGTGGATACTAGTCACATAGATGTCCGGCTTTCATTTCTCTGTAATTTTTAAGAGCGACATATAGGAACACCAACTATGTCATCATAAATATAAAATTGTGTTAGCGTGTTTCATCCATGAGGTTTCAAAAAAAATAATAACACACTCTGCTTTTCCTACCATTTGCATGTCTATCGAATATATAATTAATTGCTCATTCCAAACCTCTCTTTCACAAACTGAATTTTTTAGATATTTACAAACTGAGAAAATATTGTACTTGTATGTTTGTTTTTGATTTGAAAAATAATAATCTTCCTCGTGCAGTTGAACACTATTTTGAGATTCCGAAGCACTCGTATCAAACACGTTTAACACAAGTTGAAAATTTTCGTATTTGACAATTTTACAACATAACATGCAGCAGTGAAACACTGAAATTCTCTGCCTGGCTATCTCAAACAATATTCAAGTAGACAAGTTGTCAAGTCCGCATTGAAATATCACTTACTGAATCTACATTAAAACTGTGTTTGTTTCTATCCTCCATCACACTTAATTGTACTGAATAATTATTAGTGCACTCAGGGGCCATGAACTCAGCTAGTCTATTAGACTATTTTCATGGTCCCCACAAGATTATACAGTACTGCAATGTTCTTTCTTGTTTTTGACTTTGTACAACATCGGTAAGACACTGTTTCTTTTCATTTCCATTATTGTACATACTGTGAAGCATCTGGTGAAATAAAGTATTCATTCAATGTACTCAAATGGCAAAGTTAGCGATGGTGAATTTTGATTGACTCAGCAAGAATAAGGCTGCCACGAGAGAGGTGATGCGAAACAAAACAAGTTCTCTTTTCGCCATTGTGGTAATTTTGATAATCCTGCCACAGCACCTCCCCTTAAGACGCTCACTTTCAGCATTATGTGTTAATCGTCGGATACACAGTGATGAATTGAGAGGCGTGGTGATTTTACGCAATCAATCAATGCAATTGACTGTATTGTTTAACTATTATATGGTCATTTTTCGATGTTTGTGATTTTGGATTGCTTTTAATTAAGATTTCATTTGTGTGTTTTGACACGTGAAGTATTGTGTGAAGAATAATTTCAATAAATGAGTAACGCTACAAGCAGTAACTAGTTATTTTTTGTCAGCTAAGTACGCTTTGTCAGATCGACGTCGATCATCGGACTGTTCTGATAGCGTAATTGATAATAGCGCCCTCTTGCGACAATCGTGAAATGTATACTCTTTCCGACACTTCAAAATTCATGCTATCTTCAAACATAGCGGTGCAATCCGTTGCAATACATATACCAGATATGAACTGAAAATGCTCACGTGTTTCATTATATATTGCATTATATGTAATTTGAACCTTTGCCACATGTTTGCAACTTCATTGAAAGTATTATGATCAATATAATGAACAATATTCACCGCCGATTAATTCTAAAAATTCATGAAGTATACAAATATGTAATTAGCTGAAATAAAAATATTAAAGTTCTTTGTCTTCTGTCATTGTATCACCACTTTATATAGCAAGTGTAATTTCCTTTGGCCAAGTCCTTCAAGCCATATATGCTGAACTGTGAAAGCTCATTAGATATGCAAATTATAAATTTATATATAGCTGACATGAAAATGTGAAATGACTTTCGATATGTTTTAACCTGGTATAATCATCAATGTACATAGCATGTTTGCCAACTTTGATCAAGTAAATCCCAGTATATATCCGTAATTAGAAAAGATCATTGAATATGCAAATTCAGATATATATATCCCTAATTGCAAAGTTCATTAAATATGGAAATTTGGAATTGGCTGAAGAGAAAATGCTTAATGACTTTCAATAATATTGTATTATCGTGTCATTAATGTACATAGCAAGTTTCATCAATTTTGATCAAGTCAGTTCAGATATAGATCCCTAATTATGAAAATTCATTTTATGCAAATTAGGAATTGGCTGAAGTAAAAATGTCTTTTGACTTTCAATAATGTTATATGAAAGTATCTTTGATGTATATAGCAAGTTTCAACAACAACAATCAAGTTAATTCAGATATATATCCCTAATTAGAAAGTTCATTAAATATGCAAATTCGGAATTGGCTGCAGTAAAAATGCTTAATGACTTTCAAGGATGTTGTATCATAGTAGCTTCAATACATGTAGCAAGTTTCATCAACTTTAGTCCAGTCAATTCAAATATATATCCCTTATTAGCAAAGTTCATTAAATATGCAAATTAGGAATTGGGTGAAGTTAAAATGCTTGATGACTTTCAAGAATGTTAAATTATAGTATCTTCAATATACATACCAAGTTTGGTCAATTTTGATCGAGTCAAATCAGATATATATCCCTAATTAGGAAAGTTCATTAAATATGCAAACTAGCAACTATCTTTCATGTCACCCCTTAATGGTTCCCACTACTGATATATTTTGGTGTGATCAACACTTGTAGCAAATCTCTTCCAATTGTGTGGAGTCGTCTTTACTGTATATCGGTTTTATCTAAAATCATTAATTATGCAAATGAGCATAAAGTAAGCAAACTACCCCCGCCAAAAGCTAATCAGTTCTTACCATTTGCTAACTGAATCTATGTACCAGATTGTATTCTGATTTGAAGAGCTCTTTTTGAGATTTCGAGCGCACAGATAGACGAGCAGACAGACAGACAGACAGACAGACAGACAGACACACACACACACACACTAAGAGACATCGCTGCGACATTAGCTCACGTGTGTGAACACGTGAGCTAAAAACCGGCGTCTTTATTATTCCATAATTTCGAAAGCTCAGACAATGTTTACCCGGACTCTAAACCATCTCGACGGCTTAAATGCCTAGGTTTTGTTAGCAACTCATAACCAGACATGAACTGAAAATGCTCACGTGTTTGATTATATATTGCAGTTGTGTAAAATTGAACCTTTGCCACATATTTGTAACTTCATTGAAAGTATTGTGATCAACATAATGAACAATAATCACTGCCGATTAGGTCATGAAGTATACAAATATGTAATAAGCTGAAATAAAAATATTAAAGTTCTTTGACTGCTGTCATTGTATCACCACTTAATATAGCAAGTGTAATTACCATTGGCCAAGTCCTTCAAGCCATATATGCCGAGCTGTGAAAGCTCATTAGGTATGCAAATTATAAATTACCTGACATGAAAATGTGAAATGACTTTTGATATTGTTTTAACCTGGTATAATCATCAAAGTACATAGCATGTTTTGCCAACTTTGATCAAGTAAATCTCGGTATATATATCCCTAATAAGCAAAGTTCATTAAATATGTAAATTAGGAATTGGCTTAAGTAAAAATGCTTAATGATTTTCAATAATGTTGTATCATGGTATATGCAATAAAAGTAGCAACTTCTGTCAACTTCGGTCAAGTCGATTCAGATATATATCCCTAATTAGGAAAGTTCATTAAATATGCAAATTAGGAATTGGCTGAAGAGAAAATGCTTAATGACTTTCAATAATATTGTATTATAGTGTCTTTAATGTACATAGCAAGTTTCATCAATTTTGATCAAGTCAATTCAGATAAATATCCCAAATTATGAAAATTCATTTAATATGCAAATTAGGAATTGGCTGAAGTAAAAATACATGTATGTCTTTTGACTTTCAATAATGTTATATCACAGTATCTTTGATGTATATAGCAAGTTTCAACAACTACAATCAATTTAATTCAGATATATATCCCTAATTGGGAAAGTTTATTAAATATGCAAATTTGGAATTGGCTGAAGGAAAAATGCTTAATGACTTTCAAAAAATGTTGTATCATAGTAGCTTCAATACATGTAGAAAGATTCATCAACTTTGGTCCAGTCAATTCAAATATATATCCCTAATTAGCAAAGTTCATTAAATATGTAAATTAGGAATTGGCTGCAGTTAAAACGCTTAATGACTTTCAATAATGTTAAATCATAGTATCTTTAATATACATGCCAAGTTTGGTCGATTTTGATCGAATCAAATCAGACATATATCCCTAATTAGGAAAATTATTCAATATGCAAATTAGCAACTATCTTTCATGTCACCCCTTAATGGTTCCCACTGCTGATATATCTTGGTGTGATCAACATTTGTAGCAAATCTCATCAAATTGTGTGTAGTCGTCTTTAATGTATATCCGTTTTTTCTAAAATCATTAATTATGCAAATGAGCAAAAAGTATGCAAGCCGCGCCCACCAAAAACTAATAAGTTCTTGCCATTTGCTAACTTAATCTATGCACTAGATTTGATTCTGCTAACAGACAGACAGACAGACACACAGACGGACAGACAGACAGACAGACAGACATCGCTGCGACATATGCCCACGTGTGTAAACACGTGAGCAAAAAATGTTGTCTCCGTAAAAGCCCTGTGCACTGTGGATTCAGTTCCTGAGCTATAGAAATCCCTGAATAGTATGAGCCTTTAAAGGCACAGGGATCACAGGGTATGTTTTAGCATCCACATATCTGTGAATCTTGTCATTTTTAGCTCACGTGTTTACACGTGGGCTAATGTCATAGCGATGTCTGTCTGTCCGTGTGTGTGTGTGTGTGTGTCTGTCTGTCTGTCTGTTTACACGATAACTCAAAAACGCCTGAACAGATTCAAGTCAGATTTGGTACACAGGTACCATATGCTACTTGCAAGAACTGATTAGATTTTGGTTAGTGTGGCTTGCATATTAATGAAGTTATGCAATATCATTTTTTTCCGTACAATGGTTTCCCTATGGAGACGGTAATGACAGAGTAGACATATATCAAGAAATACTGCACAAAATTTCATGAAACTTTTCACAGATGACGATCTCAGAACATTATGATGATGCTATGACTGTCATGTCAATTATCTGCTCATTTGCATATTTAATGAACTTTTGTTATTAGTGATATAATTTTGAAATTCCTGCACCAAACTAGATGATACATGTAACAAATGTTGATCTGATATATATCTAATTATACTCAGAAGCATTGGGCAGTGTCAAGTTAATAAATAGCTCATTTGTATATTTTACGAAGTGTTATAATTAGTCATATAACTCGGATGTAACTGCACCAAATTTGATGAATTCTGCTGCAGATACTGATCTAACTGTGGTGTAAAGCACTAATAGTAGTGTCAAGTTAATTAAGGGTTCATTTGCATATTTAATGAACTTTGTAATTAGGTATATAACTCTAAAATTACGGCACCCAAGTCTGTGAAATCTGGTACAGATATCGATCTTAAAAATATCTAATTGTACTGACAAGTTTTGGCAGTGTCAAGTTAACAAATAGCTCATTTGCATATTTTATGAAATTTTGTAATTAGTCATATAACTCCGAAATAACTGGACCAAATGTGATGAAATCTGCTGCAGATACTGATCCGACAGATAGCTATTTGTGGTGTAAAGCATTTAGTTGTGTGGAGTTAAGTAAGGGTTCATTTGCATATTTAATGAACTTTGTAATTAGTGATATTACTCCAAAATTACAGCATTACATTTGATGAAACTTGCTACAGATATTGATCTGATAAATATTTAATTGTACTGAGAAGCATTGGGCGTGTCAAGTTAATAATTAGCTCATTTACACATTATTAGATAAAGTTTTGTAATTAGTGCTTTAACTCTGAGAGTACTGTGCGAAAGTTGATGAAACCTGCTACATATAATGATATAACAGATATCTTATTGTTCTTATTACACGCCTCGCACGGGTGTCGATGATATTGGTATGAATTTGGTTTATTGACAGGAGTATTGAAAAACATAAGACAATAAATCCTCGTCAGAGACAGTTACTCTGGCAGTAGACCGTATACACCTCTTGCTTATCAGAAGTCTGTCTCCCACTCCGCGTCGTCCGTCTTTGTCCTTATGTTTTGGTTAGAGATTATCCTGAGGTCTGCAAATGTTGCGTAACATCTCCTTGCTCGTTGATTTGTACCCTTTGATATACGACAGGTCAAAGGTACAATTGTTTTACACAACGTCATAACAGTAAAAAAGTATGCAGTAATTCATGTCATACTGTATTATTTCATGCGTCCAGTAGTGTCTGATAAATGTCAATACATATCGAGTCATCAGCAGTCAATTTCAATGCTTGATAACTAAGTTTGTAATTTTGTCAAACTCAAAGTCATCCATTCAGGGGTCACATTAGTAGGTCAAGTTGAGTAAATGCTAAAATTTTCTAGTCTGTTTACTGACTATTAATGAACATGTTGTAAAACACGTGAGCACATTCAGTTCATATCTGGTTAGCTAATGTGGTCACACACGTTACCTTATGTCGCATCGATGTATGTCTGTGTCTGTGTGTCTGTGTGTCAGTCCGTCTGTGTGCATGTCTGTGTGTATGCCCGATATCTCAAAAACGGCTCATCAGATCAGAATCAAATCCGGTACACAGATTTTGTTTCACACATGCATACACTGAGAACGGCTGCACAGAATTGGATGAGATTTGTTACAAATGCTGATCACACAAGGATTTATTCGCAATCAAAGACATAAGGCATTGCAATTTGCATATTAATTAGGGATATATCTGAATTGACATGATCATATTGATGAAAATTGGTATGTATATTGAAGATACTATGATATAACATTATTAAAAGTCATTCAGCATTTCCACTTTAGCCAATTTCCTAATTTGCATATTTAATGAACTCCCCTGATTAAGGATATATATCTTGATTAACTTGACCAAATGTGGGGAAACGTTAACAGGTTAAACAATATTGAAAGTATTTCGCATTTTCATGAAAGCAATTTTAAAATTTGCATATCTGATGAGCTTTTAAAGTTTGGCATATAAATTTGGCAATTAAACTTGCCATATAAAGTGGTGGTACGGTGAGAGCGGTCAAAGAAATGTAGTATTTTTATTTCAGCTGATTACATATTTGTATACTTCATGAAGCATGTGGCCATGGGTTAAATTTACACACAACTGCAATATATAATGAAGCACGTGAGCATTTTCAGTTCATATCTGGTTCAAAAACTTTACCATCACAATGCAATACGATGTAGCGATACTTATTTTGTCGAAGAAGGTGTGGAATCATGTCATCGGCAGATTTTCTAAGCTAAAATGTAAAAAATTCCAGATATGAAATAAAAATAACCCTAGCATTCAGTATTAATTATAGATATTAACACGATTGGAACTAATGTGGTATAATTGGATGGTGAAAGAAGATCGTTTTAACCTGCAAATGTAAGCTCATCAGCTTTTCTTTATAAGTTACGCACTTGCTTTATGAGTAATTTGTAACATTATTGCTGCATTCAGCTAAAGAGCACCTAACACTTTTGAGAAATTTGAAAAATGTGAAGATCCACTCATCTCAAATTAGTTCCAATCGAGTTAAATCATTCTTTTTGGTCTAAAACCAATACAATGTGATAATGTCAATATTGCTTAGATTTGACTAAAATTCAGCATCTAAAGTCCTGTTGGTTGCAAAATTAGTCTGGAAAGTTGTAGATTTTATTTAACCAGAAATATACCTAAAGACTTGACATGTTATATTTTCATGTCTGCTTTTATGGCTTTTTTCTGTACACTTAGGCACAAATCTGCGAAATTCAAAAAATTATTCTGATAAATATTTCACAAAAATTACAACAGCCGCTGTCAGAAAGTTAACAAAAATGCTACATCAGTATTTATTTGAAAACGGTTTGATAAAACAGACCGTCGAAGTGAGAACAGTATTTGGTCCAAAATAACACTGTGCAAAATATAAATATGAACAATTATTGTAATGACAGCCAAAAATACACATTTACAGCCTGCCCATCGCAAACGGTTGTGTAAAATTTGTCAGAAAATTTGTAGATTTTCACTAGAGATATCCCTGCAGAGTTGACATGATGTGGTGTCATGTCTGCTTATATGAACAGTAGTTTAATACAGTATTCCTCTGTTACAACTAATCTGTATGGATTATCCTTACACAGAGCAATGTAACGGGGACCATTTAAGTGACCTTGACTTATATAACTGAGAAATTCACCATCACAATTGAAGTGAACCACTCTGTTCCCATAAAAATCACAAACATATATGCCATATTGTTGGTGATCAAAACATAAACCAACTGGTCCATTTAAGTTTCCCTTGCCAATGTCTCTCATACTTGCATCTGGTGATTCAAAACATGAACACATTTCCTGCCAATGCCATCATCTGATACAAAAATATATCTTATTCATAATCAGATCCCAGGGATCACTGACTTGTCCCTCTTCAGTTCTTGCAATGTGTTCACCAGATTGGTTATATTTTCTCACATATCCATTCCTGTCACCTATGAATAAAAAACCATCAGGACTCAAGCAGATACCGCTTGGTATAATTCCTTCTCTGCGTCCAAAACAGTTTTAAAATCTTGCTTTGTCCAGAACTCACCACAACTTGGCCATTATCCCAATCACTCATAAAGTATTTGTCATTGTCTTCATCCACTGTGACATTCCATGGATAAATGATTCCGGGAATGCATGGAATTGTAAGATGAGATCACAGCAGAGTTTGATTGGGTCAATAACCTGAACTCTATGATTCTCTCTATCACACAGAACCCATTGACCGCTGCTCTTGATGTATATTCCATAGGTCCTATAAAATTGTCCCGGCATTGAACCTTTCCCAAACACTTTCAGAACACTTCCTTTGACTGGATATCCTTTGAAAACAAAAACATGAACAAAGGTCAATTTGCAAACTACAATTTCTATTAAGTCAAACATTTTTATGATCTCTCAAATTTTGACTGAATGCAAATTTATCTTGTTTACACGAACACAAGGGACATTTACTTCCTTACATTGTTATGTAACTCACTGTTTCCATGGCAAGATATTTACATATTATTGATGACAACGTGATTTTTAATCCATTAGCTAAGTCACTGAATTACTGATTAGCCGATGTTTTACAATTAGAGGGGCCAGGTTGTGTACTGTTTAGTTGTGTTTGCACAGCTCATTTGCATGTTTATATGTTTACACTTTGGTTACAATTAAACCTGCCGTTTTTATTTTTTGTCTCCAAAATTTAGTTTATGATTGTGTATTTTCCGTTTGTTTTGCCAGTGCTATCATGCAAAATTGGTACAAAATTGGTACAAGGACATTGACCTATGTCATACATATGCACGTGGATTTGTTCCATTATAGGATTCGAGAAAGAAATCTGCATATTTTATCACTGTTTGAACAAATCTGACGAAGATAATTCCTGTGGACCTGTGTATTCAAAATATTAAAGGATCAGACTGGCCGTTTTGAAGAAGCTCGGAATTCAAAAAGTCGATGGATGACGGACGCTGCCACACATCCCCTATTAGTTAAGCTTTGTGTCGTTGATAAAAGTCATTAAAGGCTGAGAAAAATTAGGTCAAAATTATTGAAAATAGAGCCATTGAATGACATAACAATGTTATTAACTATTTTTGAATAACCTTCCAAACTGTGGAATCTGAACATGTAAAAACATAGGGAAGCAAAATATCCTCAGATCTCACCCATATATCCGGTGCAAACAATTGTTATCACCCGAACCTACACGTCCCCTGCTACTACCAGTGGATTGCCAAAACTTCAAAATCTTCCCCTTGAATTTCTCCAGCCCACCCCAGTATATACATAGATCAGGGTTTCCTTGACCATACGAATGCCTTGATTATTTATACTAGTCTGCTCCAAACATGTTATCAAAATGTCTTTCAGATTTACTTGTTCGACTTTTGCAAAGTAGTGTCAGCATGTTTGATATCAACTTTTAATTATTATAATAATGCTTATAGCTGCATATTATTTTTGCAAACTAATAGACATCGATTTCTAAAATTTATTTAAATGAGATTTTTTATACAATCAGTATGAAAATAAGATGCTAGTTGAATAATATGCTCATTTCAACCACTGCAGAAATTATAATGCCTTGCGCATTAAAATGTTAACATTTTAGGATTTAGTGTTGATCATCAAAACTGACTGTTAAACTGTCGTTAAGTGTAATGGTGATGTTGATGGTGGTGATGATGGGGATGGTGATGGTGGGTGAAAGATTACACTGTGCAGTGGCGATAACAATAGTTGCATTGGCAGTAAAATGATTGTTGAATATTAGGAACTTTTTTTTGTTTTCTGTACAGCGAGTTACACTTCACTTTGTTTAATGTCTTTTTCAATATGAAAGAATTATTTCAAACAATTTCAATATTCAGTGTCATTGCAGGGGCAGATTTCATAGGGTTTACTCACAGTTTGAGTCTCAAAGGTATTCTTCTTCATTGCGTGCACCTAAAATACTAATTGTCCTAAATTATGACTCTTAGGTCAATAGGTACAATTACTTTGTCAGCGTCACTGTTTTAACAGTACACAAGTGATGCAAAAGAGTTGTGAACCAAGTGAACACAGTGTACTGACTCAAGACCATTTTTGTACTAAAATGTTTTCTGTGATAAGACGTATTATAAATCGCACACATTTTTGTTGAATTGTGAACAGATTTAAATACATTCAAATGATTACTGACCTTGGTTCACTCGTTCTAGATCACTCTGCATCTCATTGAACACAGCCTTGCTAGCTTCACTCTTTTCCTTCACAGGTGTAGCCTGACTGGTGGAAAAATCCCTCTGCGTTATCAGTTTTTGTACGGCTTCATATAGGACTACTTACGCTGACTGGTATATTTGCTGGAGTGTATTTTTAGCTTTACAAACTCAGTGACTTTGCCATCCTCCTCCTCGCTAACAGAACTACGTTCAGTGTCACGATTAGTCCAAGTCTGTCCTCCTCGGTCTTTGTGACTGACCGAGTTTGCTTTCTTCAACTCGGACGTCCAGTCTGAGCTTGTCGCACTTTGCTGCAAAAGTCGTTCTGATGTGATGTAATTCCTCAAAACGAAAATCAGCTCTACCCAGTACATCAGAGCTGTCCTGTATCTGCATCTTTGACAGGATCAGACCAAGACTCTCGACCAATTGGTTTCGGATAGAATCCTTACTTTTCACAGCCTGGAGTTCAGTTACTGCAGCAATAGAGTTTCGACGAGATGGCTTTGTCACTGGACCTGTTGTGATGGAAGTGAGAACAGCATTGCAATTAAAGAAGTTAAAATAGAAGATGTTTATGTGTAATTTGTGCATATGAGAGTAAAGATCTAACGGCTTGCGTAAAAAATGTATGCATTCATGCCATCAGGTCAGTTATGTTAATTAAGTTATGTAGAGTTAAACTCAACTCTGAGTGTTGTTGAGTAATACCTTGTGTAACCTTTCAAATATAATTTGTCCAAAATTGTCAAACAATGAAGACCACAATCTATTCTCCTTATATTGCAAGGTTTATGCTGCAAATATTAGACGAGAAGAAAAACTTCTGCTCGCGACATCTTAAAAGAATTCTTTAGCGTTTCAATTGTAGAATCAGAGTCCTGAAATAATGTTAAGCAAGAGTGAACAACGGTAAATAATTTCCCTGGCATGAAGGAAAACTCAGTTATGCAGCATTTTGAATTTGACCATATGACATATTTCTATATGTCGCCTGAAATGTGTCTTGATTCCTGAAACAGATTGGTCATTATGGTCACCGAAATATAATTTGAAATGAGAGGTACTCTCTCGCTGGCAACGTTCCAAACGCGCACTTTTGCACGTGCAAAATCTTACCGTTCCGTTGTTTTCTATCAATCAATCAATCAATCAATCCATTTATAAAGCGCCTGTATCCTATAAATCAATAGTTCAAAGGCGCTGGACAGAATTAAGCAAAAGCTTTAGTGAATAAGTAAGTTTTCAGGTTCTTTCTGAAGCTGGTGGCTGATGGCTTCTGTCTAATTTCAAGAGGAAGTTTATTCCACAGTCTAGGCGCGGCGCGCGAAAATGATCGTCCACCGTAAGAGTCAAGATTTAGCTTGGTTCCTTCAAAAGACATTTAGCAGATGAACGGAGAATCCTTGTACATTGCTTTTCCTGGATGAGGTCGGATATGTAGGTTGGCGCCAATCCGTTGAGTGCTTTATAGGTAGTATAGAGAACTTTGAATTGTATCCTTGACTGCACTGGTAAGCAATGAAGCTCTTCTTGAGAATAGGTGTAATGTGTTGACGTTTCTTGGTACGGGTGACGACTCTTGCAGCGGAATTCTGTGCATGTTGAAGTGGTTTGATGTGGTCGTAAGCTAAGCCATATAAAAGTGCATTACCGTAATCCAGTTTTGATGAAAGTACAGCTTGGACAAGCTGTTGACAAGTGTCGGTGGTGAGATAATTACGGATATGGCCGATTTTTCGAAGATGAAAGTAAATAGAACGGCATGTAGTGGATATATGTTTCCGGTAGGAGAGGTGACTATCAAATTCGACGCCAATATTCCGTGCTGAATCTGTGAGTGAAACAGGACTTGATCCAATGATGATGTCAGCAATTTGGCATGGCGCACGGCTAAATTTGGAACGAATAAGTAGCACTTCTGTTTTTTCATCATTTAGTTTTAACTTGTTGTGAGTCATCCAGAGCTTGATGTCATGTACTGCCTTTTCCATAATATTGAATTGACTGAAGACTGGGTATCAGATGGTGCAAAAGATAAGTACAATTGATTGTCATCTGCGTAGAGATGGAATTTAAGGTTGTGTCGTCTGATAAGCTGACCAAGTGGGATGATGTAAATACAGAAAAGGAGAGGACCAAGCACAGATCCTTGTGGGACACCAGACTCCAGTCGCTGTGATGCTGATAGTGTGCCCTCTATGTTCACGCATTGATGTCGATTTGTGATGTATGAGGTGAACCATTTCAATGGTATGCCTGAAATACCAAGGTCAGAGAGCCTGGAAATGAGAATGGCGTGATCAATCGTATCAAAGGCTGCTGAGAGGTCCAGAAGCACAAGAAGAACATGCTTTGCTGTGTCGAGTGAAATGCAAATGTCATCATGGACTTTGAGAAGAGCCGTTTCCGTACTGTGGAATTTCCTATAGGCAGATTGTAGCGGTTCCAATAACCCGTGCTCCGATAGATACGAACTCAATTGTAGCGCAACCACTTTCTCCAGGATTTTAGAGAAAAATGGCAGGTTGGAGACCGGCCGGTAGTTTTTTGGAATTATTACAGTCAAGCGACGCTTTCTTTGTATTGGCGTTACCATAGCCGATTTGAACAAATCTGGGACAAGACCCTGCTTAAGTGATGCATTTATAATTCCGGACAGGTTCTTTGCGAGTTTATGCGCGCATTGTCTCACAAGTGAAGTTGGAATCGGGCCAGCATGCAAGATTTAGGTGGAGAAGTGGCAATAATGTGTTGTACCTGTTCTTGATCGATGTCTTGAAATTCATCTAATGTTTTGCCGGCTACTATGTTAATGGCGAAATTATATGATTGTCCAGAGAGATTCAGAGTGGAGCGTATGCCTTTGATCTTATTGATGAAGTAACTACTAAACTGTTCAGCTAGATCTTCGGATGTGTTGTGGGTGGTAGAACTTTCTTTTTTGAGGTACCAGACAGTGAAGAGAAAATCTTGAACAATGATCGTTAATCGTTGGCATTTTCTTTGACCAGATCAGTGTAGTACGTTATCTTTGATTCTCGAATGAGCTGACTAACTTTCCTGCAGTGCTCTTTGAATATTTGACGATGAACCTCCAGTTTTGTCTTGCGCCATGTATGTTCAGCTGATCTCCGTTTCTTCTTTGCTACGTCAATGTCACGAGTGTACCATTTGGTATCGGGGCGAATGATTACGGTTCAAGTTTTAGACGGTGCATGTTTATCTAGGAGCTCCTTCAGATAGGAATTCTGGCTAAAATGGCTGTCTGTAAATCAGTTGACTTTAAATTCAGTTCTGGCATGGAGTCCAAGTCGTGGATGAAATCACTAATAGAAATAGACGCAACTGGTCGGTAGGTACTTGAACGTTTAATGAGACCCGGTTTACTGAATATCAAGTTTGCATGAACTGGGTTGTGATCAGATAGCGTAGAGGATCAACAGATGTCGATCTTACATTTGTACTCGAGTTTGACAGGACGATATCCAAGGTATGACCTTTGACATGTGTAGGATCTAATACCCACTGCTTCAGACCAAAACCATCAATGATGTCCTTGAATTTCTTGACATTAGAGTTGTTAACATCATCCCAATGAATGTTAAAATCACCAGCAAATATAAGTGACCTATGGATTTTCGACTCCTGGTATTTTGGAAATGTTCAAAATCTTTCAACTCTCTCAATTTTAAACCAATTTAGCTGATTTTTGGTAGGATTATTGAAGTCATAAATGAGAATATAAATAAGCATTCTTTTCTAAAAATTCCGGACAGTTTATGAGATACCGCCGTAAAACCTTCAAAATTTCACAAAATGACAGAGTAGATATTTTCCTGTTCAAAAATAATTTGTACTTAAACAGATAACCAAATCCATGCTAGGGGCTCTAAACAGGTATCTCATGTGTTACATTCTGAAATTTTGGAAAATTTGGTGCAAATTTGTATAGAGCTGAAACGTTTTAAAATAGAGCTGTGAAAATTTGTATATGTGTGACATCACCGATCAATCGTGCGACAAACCTGCGTCTTTTGGAATTGTATGGTACCATAAATCTTTATTATGCAAAGAAAACCATGAAAAATTTGTATTTTGATTGATTTGGAAAATACTCGTAGCAACCGTTGCTTAGCAATTTGAATCCTTCGGTATCGCCTTAAATATTCAAAAAACTGGAATACTTTTTTATCATTGCGGGTGTAGGGAGAATGCCTTTATTACCTGTGATCAGTGGTATTTCCTTCTTGCAGAGTAAATACTCCTGTACTGGAATATAAATATCAAGGGTTAGGTAGTGAGCTTGAATCTTGCTGAGTAGTGTTGGTGTGATGATTGTAGAATGGATGGTTTGGTCCAGTCGTCCACTGATATACTCACTCCACAGGGCTTCCAGTGCTTCCAGTGATCCACATTTCATTATATATTTCAGACTTCCATGACCAGTTTTCTCCACAGTCAGACCAGGATGTATGCTGCTGAGGACTTCGCCAGTCCCTTCAGTGGTCGGTCGACTTCCCTCAGTTTCGTAAAATACGTCTTCCACTGTAGACATAGATGCACCATTTACTGCGTGTCCTAGAGAAGTTTCAACTTGTACTCCAACGGTACCTAAATAAAGGTGTTGTTTAGCTTTATTGGTTTTGAGAAACTATTGTGACTTCATGTTACACACTAAAGATATATCCTCGATATATTATCAAATCGCTATAGTAAGTATGGATTCATAACTTTTCTCTATGTTTGATTGATTTTCCTTTGACCATACCATCCATGTTATCTAGTATCACCAGTAGCTGTCACGTTTGATGTATTTCCACCATATTAAAATACTACGCGTGTTCAATATATCCTCACAGCTTGTATAAAAGGAGTGCCCAGTCTCACTGTTGGCAATTTAAATATAGTCTTGTCTAAATTCATATGATAAGAACATACTGTTTTTTAGAAGGCTTGTACGTTGTATTTTGACATATGTTTTAGGACAAGACAGGAACAATTCCTCCTTTTCTAGAAAATACAACACAAGCTATTGTGAAATTACTCATCTACACATTTTTTTAAGGAATGAAGAGTGTTTCATTTAATTTGTTGAAAGGTATTTTTTCTACCCCAACAGAATATTGGTACCCTCTATCTATTTGTAAGTTTAATTTTCCTGACAGCCACCATGACGAAAGCCTTTGGCATCTCCCGCCGCCCCAGAGGCTTTCATTGTTGACATCCATGATATCAGCTCATTTTACCTGCCGTAGTGTCACTCGGCACACATCGCGAGCAGGTCGATTAGCTGAAGGCCTGGAAATAATTGTTAAGTGTATTTTGGTAAATTAAAAGGTATATTTTTCTCTTGAAGATATGATGCTTTCGAATGTTTAAGATTGTAATCAGCGTTTGGATATATTGCACTTACCAGGTTCTCGTTCAGCGCTGTTGGGATGTTCTAATCCGTTTTGTTCTGCGGACAAAAGAAGATAACATTCAAGGTGGAGCGAAACATAGTGTAAGACATGCAAACATCTGGAAAGACGTGAATTAAATGAAAGTTATATCACTGGACAAAATGCTTGATATACGTACAGTATATTGACGTATATTGACATATATGGAACACAATATTAATTTTATTACGTACTATATCTTTCTATATGGAACTTTCATACTTGATATGCGTAGCGTATATTTTGCAGATCATGCGTAGCTATATTTTTGCAGATCAAGAGTATACATAATACAGACCTTTACACACCAAATATACACTGTACTTATTCATTTTATTAGTAAGTGTACTTACGTATTTGACACGTGTGCACAATCAGTATATGTGTATATATTGTTGTGTATCAAATATTTTGCCCAGTGTAAAATGTTTAACTTGACAACATGAATCAGACAAGTTACAATCCGTGTAATGTAAATTTATCTCTTTATTATAGAATTCTTGAGTTTCGAACAGTTAACTAAGATGTCAAAACGTTTGCATTGTATGTACAATCCTTCGGCCACTGATATGTTCGATATGAATGAAATCATTTTACCTGCAGTTACAAGGTTGGGAGCGTGCCCTCCAGGCGTTGCTAGTTGGAGACGTTCTTTCACCCCCCTTCTGAACTCATAATTTACTGCCATTATTTGTTCTTTTATTGTTGTCTTCAGCATCTCCCTCATCTTAGATGCCAGCTTCAAAGACTCGGGATACTTTTGGACGATGCGGATTATTTTATCCTTAAGCGCGTCTTTGCCTCTCGCATTTCGACGACTACGTTTTCTCTGTATTCTTCAAAGTATTTGCTGATGAAATAGTCTCCCTCCGACATTGGCGGGACTATAATTGGCTTTCCACTGGCTATCGTGGCCACGACTACATTCAGCGAATTGATCGAACGAGGTGGAACGAGGACAAGGTGCGAATGAAGCAGTTCCTTTGTGAACGAATCACGTTGGAGCCCCTTTATGATAACGGTAAGCTTCGAGTGTGGTTTTAAACGTGCCCGGATTTCTTTGTCGTCATGTTTATTCATACAGAGGATTTCCCATTGAGGGGGTTCTCTCTGAACTTTTTCATAGATGTCGGCCACCGCGTTTATAGCTCCAGGGACGATAGCGAGGCTATTCAACTCTGAGATAGCGTTATCTTCAACAGGTGTCATAATTCGAAAGTTGCGAGTACCAGGATATTTTGTAGGGACAGGCATATCGAAGTAATGTTCATCTGGTAGTGGTACAAGTTGCAGATGCTTGGTCGATGGATCTTGATATGTATGGTCAAACTGATCAAATATTTTTGGACCAATGGACAGCACAACGAATGCACGCAGACTTTGCTCATCAAGACACTCACATCTATGGTCGAACACTTCCTCGTCATAGGGAAACATCTCATGTGTTAGTTCTTCTGGATTCCATACATTGACATGAATGTATTCTGCATCAGGAAGTACTTTGTCTTTTAGGTTGACAGCGACGGATGAGGAGACGATTCCGAATCCAAAAATGAACTGTAAATTGGGAATATCCTTCAGATGAGGATAAAAAGTTGCATGCGCTGCAAGCCAAAAGTGACTTGTTTTCTCCTTTTCAAAGAGAGAATTTCTTTCTGGTAAAACTAAATTTACACCTAGTCGCTGTGCCTCCTTCTCTGTTCTACCATCTGCTTCTAAAACTGTGCAGTGAATGATGAGCCCACATTTTTTCAACTGATCTATAAGTTGATACAATGCAGCTGCAATACCGCCATGTATCGGTGAACCCCATCTCTCTAATAAAATCAGCGCGGCAGGGGAGTTATCACCATCATCCGAAATCTGGAAATGAAAATCCCAATCATATAAAACTAAAACCTGAAGTGTAGGTGTGTTAGTTCTCTGGGTAATTACTAGGATTGTATTAAGAACGTGCAATGCAATCTATACGCAAACTTATCTTTAATAATGTTGTCGGGTGATTCTCGTATTTCGAGTCTTTATAATGACAATGTTGACTTGTAAAATCGGTTATTTAGAATATGTTCCCTAAAGATTGATTGCACTTCATTTTCGATAAAGAACGAAACCTATAGACACGTTTCTATCTCAGTGTATGATTAACATGACGGTAAATTTTATATATATATAAAGAACTTCTATTGAAATTATCTACTTTCGTCCATTTAAACTAAAAGGACCTATCATAACTACATATGCTTTAAAAGCGTTAATGTTAATTGGAAGCAATCACCTGTCGACGCACTGTTGACGTTTGGCTTCTGTAGAATTTTATGACATTCTCTTCAAAGGACATCGTTTTTGATTTCATATCATTCGTCGGATTGACATCAAAAAGAGACAGCGAAGTCATCTTCACAGTTACTTAGTTCAGAGAGGTTTTAAAATGGCATTCAAAATGTTTCCTACTCTGAGCATTACATCGTGAACATCCGCATGTCTCCATAGATATTTCCCTGTCGCTGTTTCTATGTCATATATATCAATACCACCTACCGGAAATTTCTTTTCTATCACTTCCCTTTTCCTTTTGAGATCATCATCATCATCATCATCATCGTCGTCGTCGTCGTCGTTGTAGTCGTCGTTATTATCGCCATCTTCAGTATCATGTTTCATTTTTTTACCATCTTCAGCTGTACTTCCGCTGGCCATGACTCACGCTCGTTGTGGCCACCTTCTATAAACAAGTCACGTGATAAAGTAAATGTTAGCAAATATTACGAATTGCTTGAAGCTTTCCAAAATGTGGTAACTTCAGTTTATTGTTTGCGGCAAATTTATAAAGCTTGCACGATGACCATATAGTTGATGTTGACAAAAAGTCATCGTACATTTTACCTAGAAACTATTACATGCATAAATGACTAAAGGCGTTAGCGAAATAGTAACTGTGTTCACCAAAATCATGCAAATTCTATCTATCTATCTATCTATCTATCTATCTATCTATCTATCTATCTATCTATCTATCTATCTATCTATCTATCTATCTATCTATCTATCTATCTATCTATCTATCTATTTATTATTTATCTATCTATCTATCTATCTATCTATCTATCATATATATAGAGAGGTATATATAACATCAATATATATATATATATATATATATATATATATTATATATATAATATATATATATATATATATATATATATATATATAACATCACTTAAATTAATAACGATATACTTCCGCTCGTCAAATGTGGACGGCCATATCCTGTCTAGCAAGCTTTTTAACCTTTCAACTTCCACGGGTAAATCCCATGTCAACTTTGACCTGTCACTATCAACCATAGGTTTCGATTGCTGTACATTGATGAGGTCATGACCCTGTCAGCTACCCTTGCGATTTCTAACCGTAATTATTGGATCTCTAATATTTTATCCTTCGAAGTGCCTGTAATTTAATAACGCACTCTATGCAAAGTACTATTAATGCATTCTAAACATTTCACCGTTTTGAGAGGCCGTGTCCACTTCAAGAGCTGGCGATTCATATTACTGAAAATATGACTATTATTTTACAATCAGATTGTGATGGTGATGGAGGACTGTAATACCATCACAACATCATTTCACGCTTTCAAAAATCACATATTTGTAATGTTGTTACAGATGGCGATCGGGCATTGTCTGTCCGAAGGTGATCATTTTATCGAAAAGAAAATTCAAAGTTCTATGATAGAGAATAAATTAGACATCCTCATGCCGAGTGTTGACCCCAAGAAGACTATTAAGGAGCCTAAGACGGAACCTAGTTATGGCATATTATAATTGGTAATGAAATGGTCAGAAACTGCTCAGGTGCACTTGCCACAGGGCTGCAAATTATAGTGTAAGTAAATGGTGAAAGTTCCAAGTCATGTGTGAGTGTTTTTCTCGGTAAAAAGTCCTGTCACCAAAGTAACGCCTTAGCTCAGCAGTTATAGCAAATAATTACTGACCGCGGCCGACGTATGTATTGTGTAGTCGATAGCATGTTCTTATTTTACTCCCAATATATGTTGAAACACCAACTATTTAATTTGTCTACGTCTATGGGTGTAGAATACACTGTTGTTGTAGTCTGAACTGAGACTCATGTACAGGCTCAGTTGAAACGTTGAATTCTGTGCATATCAATATGTTTCGGGATAAAGAAAAAAATGTTTCTGACGTTTCATGCAAAATTAGAGGGGAAATCATGTAAAGTTATATCCACTGGCCCTTTGACAGCTTCTGTTTATAGGGAAAGTGGCGAGAAAGCCTCTTACACTAAAATTGCGTATGATTATGGTGCATTATAAATATTTGATTGATTGATTAAAAGAACCAACCGAGTGATATAATTCCCTACAAACATGACACTTTATATTTTCGAGCCCCTCGAACAAACGTACTTTTTTTAATGGTGCCAATATGGTCAACAATGTATGAGACCCTTCCCCATTGGTTCTCAACGTTTCGTCAGCTTCATTTAAAATTTCATCGTAATACAGTCAATGGGCTGACAGTTGTGAAAAACTGATTCTATAATCACATTGACCTACTTGTTATGCCAAATCATGGACACCACTATTTCACTAGATAAACAAATTATTTAGTATTTATCTGTATTTCAATTCAAAAAACGCCACCATTTTTGTGTCAACTCTAGAGCAAAAATTATGTTTTTAATTTCGAAAAACTAAGAATGTGATTTTTTCTCAATGCAAGAGCTTTAAAATAAGTTGCCGCCCCAAACTATTGGATCATTAAAGTTGTAATATCTATCCACGGGGCGCATTCTACCTTTAAAAAGTAACCATATTATAAACACTGATCTCTGTTCAACATGTGTTGTATTATGACTGACAGGAATATAAATAATAATCTACTCTGTAGTATTGTTCTGATCCCAGAGAGTGCTTACATACTGTATCTACCATCAGCCATTCAATAAATTTGCTGACATACTCTTATCAGTGAGCACTGTGTCATGTGATTAACTTCAACCATTGGAACAGCCGATGCCCTATATTATATTATATATTACATTAAGCTAATATTACTGTATCGAACTACGCCAGTGTGAGAAAGACTTTCAGAGGCAGTGGATGCTACGTGTATGTAGCAAGGATTAGGGACCGAGCACAATTAACGGCAGGGGGCCGGAAGAGAAAATGGGGGGGGGGGGCACGAAAAAAATGAGTGTTTTTTGGGTGGCCCACGAAATTTCCAGGTGAGGTAAGGGGTAGGCAACCAAATTTTTTACAACATGACTGACAGAGAATATTATTCAGCATTTTTATTCCTTGTTGAAGCTGGAGTTCCTTGTTAAACGTGGAACCCCTCAGTAGGACCTTACCGAGTGAAGTGGGCGTGGCAACCGCGAAAATAACTGCACTATTCACGCAACATTGTATACGTACACGCTACATTGTGTGTACACGCAACACTGTTGAACACAATGTCACCGAGGACTCTTGTGGAGCACATGTAAAATGTATACAAAGATAAAATAATAGTTATGCATGGCCATTTTAGCCCTGCGTTTTATGCAGTAGGTACAAAATAAAATTTTTGTCAACCAAAACTTTTATTTCTTGTAAATGTCCTGCAACCAAGCGCTCCAAATTTTAGATTTAAATTCAAAGTTTTTACGGACATGAACGGAAACAGTTGAACGTCGTCTTGGGTTTGTAACGTCCACTACCAATCGCGATGATGTTGAACGTCGATCTACACTTTCGTTCCAATCGAGAACAGCCAGGTTTGTTCTCATTTCGTAGGCCTCTTTGCCAAATACAATGCGTTTGTCATGATATTGCAATAACGCGTTATTAAATGACTCAACGTAATGGGTGTCATGGCAACTACTGTAACTTTCCGCGTCTCTAAAGACAGGCAGTCTTCGTAGAAATGTTAGCAACATTTTTTCGGCACTAGGATCGCTAATTTTGACTTTAGTTGGTTCATAGTTTTTGTCTGTTTTGCATCGGGACTCGGGATGACATTCATCATGTTTACCTTGATAGTGATTTACTATGTTACAGATACGCTGTCTTAGAGTCTCCGCATTTCCATTACACGTTTTCATAGACCAGTATATATGTGTTTTTATGGAAGCTGCTTTATCTGATAATTCAGCATGCCAGCTTTTACCTTCCCTATACTTTGGTCCGGATGAAATCTTTTTTGCTTCCCGTGCGATCCCTTTAGTGACATGCCATGTGTCTTTACTGTTTGCCGTATGACGACGTTCCTCCCTGACATATTTTGTTACGCTAGCATTGTTATCATGCACATGTGTTTTGACTGCACAATCTTTACTATCAAGGTAATCATAAATTTTTTTCACCCAATCAACTCGTGTTTTTGGCTGCATGGCTCCTCCTCTTTACTAATTGTTTCAACTCTTATAACTCGATGAGTATTGAATCCAAGACAAACAACATCCGAAAATTTGGCATTTTTCCGCCAGCAATGACGGGCATCAGTCAATATCTGAATTCCATCACGAAGTGCTTCATCCTGCTCAGACAAATACTGAGTTGCGGCCATTTCCTCTAACAGAGTTGTCTCCTGTGATTCTTTCGACAGAGCACTAACTATCGGAGAATATGACTTTTGCAACTCGCACAGTTGTTTTTCTGCAATCACTCCAATGGACGCTTCATTACAAAATTTCGAATAGTGATTTGGCAACAACCCTGAAGAGAAATACCCGTGTGCCATTCTTAAATTAACTAAAAACTTCCCCCCTTCTACGTATGGCGAAGATTTCCACCATTTTCTGTGATAATTGTTGTAACATTCTAATGTGGCGCACTAAACGTGTCCGAAATTTCTCTTTTCTGTAGATTTTCAAGGCTGAAGTTACACATGAGACACTGTGTTCGATAGCAGCATCAACAAGTTTCTTTAATGAGTTTGCTGTGCAAACGAACATTTCATCCTCAGATCCCAACTTCAAGCAATCATCTTGCGTTGCGTAATTGAAGTCGGAAGGTCGACAACACTGTGTCGTCCCATGAACACGATCAGTAGACCTAGCCATTTCAACGTGTCGATTTTCCGTATTTGAGGTCACATAGAAATCCAAGATTCTCCCAAGTGCCTCGAAAGCCGAACATGAATTGCCAAGTAAACACTTTACTCTCTCTAATTTATTGAACAGAAGAAGTTTTTCACCTTCGGTCTGATAATAAAAAGTTATTTTACCACGCTTTTTACCATGATCCTGTAACTTTCGTTTCAAATTTCTCTCCCTCATAGCCTCAGCGCTATCGGACGGGTATGTCCGATGACGACTAGTCCGATTTAGTCCCCCGTTAGCGACACGTTCATTGATCTGTGGAGGAGTAATGTGACCTACACCATCAGTAAAATTAGCCTCGTTCATGGTTAATAAGCGTTTTTGTGCGATACGATGACAATATGCGCCACTCAAAGAACTGGGATCGTCCGAACTTGCGTCCGGAAACCCAACAAAAAATGCTCACCAAGGATCAATATTTATAGAGTTGCTGTATTCTTCTGTTTTGGACTTGGTTATGACCACTGTCACAACTCAATGATATTGAGATTGTTTTCTGATTCGAAAAGTATTCAAAGCTTCCTCCTGCTCTACAGTACTCAAGAGTTATGAAAGAAGTGAATGTACGACTGGTCCTAAAAGTGCTCAGAGCGTTCTACGTCACTAAAGTTTACGCGGTAACAAACGTAAAAGTTTGCAACATTTGTCTAAAAATAGCAGTCTAGGGTAGTTTTGCTTTATACTTCATCAAAATCTTAAATATTGTCTTCATCAAAGACTTATTGAGTTATTTTCGTCCTTTTCATCCGATGAAGTGCAACGTGCTAATTAAACGAAAATGCATTTTTATGTTATAATTCACTATTTTTGCACATAAACTACTTCAACTTCCCCCTTTCACGAAATAGTAAAACCTAATATGCATATATGTATCAATATTTTGCGCGCAAAACGTACGACCGCGCCAATATTTCATTTGCCTGACTGGATCTATATATAACCAACGCAGTTCATTGAATGCACTGTGTTATAGAAGGATGTCGCAAATGGAGAATTACAAATATTTGAAAATAGCTGTAAAGCCAGAGCAGGAGGAAGCTCTGAAGACATTTCTCGCTCAGAATGGTCTGAGTATCATCGAGGAGGAGTATCTCTGCCAGCAAGGTCCGCAAGCAGTTCCAGTGGTCACAACAGAGTCCGACATCGAAAGCGACAGGCTGTCGAAAAATACGGATGCTCATTGGGTAGCCAATTGTCCTTTGACAGACTCAGACGACTCGGAATCTCGTGACTTTGAGTCCACACAGCAAAGTCAAACTAGGTATACATGCGCTAGCATTCGCTTTACCGAAGCTGACGACGGATCGTGCTCGTGCTGCTTTTGCACACCGTGCGTGACAGACATAAGCAGTCGTCAAAGCTGGCTCGGTGAAGGCCAGAGACCTCGTGCTGGAAATAATTTGGTTCGGAAAAAAATGTACAAGCTATTTTGGAAGCAACTTAGTAAAAGATGTGCCTGGCGTTTCCCACAGTATCTTGAAAAGAAGAGGAGACTGTTGCAAAGAAGGAAGGACGATGATAATACTGTGTGGACACAGAGAGAAATTATGCCAGACTGTGTGTTGAAACTGGTTCGTGAACTATATCCGAATTTACCCGGTGTTCCATATATGGGACACAAGTGGAAGTAGTTTAGGGTTGGCTATAGAATTAGTGACTCAATTTCTACCGTACAGTCTCTTTCATCGAGTCAACAAATTAGTGATACTACTTGTGGATAATAATCTGTCCGTTTTGCGCTTTCAAAGTTGAACGTTTATAAAATTTGTATAAAAACCAACCACAAAACACTTTCAATACACTACTCGGAGTCTCCGGGACACTACTATCCGATGTCTGTTCTATTTCTATATTCTATAAAAATATTTCCCAACATTTTCATTCATAAATAAAAGTCTGGTTTCGATGTCATAAAACCTCATATGCGCACGTGTTTCCATTCAAGGGAAATGTTGATTA